>NC_059347.1:46332500-46651875 GCF_019703515.2 Myxocyprinus asiaticus | reverse complement strand
TTGGAAATGACTTTAAAGATCTTGAGGCTATACTTTTGAAAAGTGTGTATTTTAGTGTTTATGTACTGGCCCCATTCACCTCCATTGTAAGTGTCTTACTGTAGCTGCGATAAGTCAATGTATTTTTTGTGATGATCATGCTGTCGCTTGAGCTCGTATTGATTCTGGAACACTCCTTTAAATCCTTTGTTGTTCATTTGTTTCAATGATCCATAATGTTTTGTCTTCTCTTCTCAGCCTCTTTGGGTTACTCCAGCAATGACAGCTATTTCTACGCTGCCATTGTTGCCGTGCTTGCGGTGCATGTGGTTCTGGCACTCTTTGTTTACGTTGCATGGAATGAGGGGTCACGCCAATTGAGAGAGGGAAAACAGGATTAATCAAACTGGATACAACAGAGAGAGGGAAATGCACACATGCCACTTTTGTCATAAACATTCCCAAACCAGTGGAATGACAGCGTGTGTGTGCGTTTGCCTTTCTCCTGAATTTCTCAGCCTATCAAAGAGAAGATGCCAAAATTGCCTCTCATGGACTGGTCGAGGTCATCTTTCGGCCTGGCTGGAGGTTGTGTCAGAAGACGGTAGTTGTTAATGTGTTTTTGTGCGGGGCTAACACAGGACAGAGAAGAAATCCAAACTGAAAACAAGCTCTTGTTCTCATGGAAGTTCATTGTTCCTGCAGTGTTATTATTGGACTCGTTCCGAAATTCAACTGTGGAGTTAAAATCTGTTAATTAGTAATATAACAGTAAAACGGATGCTTTTGATCTGTAATGTGAAACTTCAGCTGATTTCAGTCTGTTGCACTGTATCAAAAAGATCTTGGGTTGTACATTTCAGTGTCTTCCTTTTGTATCTTTAGATTTGTAAGGTGATTATATCATATACACTGTTGGTTGGTAACAACTAGTGTGTTTGTGATTGTGTAATCAATTTTTTCCAGATTGATCATTTCAATTGATTTATTAATCAACCATGTTCTATATAACTCTTCATTCTTGCTGGAAATACACACTCTCAAGCTCATTATTTGCATTTCCTATTTCTTCTTTTGACTGTAATTATGGATCAATGTAGCTAATAAATTAATGCTCCACCTGCCCTCTAAACACACTTTTGCACTTGTGTGTACGGTTGTGTGACAATATAAGTGATTTGATTTGATAAATGGTTTCTTCTCCTACCGAATCTGATCAATTTGAAAAAGCTGGGGATAGTGGAATCTCTAGCCCTACCAAAAGAAGATGCCTTATCTGTGACCATGTGAAAATGCAGATCTACAAAATGGCATGCCTTCACCACAGCTGCATGTATGAATCAGTAACAAAACCTTGACACTCTTTAAAAAAAGTTTGAAGTCCCTAAACTAGTATACATCAAAATAGTGGGGGTGGGTAACTATGCTGTTACAGACGGTGTTGGCGGTTCTTACAATAAATTAACCAGTTCGTCATCGTTCTTTTCTTTACCTGGTTAGAGGCAGCTCAGAAAATAGCTCTACCTTGCAGCAGCACACTTTAAAAATTGTTCCTTCAATAGGAGCGACCTCTAGTGGCCGGTTTGAAACTCCAGATAGTTACAGTTCACCCCTACCAAAAAACAAAACAAAAAAAAAAAAAAAATGCACCCGGTCTCTAAAACTTAACATTTTTATACAGTACATAGTGTAAAAAAATATTTTTCAATTGTTTTATTTTTTAAATAAATACAGCGCAAATTATTGTTACTACAGGGATGCTTGTGCATTAATCGCTGGAAATGTCCCGCCACTTACTGAAATGGAAATTATGATTGGTTAGCAAATATCCAATCGCGTCTGAAATGAACGTTCTGATTGGTGGATCAGCTTAGTCAGACTGTCTGTCTTACCTGTGCCATCAGGTGAGCGTTTAGAGAGAATCCCTGTACACTTTTTGTACTGGCGGCCATACGTATCATCACTTATTTTAGGTGGGCAAAATCCTAAGTAAGCTAGGTGGGAATACGGCATATGCGGTTACACCGCACCTGCAACAGTAAATTATGAATACACTTAAAAACAAATTTGGAACCCTTTATAAACCACCCCACTAAAGCCCAAATACATGCCTTACCTTCAGTGAGAAAGGCTCTTACCATACACTAAGCTCACCACATCAACACACTTCAAACAAATAATATACATAGATTACTACTGGTACTGTTGGAGACAGGCGCAAGAATAAAATGCAAACGCGCAACAACAACTCACCAGTAGAGGGAGAGAGAACATAGAAGCAGGGTTCATCCTGCTGTTTCTCTTGCAAACGAAATGCAAGAGATAGATATATATATATATATATATATATAAACACACACGTTAAAGCCATCTTATTGGTCACATATAATTACGATGCATGCAACTTTTTTTAAACTTATAGTAATTGAGATAATATATAACCATTTAAAATGAACTAGAAAGAATCTTAAAGGAAATGGTGACCATTTACAAGACCTGTAGGCTACATGCTGATTATAGCCTACTCATTAAAGGAATAGTTCACCTAAAAATGAAAATTCTGTCATAATTTACTCACCCTCATCCCAGATGTGTATGATTTTCTTTCATCTGCAGAACTCAAATGAAGATTTTTAGAAGAATTTCTCTGCTCTTTTGGTCCATACAATGCAAGTGAATGGGTGCCAAATTTTGAAGCTAAACAAAAACCCATAAAAAATCACATAAATCAGCATAAAAGTAACCCATAAGACTCCAGTGGTTAAATCAATGTCTTCAGAAGCGATATGATAGGTGTGGGTGAGAAACTGATCCTTTCACATTCTTCTGCTTGTGTTTCTGGTGATTCACATTCTTCATGCATACTGCGCCCTACTGGGCAGGGAGAAGAATTTCTAGTAAAAAAATCTCTTTCTCACCCACACCTTTCATATCACTTCTGAAGATATGGATTTAACTACTGGAGTCTGGGTTAATTTTATGATGCCTTTATTTGCTTTTTGGACTGTCAAAATGTTGGCACCCATTCACTTGCATTGAATGGACCTACAGCGCTGACATATTCTTCTAAAAATCATAATTTTTGTTCTGCTGAAGAAAGAAAGTCATACACATCTGGAATGGCATGAGGGTGAGTAAATGATGAGAGAATTTTCATTTTTGGGTGAACTATTCCTATAAATTTTAACCTAAAATCTTTGATGTTGCCTATCATCAGCCTTCATTTTCCCCAAGAATTTTACTGCATTCGTCATTCTAAAGAATAGCATGGCAACATGGCTTAAAGTTTGTGGGTAAAACCCGAATGTTAGGTGTACTGACTTATTGAAACATTTGTCATGAGCCTGTTTGTTTATATATTTTCCAAAATGTTACTCAAATTTGGTTGTCTTTAAAAAAGTGCATGTCTGCAAATATTAAAACAGCAAATTATGTTTTATATGTGTACAGGGGACATTTAAGGTATAATACAGTTGCCCCCCTACAAGCACAAGTGGATGAGCCTAAGACTAACTTTGGGACAGTGACGGAAGTCAGTGAAATCATGATTATTGAGAAGTTTCTGCACACTCTCATTCAAAACTGTATGTTTAGACAAAAAAACTAAACAGAAAAACAATGATTCCAAGGCAGCAGAAGAGGCAGCCCAGGAAGCTGCATAACCAGGAGTCTGCCACACACCTGGTTTATGGTCATGATGTCCCATTCTAACACAAGTGACAGACATTTTCTAAATCCAAGATACCCACATCAATAAATCAATATGCATTTTATTTTAAAATAACTCAAACCCATGTGTGAGAGCATGACAAGATCAAGTCTATGGAAATACTGTCATGAAATCAGTATTGAGTTTAGCAACATTAATGAGAATTTTAACCTACAAGATCAAGTCTATTGAAAATAATGTCAAGAAATCAGTATTGAGTTTAGCAACATTAATGAGAATTTTACCCTCGCCCCAGCACTGAAAGTGTTTCATGCTTAAAGTGGTGACAAACTGTACCGTTAATGTAAAATAAACAGAAATATAAAAAGATGAAAATGAATCTAAATAAGACTGTTGTCAGCATTGGCCTTAAATTCAGAGAAATGCCAACCAGTGACTTTGATTCCTGTAGTGACCCATCAAAAACATTGAGCAGTTACAGTTAAAGCTATTGTGCATCTGTCTTTGAACTTCTCACAGTCAAGTTTCATCAAATCCCTCTCCTTTCAGATGGTTTTCTTTGAGTTTGTTACACTCAAAAATATAATTTTAAGATTTGCGCATTTCAATTTTATAACAAAATTTCAACAAATTGAATGAATTAATCTTTAATCAAGTTTTAAAAAATAAACATTTTGTATTATTCTTTAGAATTTAATAATTACACAATTAAATTTGATGGAATTTTATGAAATTGAAATGTTTAATTATTAAAAAATAGGCAAATTGTATTATTACTGTTATTTGAGTTTATGATGGTGAGAATTGGGTCTGGATAGATTTTTACAGTGTTGTTTATCATCAGTGCAGTCTGTAGTGGGAGAGGACTTTTATAAACTAGCTGCTAAAACAGATTAAATCAGAAAATAAGAGAAACATTGAGGGGAAATAGAGAGAGTGGGTTAAATGGGGGGACAAGGAAAGTAGAGAAACATCCATATGGAAATATTGAGAGCATGTCTGGGTTGAAGACTGGGTTGAAGGAAGAGTGAAAAATAAGAACTAGAATTTCCTTGCTTTCCATCCATTGCTGCCATTTGCTTCTGCCACTGCCATCCACATTCTTTCCATTCCAACCCCTCTGCAGGCTAAGCCAGCCCAACTGAGTAACTCTACACAGCAGAACTTTGAACAGCAGAGCTCCATAACACGGAACTCTAGAAAGAAGAGTTCTACACTTCAGAATTAGACTCCATAGAACTCTAGACAGCAGAACTATGTTGAGGCTTGATTTATAATTTTAATGTATTTGTAGTGTGAATTAAGGGGCGAGGCATCATCCTCCTCACTGGTGGCCCTCCAGCTGATGGTGCCCTAGGTGACTGCCTTTAGGCCTATGTCCAGAAAGGTCCCTGACTTATAAATATCTGAATATTTTGCAAGCATACAACACATTGATTCTATACTTTTTCTATACAACTTTAAATCATTAGTTGTATATTTTACTATTGTTTTTCAATCATGTCATTTGTAATGCTTCATGGGATTGTAGTTCATTCCCTCATTAAAGACGTTAAGTACACAGTCTTGCACCTTTGTCTTTTTGTCTGGTTTTCAAATACATTTAGCTTCAAATCTAGTTTGTAATGTTGTGATTCACCTGGAAGCTGGTTGGTTTGGTTCATGGCTTAGAAATCCCTATTAAAAAAAAATAATAATAATAGGAAAAATAATTGTATATACTTTATTCTAACATTTTGAATTTATTTTTAGTTGTTATTTGTTATTTATTAAATACAGAAACCCTAGACTGTGACATCAAAATGCTGTTGCCCATATGTATTGCAGGGTCCGAAGTCATTTTGCAAGCTTACAGTAAACCCAGGTTGATCTAGTTGGGCTGTTTCTGAATAAATGTAATGTAAGTAACTTTGGATAAGTTACTACTTATAAGAGATGTCTTGTTTTCCATTGTTTCTGAGAGAGCAGATAAACTGGCCCAGTCTTCACAATCCGTTTTCAGATGGGCACAGGTGTCCAGGGAAGAACGACTGGCTGTATCTAAATAAAGATGACCTATAATTGCTCTGAACATGTCTTGATAACTCCAGCACCAGAGATGAAGATAAGATTAAAGGTATAATGTTATATAAAAAGGAGAGGAAGAGCAGAGGTCACCAGCTGGTTATGGTTGTGTAATACCGGTGCAACAATCTTTGTCACATGCAAGAGAGAAGGACTTAGGAAAGGCTGTAGGAGGAGTGGAGTGAATGAAAAACAGAAGTCTGATTCGGAAAAAGCAGCAAAGCTATAGCAGCTTTTGCTCCACAGCGGGGGGACCATTAAACAAAAATAGGGCAAAAATAGCAGTTATCCAACTGTTCCTCAGACAGAGTAGTCCTGACCTGAAATCAGCATAGCACATGATAGAACCACTACCAGTCACTCTGTTGCTCTTTCACTCATTGTCTTCACCGCCCACTCCCCAGATACAGAGATGACGGAGATATTTCATGCATTTGTGCGTCATCATTACAATTATTAATCCAGGTCTGTGTGTGTATCTCTGAGTGTGCATACACACTTGAGTTTATGGGTGGGTATTTGTGGATCTTCCCCTATTATTCTTTGTGACTCACTCCTGCCATGTAAATAGACATACAGAGGTGAGAGGATGTTGTATAATCCTTCCAATTTCCTGTGTGTATGTGAATGTGGCTCTTTACAGTCAAAAAATACATGACCTCATTGAAGTCAAGAGGTCTTGACCAGTGCTACAGACTTAATGAACATGCACAACACATAACCGTATTCAGTCCATAAATCATCTCAACTTCACACATAAAAATAAGACCCTAAGCATGGTTACTTTCTCAAGCATAGCCAGACTTTTGACTTGCAGCATCAAGGCTAGTTCACATTACATTACATTCTGGCCTTGAACTACCCAGTTAGACAGAAAAAAAAAAATGGCTGACCGATATGTAAAGCAACAAACCAGCGCTTGTTTTGTGTTTAACGTGCAATTAAAGTTCGGGTTTATTAAAAATATTATACCACAATATAGTTCGGCATGGTGAAAAAGCCTAGGTTGAATAACTGAGTCTTTGTGAATGGTTGTCCAGAGGTAAGTTGGGAATGTTACTGTGTCAGCACAATTACATAGTGGAAGGATTTCATTTAAGCTAATATTTACATAATTCTGATGGGATTTACAGTTTGAGTTCATATACGAGTATGAGAAACATCGGTAGTCATCCAACTCACTCATGGGACAGATCCAGTAGCTTGGTGGTGAAAAAGTTAAGAATGGCCAGGATGTCAGTGATTTAGACAGAAAGTCTATACTCTGCTGAAAATTTTTGGTGAAAGTCAAAACTGCAGAACTAGAACCCTGTTCCCTTTCCCCAAGTAGAATGCATCCACTAAGTTGCCATTGACAGAACTTGTGCTTTCATCCTGTATTTTGATTGTGCAATAGTAACTAAGGGTGATTCACTGACTAGCCACCATTGCCATGGAGACTGGCTTCTCACTCACTATATCTTGGAATTTTCTGAGCAATCACTCCACGTTCAGTCAAAGAGAGAGATAGAGAGAGAAGAAATGAAAGAAAAATTCTTAACTGCAGCGTAAGTTAATTTGAGGCTTGTAAACACATTTACCTAAACTGTCTGTGCAGAAGAAATGTATATGCTCAGCATTCAGTGGTTACTCTTTGACAAACTATTTTAGTTTGATGCAGTCAAACCCAACTGCTGTCCCCTCTGTCCTTAAGATATGTAGTCCTAATACTGATCTAGGAACAGCTACTGTGAGACTCCACAGTGTGACTTCATTGTTTTAAAACAGGCTGGAACCTTGGATTGAACAACATTTCAGTGCCTGCCCAGTGACTCATGCCCATTTCATTGGGTATGCTGCCAGGGCATTTGGGACAGCAATCTGTGTTCTGATCTAGACTATACTTATACAGCAAACACTCTTTCATATTAAATGTCCCTATTCCCTTTATTATCTTAATTTATCTTGCAGATAAATCCATTTTATTCTATTCTACTCTTTTTCACAAGATATTGCATTTTAATCCATTGCTTGTGTTGTAATCAAACAGTTAAGTGAAGTAATGCATGTGGCTGCACAACATTGACTCGATCTATATAGATCAGCTGGGTGATTTCTGCCTCCGGTCTACAGCTGACTGTCCTCTGCTGGTGCATTCATTGACCAAGAACAGCAGAGCGAACCGTCGGCAGATTCCAATCACTGTCTGACATGACCTAGTTACAGACCACAGCAGCACGATCCAATTAACCCCCACCCGCCTGCTGAGGTGTGTATAGGCACAGTCGGACAGCATATTTGCAAGAAAATGTTTCCACTTTGAAAGAATGAAGTTTCTTTGTCTTAGACAATTACAAATAAGTCTATTTTGTAATTCTGCTTTAAGTACAAGGAAGGGTGACGAGACATATTAGTGACCTTATTTAGAGTAGCGCCATATTTGATTTTTGACGGGAGTGAAAATGAGGCTGTGAGGGATAGAACTACAGACTGTTCAGTGGCATGCACTGTATCCAGTTTTCCTGACCACTCACTGGGCGTTGCCATGATGATTCCGATTGCCGCTGAACTGTTTTCTGGTTTCGGTCTCCATAAGGAGCAATCCGAAACAAACGATCCAGACAGAGAATAACAAGCACTTTAAGTGTTAGTTGGAGTAATAGTGAGTTCAGGCTTAACTTGCACAGTTGTTGGCTGTCATAACAACTCGAAGTAGTTGCTATAAGTGATTTATTTTTTTATTAAATTACATGCAGAAAACACTTCTATTAGCTGTCAGATATCACTAAAATAGGTGCCATGAAATATCACACCTGGGGGGTGGGATGTCAGTGGTCAGTTTGTTAGTTTAGCCAATCAGAAGACTTTCTGCCTGTCAATCATTGTGCTCATTCACAAGGCAGCCCATATATGCTCGGATAAGTATCGGTACAGTGTCCTGCTCTAGCGAAACGCTCAGGGTTGGCAGAATGCTCAGGAGGACCCTCCCCCTCCATATGTGTGTGCGTGTCAAAATTCACGTCAAGTATGTATTATGGTGCGGCGCAACTGTGAATAAGGTCTCTTTGTATGTATTTTTCCAAAAATAAATTGAATGGGGGTCTTGTGTAAATTCTTCTCTGTGCATTGCGCTGTGCATAATAACTCGATTATCCAGCTGGGGTTAGGCTACAGATGACGCAATATCTCAGGTTCATTCAGCCACAAACTAATAAGTCCATAAATTCACCTTATGAAACAATAGTCCTTACATAACAGAACTGCCTACAGAACTCCCACGTCATTTGGAAAACTCGAATGCAAGTATCTAAGTTTATAAACCATCCTAATGTATTCGTACTGTTTTAATAAAACTGGCTTCCAGTCTAATATGTAACCCAAGCGCCCCTTTCTTTCCAAGCAAAGAACTGGCCTCACTGAGACACGGCGTCCTTAATTCTCCGCCGATGACATTTACTGGCCTGCGTTCAAACCGTTTGAGAGCGGAGAGGAGAGAGACCGGTCGAGCACGCGCGGCGTGTGTGCGCGCTCCCCTCCACCGACTCTAGCATATCCGGACTCGCCTCGCGGCGCGCGGCCACGCCTCTTTTCTCCTTTTTAGGTGTGACGACAGCTGATGACGTAAAGAGTGAGGTGTGTGCGTTGGAAAATGAACATCAGTCAATGAAAAAAGCGCTCTGAAAGTCACTCATTGCCCACATAAACGGTGCCGGTTATGTAACTCGATTTCATGTGTAAGGCAAGGAAGGCAAAAAAGCCCTCGGTGTGTCTCGTTGCTAGAGATTCCTAGCAACTTTTCTGTTCAAGTCGGTTTCTCATTGCTGTCTCTGATTAGGTGAGTACAGCCGGTTGTTTCTTGGTTAAGTTTGTGAAATTAGGGCACACAAGAAGTGTGTCATTGTGTTAAAGGCGCCCGGTGCAATTACCCATGACGAGTTGACATGGACGAGAAACCGGTCACGGTGCTATGGATATTTTCAGCGGTCAGATAAAGTTGCGGCAGTTGGAATGTGAGTGTTAATGTCACTTTTCATCAGGTCTAACTGTTATAAAAAAAAGAAAAAAAAAAAAAAAAAAAGGTCGTTTTGTTTTTCCTCTGTGATGATGTAATGATTTGGTGTCTTAATTGATAAAGACAGTTGGTTACTGTACTTTGATCTGCACTTGCGAAATGATATATTACAAGGCACTGAAGATAGTTACTGTCCTATATCATAAGTGTCAGACAGATGGTGGGCGAGTTATACTGTCCTTGAGTCTGCATAAGCATATTCATTTATTGGCCGAGTTGACGTCTGTATTTTTTCCCTAATGGAGATCAAGAAGAGCGGCAGCGGGCTAAAAGCCGGTCTTGTCTGTTTTTACAACCTCTTAAGGACTTAAGTTATAGATTAGCCTATTCTTTGATTAAATTAAGCCGACAGTTCAATTGAAAGTTTGAACGTAATAAACCTTACGATAAATGCACGTATGAAAATATTGCAAGTTATGTAACACATGACTTGAGAGAATCATGAGCCGGTGGCAGTGACGTCATGCCCTGGATTTCGTCGAGAGGAATGAAAAGTTCACAGGAGCCGGTTGCACCAGTTGTGGCGAAAATGGGCACTAAGTCACAATTTACGCACTACTAAATATTTGAGCGTTGCACCATTAAACTTAGGTTGAACGTATCCCTACGTATAAACTAAATATTTACGAAAGCCTCCGACCAGTAACTGATGAAATAAAAAAGCAGACTGATATTTTATGACATCATTGAGCTCATGAAATCCTTTCGACATATATGATGATGTTGCATTTACACTCGTTGACATTTACGAGAGAGAGTGAAAAAAGTGTTTAGTGGATAAATACAGGTAAACGTCATATTATGCGACTACGCATTACTTTATGGTGAGTTTACGACCTGCTACTTAAGTCTTGCCTTAAGAACAGGTGGTGCAACCAAATTAAGCACTGACTTAGTTACAAACTAACTAGTAGTTACTAAGCCCTTAGTGTGAACTTTACGTCCTAACTTACGCACAGCTGGTGCAACCCTGAGGTGAGGATGTGTCCGCAAGCTCCGGTCGCCGCTCGGTTTCTCGTTCAGCTTTTCCATTAAACTCACATCTCTGGTGAATGGTGATATTTCTATTTTCGCTCTATGTTTTGTCTTTATCTGGTCGTTTTATGTGGAGTTCAGATTTATTTGTGCTGTTTGTTCAGTCTTTGTGTTATAGTTCACCCATAGATGTAAATTCTCTCATAATTTCCTCACCCTCATGCCATCCCAGATGTGTACAACTTTCTTTCTTCTGCTGAACACAAACAAAGATTTTTGGAAGAATGTAACAGTTCTGTAGGTCCATACAATGCAAGTGAATGGTGGCCAGAACTTTGAATCTCCAAAAAGGACATAAACGTAGCAGCGGTGTAAAGTAATTGAGTAAAAATACTTGAGTGTTATTTTTTGGGATTTGTACTTTACTCGAGTGCAGTTTAAATGGAAGACTTTTTCTTAAATACATTTCCAAAGAAAAAAATAGTACTTTTTACTTTTTTACTTACAATTTTATTTAAACTTGAAAAGTACTCACTACATTTTTGCATGTCGTTTTCTTTCGTCTGACAAACGACTGATGACAGACCAGAGGTCAGTCATTTCAAATGGAGTGTCGCACAGTGGCTGTGTGGAGTTCCGACCATCTGCAGAGGCAGAAATTCGAATATGATTTGAGTTTCGGATACGCTGAAATATTTGCGCGACTAGTCCGTATTTGACCACCTGACTGAATGTGATGTATAAATTCAAAACTATGAGCAAGAAGTGAGAAACACAGACAATTTTTGTCCTAAACTTTATTCTAAACGTCTGCTACGAATTCAGTAATGAATTAAAAAATTATTGTTTGCGTTGCAAATACAGTATATATACACCGATCAGCCACAACATTAAAACCACCTGACTGTTGTGTAGGTCTCCCTCATGCCACCAAAACAGTGCCAACCTTCATCTCAGAATAGCATTCTACACCTCTCTCATCAACAAGGTATTTCCATCCACAGAACTGCTGCTCACTGGATGTTTTTTGTTTTTGGCACCATTCTGAGTAAATTCTAGAGACTGTTGTGTGTGAAAATCCCAGCAGATCAGCAGTTACAGAAATACTTAAACCAGCCCGTCTGGCACCAACAATCATGCCACAGTCTAAATGATGGTTGATGTGAACATTACCTGAAGATCCTGACCCGTATCTGCATACTATTATGCTCTGCACTGCTGCAACACAGTTGGCTGATTAGATAATCACATGGATGATTGTTGGTGCCAGACGGGCTGGTTTGAGTATTTCTGTAACTGCTGATCTCCTGAGATTTTCACACACAACAGAACTTACTCAGAATGGTGCCAAAAAAAAAAAAAAAATGGATGGAAACGCCTTGTTGATGAGAGAGGTCAGCAGAGAATGGCCAGACTGGTTCGAACTGATAAAGTCTACGGTAACTCAGATAACCACTCTGTACATTTGTGGTGAGAAGAATATAATCTCAGTATGCTATTCTGAGATGCGGGTTGGTGCTGTTCTGGTGGCATGATGTAGACCTACACAATATTAGGCAGGTGGTTTTAATGTTGTGGCAGATTGGTGTATATATATATATATATATATATATATATATATATATATATATATATATATATATATATATATACATACACACACACAAATATATATACAGTATATATATACACACACACACACACACACACACACACACACACACATATATATATATAAGAACAAAAGGTTTTTGTAATTAATGTGTACATGTCATTTATTTCTACATTTGCCTTAATATTTAAATCATATCTATGAATTTCTACTCCCTATTTGCTGAATTTTTATTGTTGTTAGGCAACTATTCATTATAATAATAACTATAAACCAGCACTGATAATGATGAGAATAATGATAATAATAATAATAAAAAAATAGAATCTGAGTAAATATTAATTATGAATTTTATTGAATTCATCCATCTGCTCAACAGCAAGGTTTGGTAGCAAACCTCAGAAAACAATTCTCAAGACCAAAAACATTACTAACTTTCTTCAAAGCTTATTTTAAATTTTTTGATCTTTCTCTATGTCTCAAGGAACTGGGTGCTCTGACATCGCAATTTGTGAGTGCCTTCTCCCATGCAACAAACTTTGCGTGACTGTGTAAACTTTTTTTCAAAATAAAATGATGTGGTTCATTACATGTCTCAGGACAGTTCCAAACTGAAATGTCCACTGTGTAGTGCTAAAAGTGAGAGAAATGTTCTCCCAAACAGCTGAGGTTTTTAAGGTTAATTTTCTATCGAGATTTAAATCAACAAAACCTTCCTCCCTACCCTTAAACCTTAACCTAACCAATAGTGTCAGAAAAAGCAAATGTGAGATGAAAAACACAATTGTGTCCTTTTGTGGTGCTCCTATGACACTTTTGGCTCACGTGTCGACTCGTATGCTCTTCGGGACACATACCCGGATCCTTTGTATCGCATATGCAACACTCTATCAGTTGAGCTACCTCTCAATTTGATCACACTTAAACAAGCTTGTAAATGTAGTTGGTTATGTAATGCAAACATTAAAATGAGTCATATGCTATCCAACTTTTTCCCGAACGTGGAAGTGTTCCACGATTCGACTGTTTACAGTGTTTTCATTTGCATCGGCATATATTCTAAGTGGTAATGTTTATGTTATTACATTTGTAAAAATGGTCAAAAAAACGTGGCTTTATAGTGCTGATACTTCACAGAGTCGAGATGACCGTTTTATTGACAGTGCCTCACCTTAGTATGTAGATGTCATGAAGCGATGGTCCGTGGTTAGTTATGTTAATATCATTAACTACTCTGAGTTGTTATGACAGCCAACAACTGCAGAAGTAAATTTTTACTGCCAAAAAACTTAAATGGTTGTTGTACTCTATCTAGGAAGGATGCTTCGCATTTGTCGGCCGCATACGCCATCAAGGCTGTCTCGTTTATTGGGAATGCAAAAAAGGTTAACAATTGTATAAATGTAAGTGCAGATACATAAAAAGCATTGACAATAGATAAAAAATAAGAAAAAGAAAGACAAAAAAAAAAAAAAAAAATTGAAACGAGACAGCCTCGATGACGTATGCGGCTGACAAATGCGACCTCCGGAGGACGCATCCTTCCAAACGAGACACAGCCATTGCCTCTCGAGACCAGAAACAGAAAACAGGCAATTAGAATCATCATGGTGCCACCCAGTGGTTGCTCCAGAAAACTGTGGATGGTTAAAGTGTTTAAATGTCATAAGATAGTGTGTGAGGACAGAGCGAAAAGTACGTGTTTGTGAACTGATAATCTGCTGTTTTACTCATGATTGAGTGAAAGGGATAAAAGTCGTTGTTTTAGCGGCTCTAGTGTTCATTTCACCAGGAAATTGCGTGTTATGTACAACAGGCCACATAAAAATAATTTTGTAACGATTCTTTGACCAGGTTGCGAATGCCACTGGGGAAGAAATATGACAGTCGTCAGAGACAGTAAAAAGGCGACATAACAAACCAATTGAATTTAACAATGTCCTCTCTCACACAGTCTCGTCTTTTGATTTCATTCTAGCTAGGAAAAAAGTTACTTTTTTAATAATTAAGTACAGTTTAATGTGAATACTTTTTTACTCTCACTCAAATATGTTTTTGGCTAGATACTTGGACATTTGAGTAAAATTTTCAGTCAGTAATCCATACTTTCACTTAGGTATAATTTTTACTTTTACTTTATAACTTGTACTTTTTACACCCCTGATAATAAGCCATCAGCAAATCTAAACTCATCAATGTTTCTTTAATGTGTTGATGCAAAGGTGGTCGCAGTGCAGGTTTCAAACCTGTTTCACAGCTTTGCTGACATCTTGATGGCATCGAAAAACATCTTTAATTTTCAAATCAATTCAACTGAATTTAAAATTGAATAGAACTGAACAGCATTTCCTACAAAATACACAGAGGAACTTTTTAAGCTTGTGTTTTTTGGATAGAGGTGACATGATTAAACGCCCTTACAACTAGTCAATGCATTAGGCAACACTAATAAATTATTGTTATATTAGTGACCTATTAGTAGTATCTTTCTATTTGTTTGTGTGTGTTTAATTTCTTTGCAAGTGCTGTTGTTGGATAACAGGCTTGTACTTTATTCTGGTTATAAACATTATGCATTTACAACATTGCATAGTTTTTCATTTTTATGAATATTAAGTCTGATAAACACACTTTACTGACTGTATATTTTACCTATCGGTGGTCACTTTATAGTAAGGTAAGACATACCTGAGGCTTTATAGCCATAGATTGAAATGAAGAGTATGAACATTCAAAGGAGGAATTTATGCTAAGTATTTTGTACCTTTTCTTTGACGCTTGTTGAATGAGATTTTTCTGTAATTAAGTAAGTTGTGTGCTGGTAAATATATGATTTATGAGAAAAGGATGGTTGTTCCAAGCTTGACAGTCACTTGCTGCCAAACCTTCCCTGGCATTTTACTGGCCGATCCTGAGGTTGCCAGTCGATAATTGGATCATCATTACCTCATGTCTTTGCACAATAAGGTGATTCAGTTGTGCTTTGGAAGGTTAGAGACTTTAGTCTTTCCTTTAAGGGCGCTTACACTAGGGAAAGCTCTGACGGAGTGCTTCATGGATACATAAGATGAACTTTGAGCGTGTGGAAAGATCATGGTCAGTTTGAAATCAAGTGTGAATAAAGTAAATTGGATTTTCCGAAAGCACGACTGGACCCTCTTCTCTGAAACTCTTATTGATCAATGGAGGCAGCAAAAGACAACAGACTGATCTCAAAGTGAGATCGGAAACAGTAGGTTGTGTTTCTTCAGCTAAAATCGGTCTGTGCTTACCAAAATTCAAAACACTGCCCCCAGTGGCCAAAGTGGTTAGTGTTGTTGGGTGTATGGGCATGTGTGAGCTCCATTTTCTGGTTGTAATGTCCACTGAGGGGCACCAAAAGTGAGTTGTGAAGCGTGTTGTTTTCACCTGAACATGGATGTTCTATTATTATATAAACTGTACCTCTCAATAGGGCTGCACGATTATAGCAAAAATCATAATTGTCGATTATTGCCCTTGATATTGTAATCGCGATTATTAATGTCGAGTAAAATATTAAATTACCATGACATCACAAAGTAAGCAACCGTGCGGTTCTTCAGAGTAGCAGATTTCAATGGTGGATATGAGCTGTGCTCCAGTTTCTTTTAAGCATCTTTTAAGCATTAAATATTGTAATAATGTTTGTTAATGTTAGGCCAAATAAAAATTATTTTAAATGGATATCTATATTATAGAATAAATGTAATTATTGCTAAATTACTGCTTAAATTATTAGTCCACATACAGTAAATAATATGACATATTCAGTATTCAAACTTATTAACAGCCAATTTAAATTTACTTACTGCGATCAGTAAGAGACAGGGGACCATTCATCCCATTAGATCTTCAATGGTGATCTTGTTCATGTAAGATCATCATTAGATCATTTTTGGCCTCAGTGGTTAAAACAGTCATTTGCAATCAGAGTTTCTATCCGATTCCTGAAAATGTTAAATCTACTAAAACCAGCTGCGTGGCAAATGAGTCTTATTAGAGCAGACGTGATAACAATGAAGGTGATTCCTGAAATATGCTATTCATGCCATATTCTTTATTTTGGCTACACCTCCAAAATAAAATTGGAACAGTTAAGTTGAATTACTTTATTGTTATTTTGTACTAATCAAATTCACATTAGCGTACTTATTAACATGACAAAACAAAACTGTTATTACATTTTTAATAAATTGTACACAGAAATCGAGCAATGCGATAAACTCTCCCATTACAATGACTGCTGTCACTCACTGCAGGTTTAACTGTTTGAGACCTGCATTTTGACTCAGCTCAGTGACGCTCTGCACAAAGTTCTGCACTCTTGCGAATGCTCTCATTAAAAACAAAGCTGTCTAATCAGCATAATAAATCAATTATTTACACCGCTTCGATGCCTTGATTAGAACGGGAGTGTTTTAGTTTTGTTGTGTTGCTCATTTGTAGTGTATTTAACATCTACGTTCAAAGCAAACGGTGCAATATGCAATGAATCCAAAATAATTCCAAAGTGCTTTTCGATCTTGTTCTACATCTTCTTTTCGAGTGTCAGGTGATGTTTCTTCAGTATTAATTTTCGTGTGCCACCGCAAACAGAGGTGGAACATAAAGCAAGCATCTGGGCATTCAGACAGTTGTCATCACTGATAGGACGGAGGACCATTTTAAGCGGCTCTGATTGGCCACTGCCATTTCATTGCTCAACGGTCATGTTAGTGATTATTTAGAATACTCAACCTCTGCAAAATCACGTTGTAAATAGAAACCATTGATGCAACAGGAGCAGACTTAAATTGAACGCTGTAATCGTCTGTTTTCACGATTACATAATCGTGGCAGCCGTAATCGTAATCGCGATTAGTTTTTCAATTAAGTGTGCAGCCCTACCTCCCAATCTAAACCTCAAACCTAAACCTAACCATCAGAGGAGAAAAAAAGTAATGTTAGAGGGAAAAATGCAACCTCCGAAACACGTTTGTTACTGATTATGCGGACACGATTACTTCCTGGTTTCATCATGTGGTCCGAACCAGGTCTCCCACACTGCTATCGCAGCACGCTTCCAGTCATGCCATAGGAGAAGGTAAACTCACTAGATATCTAATATCTGACAGGAGATAGCACTTGTCAGTGAGTCGGCATAATGTTGACGTTCCTAGAAACCCGGATCACACAGGAAGTAGTCAACATGAACTTTCTCAAATATTGGCCACATGATGAAACGCCACTTCTAACAATTTTTTCTTTATGCCATTACAACACATAATCCCCTTCGAAATCAATGGATTCTCAGCGTTCTCTGATGCAGCATATACTCTAGTGTGTAGGTACACTCTGTTTTCCGATCTCTCTTTCTTTCTGTCTCTTTTGCTCTCTATGCACACTCTTTATTCTCTCTCTTACCCTTCAGTCTTTTATGTCCGTTGTGCTGGGAAAACAGGCTTTGCTCTGTGTGGGCAGCGTACTGTGCCCTATTCTGCTGTGTGTTAAATGATTCTGAACAAAGGTCCGCATTAGTAGAAAGACACACTGACTCACAGGTAGACAAAAAATGCGGGGATGGGGGGCATATGACAGGTACACCCCCCTCTGGTGTGAGTGTGTGTGTGTATTGGGTAATGGATGACACAGTGGCCACTGCTGGGTGTTACGGAGCTTTCGCACTGGGGAAACTGGGTTACTGGGGCATGGCTTGCAAGCTTCGCCCTAGCACGCAGGCAGGCATATCATTGTGACTCGGCAGGCAGAAATGGCAGTGAGCTGCTGCAGTGCTTGTGCATGCTAGGAGAGGCACCGGCCCTTTAAGAGCTCTCAGAGCAGTGGTGAATGTTCAATCCTGTGTCAGATCTACAGCCATAAGTAGCGAGCATGAAGCTGAAAAGCTGAATCGAATGATAGATGATAAAAATAAAAGGGAATGAGCAAAGAAAGGCAGAGAATGGGAACAATGAAGGGGATGTGATAGAGAGAGAGAGAGAGAAAGTGAAATAAGGATAGAGATACAGGTGAAGCTTAAAGCTTGAATAAAGCATGATCAGAGCTGAAGCATTTTAGTTATTAAAGGAATAGTTCACCCAAAAATGAAAATTTGCTGATAATTTACTCACCCTCAGGCCATCCAAGATGTATCTGAGTTTCTTTCTTCTTCAAAACAGAATTGAAGACTTTTAGGATTTCATTTCAGGCCTCCTCCTCTAAACAATGCAAGTGAATGTACTCCATTTTTTGACGGTCCAAAATGCATATTTAGGGTGCATCAAAATAATCCACATGACTCCAGTCGACAAATAAAGTTCTTCTGAATGCAAACGATTGATTATTTTGAGAAAAAAAAACAATACTTATATACTTTTTAACTACAATTTTTTTCGTGGTTATGTGATCTCAGCATGGCAAGTGAAAAAGAAATCACCTTTTATTAGGCTGATTTTACTGTATTCTTCATTTCATGTGTGTACTTCATTTTAAACATAATTTTTGAAAGTACAATATATTTCTTTAGAGGTAAAACTTTTTTGTTGAGGAAAAAAACGATTGTACCTTTAACTAATAACTAATATAGTTATTATATAAAGAATACGCATTTATCTGATACCCACCCATTTATGTTTCCTGAACTTGTGCCCACTGTCTCTCTGTGCTCTGAGGTAGACCATGCCCTGTGGAGTTTGGCAAATGAACATAATGATTGATTTCTGCTTGAGCCTGTAAAACAGTTAGAGGGCATTACTGTTCTTTTGGGATGGTGTCTTTTTCATTTGTGGAATTTTACTACTGTCTACTGAAAGCACCTTAGTGTGGCATAAATGTAATCACATCATAGCTATTCTCTGGACTCTGCTTTTATCTGCCTCTTTTTTTTAAACCGCATATTGAGATGTGAGACTTAAAAAAATCTACTTTTAATTACAAAAAGTCTAATAAATATCTTGTGAATTTTCTGTTTTGTTCATTGTCTCTTTGTTCTTAGCTCTTTAGTTGTTTCCTTAGTGCCTTGTCCTTCATTTGGGATCAATTAGTTTGAATCGATTAGAGTCTAGCTAATCAATTCTTCCAAATGATTTTTCAATTAGACACTGTTTGAGGCATCACTTACATTTTCTGTCTGTCTTTATTCTCTCTATCTCTCTCTCATTTACCTTTTCTAACTCTTTCATCCTTTGTAGATGTTAACCGTTGTCAAGAGGCAGACATGAGTTCATAAGGTAGACTGTACCTAGTTCATTTTAAGTATAGCCTTGTGTTTTTTAGGCTAAATTATTTTTAAACTATTGTTATATAGAATTGTCAAATCCTGATGCTGTTGGCACTTAAGTAAAACTGCTAAAAACACACTTTTATCTGCTGGCTTTCTGATAAGGCTCTCAAAATAGTAACCTACTTATCACAATGTTCACATACAGTTTGACCCCTCCTGCCAAATCAGATCAAAAATAATATTAAATTCACAAATAGACTGTTACCAAATTATACTTCTCAATGAAACTCCACAATTAGCAGCCAGTTGATTTTATTTGAAGCTGCAGTGCTGCATGTTTGGTAGTGTCTATATGTATCTGCAATTTTCAGTGATAGGTATCTTCTGACAGAATCTGTTACCTAAGAAAAATTAACTAAAGGGAGAACTGGTTTAAAGTCAACATGAAGCGGCATTCGCAAACCATTTTGCTTCCTTAATCTGGTGTATTTCTGAGTGAAACAGGATATTCAATTAGAAAAATGTAGGGCTGGACTTTTTATCCATTGGAAATTGATAGTATTGAGAAAGTGTACACTATATATCTTGGATCCATGTGGTTGGAGGGGACAGGTTGAAAAGTAAGAGGGATAAGTAATGTCAGCCGAAAAGGGAAGCCGTTTCTGAGGCAGAGCCTCAATAAAAGATTACAAAAGACAAAATGTTTATTTATTTTTATTTGGAATATACATTTTTTATCTGGAAACCCATTTGAGTCAAAAGATGAAAGTCTCTAGTTTCATCCGATATGACATTTTGAAAATTTTAGCCATTTATCGCAAAACGGCATGCTGCTAAACACAATGACCTCTGAAGTGGACTACAGGGCTATTTTTCCTTAAGAAATCCTATATTTACTGTTCATTATCACACTGAGAATCGATGGGTTCATACAAAAGCTGAAAAGTTTTGTTTTTAAATGGAGTTAGGATGAAAATAAGGTTTCAAACTGTTCTGAGACCAGTGCAGACAGACAGCACATTGGAGGTTAAGTCATTCACTAAATAAGGAGCAAGGGAGCATCCTATAGCTTTCCTATGCAGCTAAGTGCACACTCCTAACATCTGGTCAATCAGTTGTGAAGTTGAATGTTTTTAGGCACTGTCTTCATTTAAAGATATAACAGCTAATGAAGAAACAAGCTGTAAAGATTTGTTTTGGATGTGTAGCTTACGTGAAAAAATATGGCATGCAGTTGATCCTCAAAATAAGTAATTTAATGGAAATTAATCACAATTACAATATCCAAGAAAATAATCAACAATTATGATGTTTGCCATAATCGTGCAGCCCTATCCGTTTATACAAGTCAAAGCACCTGTGTGTGAGGATTTGAAAACCAACCAACAGGTTAAACTTAATTATTTTATAGCTGACACTTCTATTTCCCTATTTACTGAAGCCTCTCCCTGGCTGGAGGAAAGGAAATAGATACCTCCATTCTACAGTGATTTTCTCCTTCATTTAAAGAAACACATCAACACCAGGACACATATAATGCACAAAGTCATCTTTTGTGGAAATAAGCTTATATCCATATTTTGGAAAAGACGTCTTATGGTTTGACTGGCTCATTCTTTTTGTTTGACAATTAATGCGTAAGGCTAATCGAAAACTTTCTTCTATTGTAAGACACAATTCTGTTATGGCTGGATTTTCCCATTCCAGAGATTGCTTGCATTTCATACGCGCAGCCTCTGTCAACAGCCTTTTTTAGGCTTATTTACCAGGTAAATAACGCAAAGACAGTTTGAGGGGTTGATAAGAAAAAATGAATAAAATCCGCTCATGGTTGCCTGTTATATTATCTTCATTAACATTAAGAGAACAAAGCAGAACAAAACTATTGATTTCCTCTCGCCTGTGTGGACTTGACAAGACAGCAATGTTGCTTTTGCTTTGCTTAGAGATCAGCTATTTTGTTTCTTGGTGGAACAAATGAGGCATAAAGGTTAAAAGCTGCACCTGAAATGACTGTGAAATGTAGACTACCACCCGCAGTAATTCTGATCAAAAATTCTCTGATGAGAAGCAAGTTTATGAATCATAAAGCTTTCAGCTGCAAACCCAGAGTCATGCTCTGAATTTCTCTGCTGTGTCTTATTAGTTTCAGTATGTTTGTTAGTTTGACCAACATTTGTGGTATTTGCAGTGCTAATACACACCACGGATATGTCATGGATTTTAGACGTCACTGTCACCATCATTAGCCATGTTAAAGTCTTTTATCACTCACTTCCTGTTGGTTATGCTTCTTTTCCTGTTCATTGACAATAATGTTAAGTAACATTTAGGTTACTGTCGGTTGCATTCAGGTATGTCAAACATGCATAAATTGCACTTGCAGAAATAATCAATTATTAGCACTATAGTGTTATTTTACACAAATACAAAAATTTTGTCATTTTTTTCACTCACCCTCATGTGGTTACAGACCCATATGACTTTCTTTTTTCTGTGGAATACTATAGGAGTTTGGTGGAATGTCAGCCTCAGTCACCATTCACATTCACTGTATGGACAAAAGATGCAATGAAAGTTAATGGTGACTGAGGTTAATAAAATAATAATTATAATATGATGAATAAAAGATTATTTATTTATCTAATCAATGACTGTTATGAGTTGACTGTTGGTTTAAACATTGATGCAATCCTAATTTTAGCACCAGAGCAACTTCAAACTGGTAAGACTGGTTTAAACCTCTTCTATTTCAGTACCTAAAAATATGAAACACTAATTACATCACAGAAACATAAAATCTAGTAAGTTAGAGTCTGTTTGAAAAAAAAAAAGAAAAAAGAAAAAACTAAGAGGGAGGGGAAAGACTGACAGAGAAAGAGGAGAAAAGTATGTGAGAGGTAGACAGAGAGAGGGAAGGAGTGTACGTGAGTGTGTGTTTGTATGATATTTGAGTGTGTATTATTTGTCTGTGTGTTTTAAGTTAGTAGCTCTGCCAGTCTGTGTCACAGGGAAAAGGGGGCTGTGGAACTTCTCAGTGGAAATTCATTGCAATTATCATGTGAGTATTACATCCAGCATATTAATAAATCCATCAGTGTGTGCTGGAAAACTCTCTGGAAAGACATTCAAGGTTAAAGGTTTCAATAGACATTTGTGAGAGTCACTGGGATTTGCACTCATGCAGGTCTCTGAGCAAACTATAAACACAGATACAGATGTGGGACTATGTAATATTTTCAGTTATTTTTGTATTAAACTGAAAAATGTGTCAGAATGATCAATTAAAGAGTCACGGCGGAAGCAAAGTGGTATTAGTCATAATTAAGGTGTGAATGTGAATGACTACGTTGAGAACAGAAAGCGGCTTATTGCGAGAAAGTGGCGTTCCCTTTACATACTTTGTTAAAGTGACGTACTCTTTACTCTTGATACAACCAGCTCAGTCAGTAATCAGCTTTCTCCACTGCAACGTAAGTTCTCCATGACACTTGTGTATATAACAAACATAGCATTCAAGAAAGACTTCGCTATTTTATTCTCCGTTGCTTCGCTTTATTTCCAGATATTCCAGAGTTGTTGCTGTGTTTGTTTCCTGAACTTTCCATCACAACCTGCAGCAAAATTGCACTGCAATAGTGGGGTTTCCCTTTGACGCCAAACTCCGGGATTCCCCCAATGTACTTGAGCGCAACGCGTGAACGTGAGGGTAGTATTTTACTTTTGTGTGTATAAATGGGTATAGGTTATAGTGTTCTGAAATCGTTGTAAGAACATGCATGTAAACTCACTCATTGTGGACTGTATAATTTAGTTTAAATGCATTTTGTGTACTGTCATGAAGAATAGTGAAAATGTTTGCCAGAAAATACTACTAATTTAGCTGTTTTTTGAGGTGAAAGACTTGTGCAACAAAACAATGTTTCCCATCATTCTGTGGCAGCACGAGATTGCTATTCTTTTTTCAGCCGCATATCATAAAAATTATGTAATTGTGGCAACTATGTAACTTATTTTGTTAAAAAATAAAATGTTATTAATGCAACAAAAATCCATCTACCAAACCATGTCTTTACCCAAAATTCACTTTGATAAACCTATAATAATGATTTATATTTTAGAGCTGTCAGGACAGATTTAGTGGGAAATTTCATACATACGTCATTTGCCCGTGCGTGTTCATATGTTGACGTCATGTCCATACACAGAGAAAATAAGATCTGGTTACTGTAGCGCGTGTGTGGGAGTAGCGTGAAGCTGAAAGTTTGTTGTCACAACGAACGAGAAAAATTGACCATGGATCATTCAAAACGTTAAACCTCCGGGGAATCACCGGTTGTAAAAACAAAGAAACCCCAAACAGAGCAGAGTCTACAAGCAAAAAGGGAAAGTGATAGAGTCCGTAATAAAACCCGAATCAACATTGGCTTGGCTTTTCAGAGGTGGTGGCAACTGAAAGGATTTAAAAGTGACCCAAAGATGGCTTTTTTCTTACTCAGCAGGGAAGATATTTTATTGATATGGTTTATTTATAGTTGTGTAATCACTCACACACACATGTCTGTGTATGGGTGCAGTGAAATACAATAATTATCCTGTAATCGGTGCAGAACTTTTCACTTGCTAGCACACGTGTGTAGTTTTCTTTATAACGGCAATAATTTATATAAATAAATCCTTTAGTCCTAGGCTTGCCAAGGACATGTGAGTCTTGGAATGATGTTGACCACTGGTTGGTAACAATAACAATCTATAAATTGGTTACTACTGTGGTCTATTTGGCCAGAATATCCTGCGGTTATAAAAACTTTACAATGTTTGACCTTATCATTATGTCTAATGTTAACGAATGTTGCCTAACTTTTGTAATGTCATTTATTTCAAAACATCAATGTTTCCAATAAGTCAAAACAACAGCATAAGATATGGCACTTACCTGCTCAGATGACATGTTTTCAGATATCCATCTTATTTTTCTTTATTTCTTTATTTGTCCATTCGCTCTGATTAGATGTCCTGTATCCATGTGTACACCGGTGCCTCGAACCACATTCATCCGCGCAGAGAAGCAGAGCTGAAGCACAACTTGCGTCATTGCCAAAACAATGTTCTTCCGCAAGACACGTGCAGTTTAACCGCTAGAGGGCCAAAAGTTACATAGTGTAGCTTTAAGGTTAATGCTCTATTGTGTTTTAAACCAATAAAACTGACTTCCCTACCCTAAAACTTAAACCTAAACCTAACTGAGAGTGTCAAAAAAGCTAAGAAGAGATGAAAAGCATTTTTTGGTGCTTCGTTCTATGATGCTTTTTAGCTTACGCATTGACTCAATGGACCCAGACCGCAACAAGTGCAATGCTCTATTAGTTGAGATGCTGCGCAATTTGATGGAGCACACAAAAGCAGTTGGTTATGTAATGCAAACGTAAAAATGGATCACATTACAAGTCATGTAAAAGTGTTTTGATGTCATAAGACAGCTTTGTGTGAGGAGCAAGGCAGAAAGTACTTGTTTATAAACTGATAATCTGCCGTTTTACTCATAATTTGTGTGAAAGTGAATAGAGCCTGTAGTGTTTATTTCACCAGGAAACTGTCACATAAAAATAATTTATGAGTTTAGTCAGAAAGTGAAAATCCTAAGTGCAAAGGGCTGAATAAAAATATCGAATTTCCGATTAATAGTGATCTTCATTTGAACAATTCCAAGATTGATTCTTCAAACACCAAGATTGATCTCACACTTTTACCTAAAGTTTACTGCAGTTTTGATTGTGTTGATTATTTTATTTGTTAAATAAACAGCAGTTGAACTGCAAAGTTTGGGCCCTGTTGTTAATTTTTAGAATTAATATTTAGCCTACATATTTTACAAAGTTAGAATGTTTGTATAATTTACAGCAGCTGAGAGAGAATTCATTTCATATGTATGCAAAATAGACATAAAAACTAAAATATATCCAAATGAACCACAATCGAATCAGATCATTTTGAAATCTGAATCAAATTGAGATATTGTGAATCGGAATCAAATCAAATTGGGAAATCTGTATTGATACCCAGATTTACAAATGCATACATTGTATTCTGACCAAAATCACTTGAATGTATATCACATCGTAATTCTTTTGACTTCTGAACTCATAAGTAGAAACTTTGAAGAGGACTTGGAGGCAGCATAGGCACAGGTCATTAGCTTGACCCTAAACCCTAGCTTAACCATAACCTGTCAACTGAATCCAAATTCAACCTGTCCCTTACAAAACCATTTTCATCCCTAATCAAACCAACATGTTAACTCAGACTAAAATCCAATCCCAACTCCAGGCATCAGCCCTCAGAGATAGTTTCCAGTCAGAGCACTATGGGGATTGGCTGTTGATGGCGTTGTGGCAGATAAGTCTCTCTGAGTACAGATTTAATGGCCGTAGAAGGTCTTGTGGGGCAGAAGCAGCTGTACTGTGGCTTTATGATTACGTTAAGCATGTGGAAGTATGTTACACATGACTGCAGAGGGAATGTCTGGTATTTGTGTCACTCTGTGTAACCTTTTAATGATGACTTACGCAATGTTCAGTGGATGATTAAATAACCGCTCATACAGACGTCATTTTCAGCTCAAATGCCTCTCTCAGCCCATCTCTCTTTCTCTCTCCTTCCGTCACTCTCCTTTTCTTTCTCTCTCCCCCAAGGTCTCTTAACCTCCACCTCCCACCCCCTCAGTTTTTCTGCTTTTTATGTAGTCTGCCTATGGGTGCATGATTCAAAGAAATAATAGTTCTTCCCCCATTTTTCTTTGCTTTGCTCCCTTCTTCAGATACAAAAGTGTGTATGCACATTTGTGGGTTTGTTTGTGCATGTTGCCTCTGAGATCTATTTCTTAAACCTTGATATAAAACATTATCTGAGTATTGATGTGTAATGCAGAATACTGGAGCTGAATGATTTGTATGACTTTCAGTTCCATTTGCGGTTTTTAATGTGCATTCTTTCGCAGATGCGGATCAAACACCGTACTAAAATGACCATACCACTCTGCGGCACTGCAACACCGTTATTAAATCAGTAGCACGAAACATAGCCTACAATGCAACAGGTGTAGTCTGATTCCTGAACGAATGATTCTTATGAGCCAATTCTTTTGAGTCTAAAACACATACGACCATTTTATTCCAGCTGCTGAATGATCTTTAGCCTGAAAACATACTGCTCGACCAGTGCAGCCTGATTCCTGAAAGACTCTAATCATCCAGTTAATTTAGTGGATGAAAAACGTACTGAATCGCAAGTCATTCGTTTTGCTATGTACGACTCTAAATGAACCAAGAACTGTTACTGTGTTGTGTGTACTTAAAGCTTGTAAGACTTAAATCAAAGTAATTGCTAGTTGTTGATATTTAGGTTTAGACATTCAAAATACACATTTTGAGTTTTGTTCTAATAAAAATGTATAATGTCTACTGTATATAATGTATAAAAATGAATTAATGAATAAAATATCTTAATCAAAAAGTCTGTCTAAACACCATTTGCAAGAATCTGTTCTTTTATAATATGAAATGATTTCATCACTTGGTAACAGGTTGCTGAGGGTAGTAAATACAATTAGAATTCCATTTCTTAGTCCAAATATTTATTCCTCAAAAGGCATAAAAGAATTTGTAATGGAACCGTTAAGGAACCGGAATTGTTAAGAGGAATTGACCCTTCGCTAAGCTCTGCCCCCCATAGTTACGGTTGCTCGCTCTGACAAGATCTCCAGACCTCCTCATTGGAATGAATGGGAGATTGCAGAGAAAGAAACGGTTTTTGGCTAAATATTCTCATAAACGGAATGGATAATATTTTACATGGGCTGGTATGAAGAGTGACATTGTAGTACATATTTATCCTAAGTTTTGTGTTAGAGAAATTGTCAAATTACACAGCAGTTTGATAGAAAACTGTTAAGACTGTGAATCATAATCAAGGCAAACGATTATTACAGTCACTTGAAAATAGAAAAACTTAATTTAATAGTGATTACACATCTAATAACATTAGCATAAGTGAGCAGAGCGGTTTATAACACACTAATCTCGTAACACACTAATTTTGATGTTGTGAACTGTTTATTTACTATCACTTTTTCTATTACATGAATCAGTACATTAGCTTTATTTTACTTTGGATCAAATGTACTGTAGGTGTCGTTGGAGATGTTACAGTGGCATGCAAAAGTTTGGGCACCCCTGATCAAAATTTCTGTTGCTGTGAATAGCTAAGCAAGCAAAAGATGGCCTGATTTCCAAAAGGCTTAAAGTTAAAGATGACACATTTCTTTAATATTTTAAGCAATTTTACTTTTTTATATTCATCTTTTACAGTTTCAAAATAAAAAAAAGGAAAAGGGCCCGAAGCAAAAGTTTGGGTACCCTGCATGGTCAGTACTTTTTAACACCCCCTGGCAAGTATCACAGCTTGTAAAAGCTTTTTGTAGCCAGCTAAGTGTCTTTCAATTTTTGTTTGGGGGATTTTCGCCCATTCTTCCTTGCAAAAGGCTTCTAGTTCTGTGGGATTCTTGGGCCGTCTTGCACGCACTGCTCTTTTGAGGTCTATCCACAGATTTTCGATGATGTTTTGGTCGCGGGACTGTGAGGGCCATGGCAAAACTTGTGCCTCTTGTGGTAGTCCATTGTGAATTTTGAGGTGTGTTTAGGATCATTATCCTGTTGTAGAAGCAATCCTCTTTTCATCTTCAGCTTTTTTACAGATGGTGTGATGTTTGCTTCCAGAATTTGCTGGTATTTAATTTAATCCATTCTTTCCTCTACCAGTGAAATGTTCCCCCGTGCCACTGGCATCAACACAAGCCCAAAGCATGATCGATCCACCCCCGTGCTTAACAGTTCGAGAGGTGTTCTTTTCATGAAATTCTGCACCTTTTTTTCTCCAAACATACCTTTGCTCATTGCGGCCAAAACGTTATATTTTAACTTCATCAGTCCGCAGGACTCGTTTCCAGAATTCATCAGGCTTGTTTAGATGTTCATTTGCAAACTTTTGACGCTGAAATTTGTGGTGAGGATGCAAGAAAGGTTTTCTTCTCATGACTCTTCCATGAAGGTCATATTTGTGCAGGTGTCGCTGCACAGTACTCCAGAGTCTGCTAAATCTTCCTTACGGTCTTTTGCTGTCAAAAGGGTTTTGATTTGCCTTTCTAGCAATCCTACGAGGAGTTCTCTCTGAAAGTTTCCTTGGTCTTCCAGACCTCAACTTGAACTCCACCATTCCTGTTAACTGCCATTTCTTAATTACATTATGAACTGAGGAAACGGCTACATGAAAACGCTTTGCTATCTTCTTATAGCCTTCTCCTGCTTTGTGGGCATCAATTATTTTAATTTTCAAAGTGCTAGGCAGCTGCTTAGAGGAGCCCATGGCTCCTGATTGTTGGGACAAGATTTGAGGTGTCAGAGTATGTATAAAGCTTTGAAATTTGCATCACTTGGACTTTCCAAATGATGATTGTGAACAAGCCATAGCCCTAACAAGATAATTAAGGTCTGAGATCTTGGTAAAAGTTATCTGAGAGCTCAAATTTCTTGGGGTGCCCAAACTTTTGCATGGTGCTCCATTCCCTTTTTTTACTCTAAAATTTTATAAAATAAAAATAATACACTAATATTGCTTAATATGTTGAAAAGAATGTTTTATCTTTAACTTTATGCCTTTTGGAGATCAGTTAATCTTCTACTCACTTAACTATTCACAGCAACATCATTTTTGACCAGGGGTGCCCAAAATTTTGCATGCCACTGTATATGTTCATTTGGGAATGAGGGCTGATTAAGTTTAATCCATAATATGCTCTTCTCCAGATTTATTATATATATATATATATTATTATTATTATTATTATTATTATTTTATTTTTTTTAAAGAAAGAAAAACACTGCGTGTATCTTCTCAGGGTAACTCGTGTCACTATTACAAATTACCCGGCAATAACGTGTTTTAAATTTGTATTTTTATAAAATCCCGCTTAAAAGTACTCAAACACATTGTTTCTGTCAATTCGTTCAAACACACAGGCTGTTACTGAAAAATAGCAAACGCATGTCAGAGTAATGGTGGCAGAGCAACAGCTGCTAAGACAGGACTGGTCAGAAGCGCTTTTAAGGCAGAGCTTAGGAAAGGGTCAATAGAGCGCAACAGTGACCGCCCACTTTTTCAGCTGTCTGGGTTCCGAAGTATTTTCCCCATTAATTTCTTCCATAGACTTTTAAAAAATCCTTCACAAAAGAGTTGTACGCCATGAACCAAACCAACCAGCTCTGAGGAGAATCACAACATCACAAATTCTGTTTTGAGGTGGGACTTCCTTTCTACATCCATTGACTGTTGAGTGCTAGAGTTTCTTGGTTGGGCATTCCAATTTCTCCCATTTATTTAAACAGAAGTGACTCGTCTCTGATAAATAGTCTCTGGCCTCACACTCTATAGAACTACAATGCCCATCATGCACTACATCTCCTCTACGAAGTTTGCACACTTTTACTCCTGATTTCTCACAATAGAGACAGTAGAGGTGTACAAAAGCAACGCGTTACTTTATTTAAAAAGTAACTCAGATATTATGGTCTAAAATAAAAAAATGTTGCATTACTTTACTCGTTACTTGAAAATGTAATCTGATTATGTAACACGCATTACTTTTATCGTGTTACCCCCAACACTGCCCATGAAGCATTGCGAATGATGTCATTTAATAAAAAATGATAGAAATATATAAAAGTATTGATTTTGGGTTGTTGATGATAAGTATAGAAACTATATATTTTATGTTTATTGCAAAATATTCCCATATGTACAAATATATAAGTAGTTTAAGGGTGAAGGGAGACCGACTCGATTACGTCATTCACAGTGCGTCATGGGAGCGCGCGGTCGCTCCGAGTAACGTTTCACAGATTTCCTTGGCCACGGTTCTCTGATTGGTGGATCTTTCTCTGATGTACTATGGGTAATGTAATTGTTTACCATGAATTCTGCTATCAAACATGATTTTTAAACAATGAAGTTGAAATAACGCAGATGGATGGCTTCGATGGAAGCATATACCATTGGTGAACAACCTCGTAGCTTACAGTAGGTCTGTTTTTAAAGGTTTATAAGTTAACATTGAAATTAAATTTGTATATGGGATAAATTAATGGGATTTTTACTTCTGGAACCAGACTGTTGCGCTCTATTGGAACCGGAATTTTTAAATTCCTAACGATTCCCATCCCTATACGTCACTTATTAAAGTACACTGAAAAAAAATATGTGTAACTGTGCATATGGAAGTGTATGGATGTCTATGCATGCACATATAGTGAATATCTGAGACCACACATTATCCGGGATCCAAATCTAATTTAAACCTTTGAAAGTTTTAAAATTTAAAAAATAAACATGTGAAATAAATAAGAAGTATTTAAGATTCTGTGCTATTTTTAGGTCACCAATCATATGTATGCTTTATTCTCAACTCGTGGTTTAACATGGATCATCAGGTTTTGTATAAATTTGTAGAGTCTATGTCAGCTCACGAGCATGCTGTCATTAAAGAAAAATGAGCACTCACTAAATACTAAGAACTTCAGAAAATCATGTTAATTTTTTTCAATTCATAATTTTAATCAAGTTGTAGTGCAGATTATATAATTTTGTAATGAAAAAATTGTTTAAAATTAGGAAAGTGGAAAATAGAAGCATTTTAGCTAGTGGTCTCTGAAGCCACTTTTGACGCCACTGTATATGCCTGTGGTCACGCACAAATGAGTATTTCAGGTTAAAACATCTTTTAATCCATGCTATTTTCATCCCTCGGGTTTGAGTGGGGTCTTGTTTCTTTGTGAGCATGGTGTTTAGTTATCCAGGTTTGTAGGTTAGTCCTATTCTTACCTCTGCTTAGAACACCAGAGTCTTTTCAGGTTAAAACTATTCCTGTCCAGGCTGGGCTTAATTCCATTACAGTTCATCTGTTTGGTGGGTAGGTGGTAGCATAGTGGTTAAAGATTAGGGCATTTTCACACGTTCAGTTTATGGCTGACAGATTCTGAAAATTCTGCTCTATCGCCACTGCGTATTTGAGCAATTCACTGAACTCCAGATTTCTGTAGGAGTCAAACTGAAAATCTAATCTATCAGCACTGAAATGGAAATCTGTAAATGTTGTAAATGTTGTAAATGATCTTTAATGTTGGGGCAAGGCAGATTCATCACCACTGGCGGTTGAAGTTGGATCTAGGAAGGCAGCTCAAATTTCCAAACACAAGAGCAGAGACCACTCTTTGTCCAGATATCATCTTGGATTTGGAAACTTCAAAGCAAGAGCTAGTCTCGCGTAGCCAGGCTTTTGCCTAATGACATAAGGTCTGGTCCACTTTGCACTTACTTTGACAGAAAGAGACTTTTTGAATAACATGTAAAGCAAACCAACAACAGTTGGAAGCAACATCAAGCCATCCAAACACTGCCTAGATAAACTGACTTTCAAAACTGTCTGAGCATGCAAGAAAACTTGTCAGATGCCCCCGAGAACAGTAGCTGAGAACAGAGTGCAACAATCAACCAGGTGCACCAGTCAACCATATCAACAGCTCTGCAGAGCTCCCTGTAAGGGAGGGTTGCACAAAAGAAGCCATTGCTCAAACTGCACCATGTGAAAGCATGTCTGGAGTTTGCCAAAAAAATAAATAAATAAATAGTGACCCAGATCCGATGTGGGAAAAGATTTTGTGGTTAGAGAGGACCCTGTCTTTCAAAGGATCTACAAAATGGCATACAATGAAGTATAGTGGTGGCTGGTAGACTAGGCAGGCATCTGGTAAAAGTAGAAGGAAGAATTGGTGATACAAAATATATGGAAATACTTCAGGAGAACCTGTTTAAGTTGGCTTCAAAACTAGAGTTTAGAAGGAAGTTTCAAAGTATCATCAGACCTGGAAAACCAAATTGGAACAGTGTGTGGTTGGTCTTTGCAGTTTGCACACACACAAAAAAAAAAAAAATTATTCTGTACAAAGTAAAAATGTGGTAATTTTATAGTTATTAAAAGGACATATTTCAATTATTAACAATTTAATTTCCAATATTTGAAAACAGGACTAAAAAGGGGGCTAAACTGACTTAGAAGAAAGAAGTTTTTTAAAAACTGAATAAAATTAAAATGCTTACGTTATCAGTTTATGTTTCAGTGTTTGTGTGTTTTGGGGAGAGGGTGTTTCTTCGGACTTCTGCAACAGTTGTGTTAGTTGTGTGTGATGGGAGTGGGTGTGGAGGCAACTATTTATTGTGGGATAGTCGACAGTTTGCTCTCCCAATCTGTGGCTCATTGGTTAAGATTCTGATTTGGACTTCGGTTTTATGGTTTGAATTGGGCTTTAAATGTATGGCTAATATTAGCAGACAGATATTCATTTTCTAATGTGATAAATTTCCCAGCATTACTATTTCCAAGCAGCTATATGCTTTTTCTCACAAGTGTGCTTGTTTGCACACACACAAAAAAAAAAAAAATGAAGAGGAATGTTTGTAAGTGGGAGTGTAATTTTACATAAATAAAAAAAATAAATAAAAAAAATTATATATATATATATATATATATATATATATATATAGATATAGATATAGATATAGATATATATATATTTGTTTCAAGATTGTTTTACTAAACATAAGCAAAGAAACAATATAATAACAGGCAACTATCATAAGTATCTCCAAAGAGAAGAATAAGAAAATAATAATAATTTAAAAAACAAAAAAACATTTATACAATGCCAAAAACAGATTCAGAATATTTAACAATAGTCATGCTTATTCTATTCTAGGTTAATTTAAGCGACTGTATTAAAGACACAAGCTCATTACAAAAAGCCTTATGGAAGACCTTTGTGAATATAGCATTTGCCTAATAAAAGTATAAAGTTTAATATGTTGTTGATCTTCTTATTAAAAATAACAAATAATGTCTGTAAATCACCCATAAATTATTTTTCTCAGGCAAAAAAGATTTGTACAATTTGACAATCATCAACCCTTAAATGCATAGGTATTTCACCAAACATAATTACATACTCAGGTCTTTAAAGACCTGGCACGTATATCTATCACAAATGGATTTAAAAAATGCTCAGATAGTGTAGCATTTTCAAGACAATTATAAAATTATAGAATAGAATCTATTCTGATATATTTTGGCTATCAAACACATATTGAACACAAAACAAAATAAGATATACAGAAGCTACATATATGTATTTTGAGTGTAAATAGACGCACAACTTACATCATTTCAGTAGTACACCCAAATGACAATAGCCAAATCACACTGTTCATGTGTTACACTTGCTATAGTTTACTTCCATGTTGTTTCTTCATCAAAAAGCAATGTCAAATGCAAATCACTGAAACAACAGCGCCACCTTTAGTAATAAATAGCACTTAATATGTATGTTTGTGTACATGCATAAAAGATATTGATAATTCACCATTGTTGCACAGAAAATCAACACAATATAGTAGTCATTTTTATAAAATGTTTAAATGAATTTCTCTTGTTTTGTTTGAAATGTACTCTGTTTTAACATTGCACTGTCAAATTCGCCAATGATGTCATGGATTATGACTTAAGTTATTTTTATTTTTTGGTGTTGTTTTGTTCCCATGTTTATAGAAAGGCCAGGAGGAGCTGTAGGCCCTTAGTGCCATCTCCCAAAAATTAAACGGATAACAAACATCACTGGCTAATGTTGAATTAGTGATGTCATGCTGATGTCATATAGGCGTGGTTAAGTGGAGCATCTATGAAATAATGATGCCAAAGATAATGTTCACTATACAGGTTCTTTGTTACAGTTCTTGCCAAACTTATCTGGAAAGTAAAACTTAATTATCCAACAGACTTATGTGCGTATGTGTGTGTGCATGTTTGTGTATTTTGTAAGTGTGCCAGCAAAGAATCAGTACTTTAACTCTTGTTGCAGTTTACAATCTTTCTATCAGTGTCGATCATTCAGTTTGTCTGTGTCTCCCTCTCTCTGTGTTTTGCGAGACTGTAGGGATTATTTGAGTGGTTAATATTAATGAAATCGAATGAAAGTTTGGAATATAGAAGTTAATTATTTATGTTATGTTGTTGCTGCTGCACACAAGATAGATTGATGGTTCTTTAATTATAGAGGTCACAACAGTCATTACACCAAAAACATCAGAGCACTAGCTAAAGGGCCATTTAAATACAAAACAAAGTTTGATAAATTAATACAGCCTCTATCATATCAAATATTAAAATGGTTTGGTAGGTTATTAAATGGCTGATTAGAAAGGTTAGTGTTGGGTGATTTTAGACAAAAGCAGGTTGAATGATGAACTCATTCTTGCAAACCTACAAATGCCTTTTTTTTTTATTTTTATGTAATAACGCATAATGTTGATTACCACACAATTTAATTTTGACTTGTCCCTCCTTTTCTTTAAACAAAAACAGAAATCTGGGCAAGTGTACTTGCTCAAAAAAAAGTTGCTTTAAAGTTAATTAAAGGAATAGTTCACCCAAAAATGAAAATTTCATTTCAGGCCTCCTCCTCTAAACAATGCAAGTGAATGTACTCCATTTTTTGACGGTCCAAAATGCATATTTAGGGTGTATCAAAATAATCCACACGACCCACACGTCATTGTTTACACTGTTTTTTTTAATTATTATTATTTGGAAATGTTTTTTTATTTGATTTATTTTTTATATTGTTTTGAAATTGTTTTGGACTGTTTTGGTTTGTGAACAGCACAAGTTTCTATTGTAAACAATGACGCGCTTCCTGACTCCTCCTCCACGTGACGCGTGACCTTATCAACCAGCTTACGTCATCCCTCTCATGAGCGCACGTCACAGAGATGTACAGAAGCGAACATTTGTAATTAAAAAGTATATAAGTATCGTTTTGTTTCTAAAAATCATTAATCGTTTGCATTCAGAAGAACTTTATTTGTCGACTGGAGTCGTGTGGATTATTTTGATGCACCCTAAATATGCATTTTATACCATCAAAAAAATGGAGTACATTCACTTACATTTTTTAGAGGAGGAGGCCTGAAATGAAATCATAAAAGTCTTAAATTCTTTTTTGATGAAGAAAGAAACTCAGATACATCTTGGATGGCCTGAGGGTGAGTAAATTATCAGCAAATTTTTGGGTGAACTATTCCTTTAAGTACAGTATTATTGTTCCCTCTAGTGAGTGGTGGACCATGATAGAGACATATTTGCCTGGAGTGACTTCTAGTGTTCTCTAGGGCATGCATGGAATGTAACTCCAGCACACACTCCTCAGACGTATGCTCCACTTCTCTGTCATTCATCTGTGGGCTGCCCTCCATTCTAGTGAAATCACAAAATAAAAAGGAACCAAATGTTCCTTTCCCGAAATACATCCCCAGTGTTATTTGTAAATATATCTGTAAATATGTGTATATACATTTTTGATTGATCATTATTTTATTCAGAATTAAAAATACAATTAAAATAAACTGCAAAAACATATATTGATGGCATATGGTTTGGTGGTACAGGGATGCATTTGTCGTTATTTGACCGGTACTTTACAGCACTATACCTTCCATCTCTACACATATTTTGGCTCTAGCAGGTGAAGAAACTTTTTTTTTTTTCATGGGCAGACCACTTATCGTTTAATAGTACAGACACATGTATAAGTGAGAGGAACGGCAAAGGATAAAAGTGCAGATATGCTGTGGTCTCTTATTTACAGATTCAAAATGTAAATCTTGGTTAGGTTTAGGTTAGGGTTTTGGGCTAGGAGTTAGACTTAGGAGTTTATTGATTTTAATTGTGTCGGTAGGTTGGTTGATTTTTTTTTAAATAAAAGGTGATCCTTATGATTTTGCTGTCTAGTTAACTCGTACGAATTATTAAGAGTTCAACATGAGATCAGGCTGGGCTCACCAAAAGTTCTTGACATTCTACCATCTCCAAAATTCCAGTTTAACCCCTCACAGAGGGAGCCACAGTCATCATAAAACTAATTTAAATTGGAAGTGTGTGTGTGTGAGAGAGAGAGAGAGAGAGAGAGAGAGAGAGAGAGAGAGAGGGAATGAGTATTCTGCTCTGTCAGAGAGGCAGCAGCACTGAGCAGTTCACTTCTTCACTCTATCTCAAAGCATTGCCCATAGTAACAAGAGCCTGCAAAAACACACCATTAGGGCTGGGTATTGATACAGATTTCCTGATTCAATTCGATTCCGATTTCAATTAGAATAAATATCGCTTCACATGGGTTTATTTCAGATATAATTTCCCTTTTGCTTAAATATAAAATAAATTCTCTACCAGCTAATGCTGTTAATTATACAGGGGACCTTTTAAATAAGTACATTAGGAAAATATAAATTTTACTAATGATATTTTATTACTTTTTCATCATTTTGGTCACATTTTGGCTTTTTAAAAATGAACAAATAAATGTATTCAATCAATAAATAAGATATTATATTTCATATATTATATTTGTTACATATTGTTAAATTGCATAATTTGTACTATTTACAAGTATTTACATTGATTTGTTGAACACGTGCTAAAACCGGTACGGTCTCTTTAACAAAAAACGGCATTTCTGTAAACAGCGCCTTTAAATGAGCGCATGTTAACTAGAGAGGACTGAAATAGCTTTACCTTATCTGTGCGATGCATGATTAGAATTAAATGTTTTTTTGTAGTTGTTTTTGATCAACAACTGACTGTAAAGAACAGAAAGGATATTAAAAGAGACCATAATCAATGATAAATGGGTTGCGTGGATCTCATCCTTGAACATACATTACATGGAACAACTTTTACTCTCAACACGCTGTGAAAGGATCTCGCTGCTGAACACTTCACGACTAAACGACACAATTACTGTTGAGTGAAATGTAAATTTACCAGACAGTTGCCAAATATATTCACTTTAGTCGCACAGTGCAAAATTTGGTTGCAAATGCGAGTGATTTCAAGTTAAATTTAAAGAATCAGTATCGAGATCGATCAAATGAAGATCGCGATTAATCGGAAAAACCCACCCCTACACACCAACAAACAACTGCACACTTCTGCACTATTCAACGCCATTTTTAAAGTGAGTAGTATGTTTACACTGGAAATGCAACAAACAAAATTGTACCACGAGTACCAATACGTTGTAGTTCTTCAACCAAAAAAAATCGGACACTTTATGCACTCAATAGCCACGGCTTGGACTACATAGCGGAAGGGGCTGCGATGCTGACCTTGCAAAACAATAGTTGTAAATGGTGAATGTGGCACATACCAAAACTCCTGTGAAGACAGCACCATGCAAATGTGAGTTGAATGTTGTACCATCACCCCACACTGTGTGAATATGTACGTTATTTGAGATATAAGGAGTTTGGCTAACGTGCTAAAACTCGCGGCAACACACACTGTGCATTTGAAACGTCACTTCCGTCAGCTAAAAAAACGGCAAATGCATCCATGAAAATGGCCACATCACAACAACAGCAGCAGCTGTACTAACTGTAAAATCCGGTTATGCTAAAATCATTAATGTAAAGAAAGAATTGACCAGTTATAAAAACAATGTTTAACTCCAGAATGATAATAGACTTCACAGCAAACAAACAACCTCTTAGTCAACCCACCCCCCATTCTCTTTCAGCCATTCTCTGTTTCTCACTCTTTCTCTCTTTCTGTGATGTTGCCTGTATAATGAAGTGATCACTGTTCTGTTTGATATAAAGTAGCTCACTGTTAAATTAAAAACAGGCCATTTTAATTAAAAGTCTCTCTTCCCTTAATTAGTTTGTTTTTCCCTCGAACTCTGTATAAAAGACCCTTGTCATCTCTGACTGTCTCTCTCCCTGTCTTTATACTCTTTTCCACACATAAACGCACAGAGAGTAAGAGAGTTGAAAACAGCACAGCATCCTTTCAATGACTCTTGACAGCAAAAGGAAATGTTCACACACACACACACACACACACACACACACACACACACACACACATACACACACACTCTTACTTGATCTAATATGTGATTAGCTTTTTCATTTATCTGGGTCAGACCACACTAAGATCATTAAAATTATAATAGAAAAATGTGTGTTTTCTTTTGAAGCACAGGACACATACACACATATATGTGGACAATTACAACACAGATCAACATACAAAGGACCATGGCCTGGAACAGCCCATATGTTATGATGGCAGTGCTCTGGGAATAAACTGAAAGATGGAGCTTTGTTCACGTGAATGAATGGGGAGAGAAAATGTGTAGTAATTATCTCGGCTGAGAGAGTAAGATGAGTTTCTGTGAAATGATTGTTCAGTTTAGAGGTGTTTTTCCATGTAGGGTTTTAGTCTCTCTCCTGAGATCGAAGAAAACTGCTGTATTACTCCAGCTGACCTACATAATCTAAGGCTCTACAAGAGAAGCAAAGAGTTTAAAGTCATCGCTACTGTACTGACTGAATTAAATTTGAACTTCTCACTGTTCTGGGGGGAAATCTTCTGTGTGTCACAGTTCTGTATTGTAGAATTCGTCATTGTTTTAGATGCTTTAGTTTAGAAGCATCACATACTGAGCGTTTTAAGCCTGTGAGTGTGTGAAAGTTGTTCCATCTGTCATTTAAGTTACTTTAAATAACATGCTGCTCTTTTGATTTCGAACTTTTCTAAATTTCCTTTAAAATTTTCCTTCTGTGCCAGAGGGCTCTGAAACAAAATAAATTATGTTTGTAAATAAACATCATTTTAAAATTAGTCATCTTAACAACACAACTCAGTTAATCGATGGGTGCTGTCTCTCTCTTTTTTTTTATTTTTATTTTTTTTATTTTTTTATAAATGAGTAAACATGCTGTTTTCATTTTCATCTTTTTGTTCCATTTCTTATACATTTTTTTGCATTCAGTTGGTCTAACATTTTGTTTGTTTTCATCATAATTGCTGTGGGACGGGCTGATGATTGAAAAGTGAGGAGATTGCATTCACGTCACAGAAGCGTTGAACATTTTAAGAAATTTTCTAAACAACAAATCATTAAAAATAACAATAGTAAAATGTAAGTGGTGAACTGTTTGAAGCTCAAAAAATACAAGATGCATATCAAAGCTTTATTTAAAGGAATGTTCCGGGTTCAATACAAGTTAAGCTCAATCGACAGCATTTCCTTTCTCCCAAATTTGTCGTACAGCCTACTCCTGATGAACAAGGTTTGAAATCAGCACTTGCCAAATGTGGATTTTTCATGCACAGTGACGGGTCATTTTAATGATGCACCAGCCACTGGAGGGCGACCTGTTAGACTTCTCAGAGTGATATTCTGTATGACAAGAAATTAGACACAAAGACGCGCGTTTGACGAAACGTGTGATTTTATTTTGAAGAACAGACGAAAGAAAAGCCACAGATGCGCGTCTGATTTGGTATATGTATGCAGTGAGCTCCGCTGTTCACAAGTGCAATGAATGCGCTTCTCCTAGACACGCACATGCATGGAGTTCTGGGCCTCATTTGTCAATAACAAATTGATCTTAGCATTTAAGAGCATTTTCCACGAGCCATTTTACGAACGTTCTTTATTTTTTATGAGCTCCCTGTCCAAATGCAGGTATTTCATGCATGAGTAATTTAGCTTATCTACCCGCAACAGGCGGGTGAACTGTAAGATATCTTGGAGTGGCACATGACAAGAAATGCTGTTAGTCACAAAGACACACACTTGAAGAATCGTAATTATATTTTATTATATAAAAACAGATAAAAGAAAATCCGTCACTGCTCATGTCTAATTCGCTGTTTGTTATGAGGAGTGCAGCGGGACCCTGTCTCATGGAACACAAAAGAACACCCAGGGACGTGGAGACCCGCTGCATTGGAGGTGGTAAGCAGATCGGGAGGAGAATCTTTTGTTTCATTTTCTTTTGATTTCGCCACATGCCCAAGGGGCTGCAGTACCCACATTGTCAAGGAAAGAGCAGTTTCCTCATTCCCTGGGTCACACATCCGGTGTTCACGGCCGTCGTTATCACGACCGCCGGACACCGGGCCTTTACAGCAGGCATGGCGCTCCGGAGGCGGGCCCCCCGCCCCTGCGTGCCCAGCTATGGCACAAACACACCCATGCCAGGGTGGTTTTGACGGACTACGAGGACGATTTCCCTCCTCCCCGTCCCTGACCGGTCCTATGGTGGGTATCCGGAGCCAGGTAAGTGCTTCGATGTCCCCAGACTCAGCACGGCCACGAGTTGGGGCTCGAGTCCCCTCAACGTGGCGCCTCAGGCTCCGCCCCACCACGGAGCCCCACCCGCCCGGTCTCCCGTTCATGATGCACAGTCTCCCGTTCATGATGCTGACGCAGAAACACATTTTAGCAAGCGTTCGGCATCAAGATTGGTTTGCGGCGGTAGACCTGAAGGACATGTACTTCCACGTCTTGGTTTTACCTCGACACAGGCCCTTCCTACAGTTTGCCTTCGAGGGCCAGGCGTACCAGTACAAGGTCCTCCCCTTCGGTCGAAAGTCACAGAGGCAGCCCTTGCCCCGCTAAGGGAAGTGGGCATCCGCATCCTCAACTATCTCGATGACTGACTAATCCTAGCTCACTCTCGGGATTTGTTGTGTGCACACAGGGACCTGGTGCTCAGGCACCTCAGCCAACTGGGGCTTCGGGTCAACTGGGAAAAAAGCAAGTTCTCCCCGGTTCAGAGCATCTCTTTTCTCGGGTTGGAGTTAGACTCAGTCTCGATGATGGCGCGCCTCATGAGCGAGCGCACAATCGGTGCTGAACTCGCTCAGGCGGAGAACGACGGTCCCACTGAAGCAATTTCAGAGGCTCCTGGGGCATATGGCATCCTTGGCGGCGGTCACGCTGCTCGGGCTGATGTATATTAGACCGCTTCAGCACTGGCTTCAGACTCGAGTCCCGAGATCTCCAGGCGAGTTGTCATCACGACAGATGCCTCCAAGTCAGGCTGAGGCGCCATGTGCAACGGGCACGCAGCCGCCTGCTCCTGGACTGGACCGCGACTGCGTTGGCACATCAACTGCCTTGAGTTGCTGGCAGTGTTGCTTACCCTGCAGAGGCTTCGGCCGTTGATCCAGGACAAGCACGTGTTGGTCCAGACGGACAACACGGTGACGATAGCATACATCAACCACCACGGTGGCTTGCGCTCCCGTCGCATGTCGCAACTCGCCCCTGCCGTCTCCTCCTCTAGAGTCAGCAGCAACTCGTTGCGAGCCACTCACATCCCAGGCGACCTCAACAGCGCTGTGGATGCACTGTCGCGGCAGGTCACGCTTTGGAGCCTCCCACTGCCCACTCTGGTATGCCCTGACCGAGGCTCCCCTCGGCACAGACACACTGGCACACAGCTGGCCCCGGGGGCTATGCAAGTATGCCTTCCCCCCAGTGAGCCTACAGGGTCTGTGCAAGGTCAGGAAGGACGAGGAGCAGGTCATCCTAGTAGCACCCTACTGGCCCACCCAGACTTGTTCCTCGGACCTCACACTCCTCACAACAACCCCCCCCCCCGGCGAATTCCCCTGAGGAAGGACCTTCTTTGTCAGGGATGGAGCACCATCTGGCACCCGCGACCAGACCTCTGGAATCTTCACATCTGGCCCTTGGATGAGACGTGGAAGACCTAAGTGGCAACTAAGACCTGTGGTGGTAGACACGATCACTCAGGCTAGGGCTCCCTCTACGAAGCGCTTGTATGCCTTGAAGTGGCGTCTGTTCGCTAAGTGGTGTTCTTCCCGACACAAAGACCCCCAGAGATGCGCAGTCGGGTCGGTGCTTTCCTTCCTGCAGGAGAGGCTGGAGGGGGGCTGTCCCCCTCCACCTTGAAGGTGTATGTGGCCGCTATAGCGGCGCACCACAACGCAGTTGACGGTAAGTCTCTCGGGAAGCACAACCTGATCATCAGGTTCCTTAGAGGCACAAGGAGGCTGAACCCTCCCAGACCACGCCTCCATCCGTGATCCTCCAGGGCCTGTGGGGAGCTCTGTTTGAGCCCCTGGAGTCAGTTAAGCTAAAGGCACTCTCTTTGAAGACTGCCCTCCTGACTGCGCTCACATCCATCAAGAGGGTAGGGGACCTGCAGGTGTTCTCTGTCAGCGACATGTGCCTGGAGTTCGGTCCAGAATACTCTCATGTGGTCCTGAGACCCCGACCGGGCTATGTGCCCAAGGTTCCCACGACCCCGTTTCGGGATCAGGTGGTGAACCTGCAAGTGCTGCCCCAGGAGGAGGCAGACCCAGCCTTGTCGTTGCTGTGTCTGGTGCACGCTTTGCGCATCTATTTGGATCGTATGCAGAGCTTTAGATGCTCTGATCAGCTCTTTGTCTGCTTTGGAGGACAGCGGAAAGGGAGCGCTGTCTCCAAACAGAGGATCGCCAACTGGGTCATTGACACCATCGCCTTGGCATATCACACCCAGGACGTGCCGCCCCCCCTTGGGGCTATGAGCACACTCTACCAGGAGTGTGGCGGCCTCCTGGGCCCTGACCAATGGCGCCTCTTCTGCAGACATCTGTAGAGCAGCGGGCTGGGCAACACCCAATACCTTTGCGAGATTCTACAATCTCCGGGTTGCCATTGACATGTCATGGTCGTTTCGCACCTGTCCAGGCCTGAGGGGAAAAGTGTGCTTTTGCCCAGTTGACATTAGACCAGATTTTCCATATGGCAAAGCAGCAAGTCTGTGTTCGCTCAGTAGTGCCTCTGATTGGCTAGTAATAACCAATCGCTGAGGTAATTCAAAACATGCACACCATTCATTTTTAATGGGGCGAGCGCCACATTGATACATTACGTGAATGTGCGGGGAGCCAGAGACAGACTGAAATGAAGGACTTTAAATTGATATGCAGTTCCCTTGAACGCAAATCTAAAAAGCTGACTGTAACGCGGTGCAATTGGTGCATGAAGTACACGTCCTTCAGATCGTCTCGGAACTAGATTGAGCCGAAGCCCACCGTCCTTCTCCAGAATGAGGAAATAACAGCTGTAAATCCCGCTGTGTGTGTCGCAGTCTGACACGGCTTAGAAAGATGAACAGGGCGTGAGTTCCACGCACTGCTACTCGCCGGGTAGAGATGTGCCGCTACTGGGGGTGGGGGGGTAATTGGGCATAACTTTTGTCTTCCCCGTGGTCCACTTTATTGAGAAGAGTGGAATCGCTGTGCGAGTGAGCTGAATTGGGTGAGCGCCAGGATTTTGTCAGTTCGTTATGAACTTCCGGGAAGAGCGGGGCAGATCTGCGGAACACAGTCACTTGACGGTGTCCGGACTGCATGAACTAGGGATGCACCAATACCACTTTTTCTCTTCCGATCCAACTCCGATATCGGAAATCTCAGTATCAGCCGATACCGATCCCGATCCGATACCAGTGTTGTTTTTTTGCATAATCAGTTTAGAAAATCTTTACATTATTGTGTGGAACTAATTGGGTGTACTCTTTAATATGTAAAGAAACACAAACCTCTAACTATACATTATTTTTTTGAAAAACTTTATTGTTAACTAGTATACTGGATAATGTAGCAGCAAAATTAACAGTAATTCCAGTATATGTCATCAGTAGAAAAGAAGCCGTTTTTGTTTTTTTGTTTTGCAAACTTTTTTCAACTTGTATGTGGACTTTAAACGATTCAGATCTCTTTTTTGTTCAATTTAGTTGTAAGATATCAGCTCACTTTTCATTCACACAGTTATTTTTTGGAACCCATTCAACTTAAATATTATTATAATTTGTAAACAAATGATAATAATAATAATATATTATAATAGTAATATATAGTAATATATCTCAATCGTGCACCTTTTGTCACGGATCCACTGGTCTCTCTCTTTCTACCTCACTGCCGTCACAGCGCTCATTCTCCACTGAGTTCTGATTACATGCACCTGCATATAATTAGGGGCTAATCAAGGACTGCATATATACCCCACATTCACACACACCATACACAATAGTATCTCTGAGACTCCAGACCTTTCTACAATGTCAAACATTCCTGTGTCCTCATTATTGCCTGCAAGTATCATAAAACTGTTGTGAGTTATCTGTTCATCGTGCCTATACCCTGTCTGGATATTACTCACCTGCTGTTTGCCACTCTGCTCAACTGGATTTACTCACAATGTTTACATCACTGTTTCAATAAACCCTGCTACTGAGTTCATATCTCTGCCTCCGTGAGTCTCTCCGTGACACCTTTAACTTTTAAAACCCTCACGCTTTTATTTTGACATTCTGAACTCTCCAGGAAGTCCTTTATGTGTCTGTTTGTAGGAAAGTTCACAGTAGTTTTATTCGCTTCTTATTCAAATTCTGGTAAAAACGCACCTCCGGTGCTGTTCTAAATGCGTATAAGTGAACCAAACTATTGAGCATCTACATCTGAGATGTTGTTCGTGAGTAGCGCTCAAATATTGCACACCACTGTGAAGGCAATACAAATCTACAAATTAGAAAAGAAGCAAATTTGTTGTTTTTTCATTACCCAATTAGCACTCTTACCACCTGTGACCTCATTACACAGCATACCTACGTGACTTGATAGTGGTGTGCCGTGGTATTCATGAAAAGTGTGCCATGGCAGAAAACAAACACTGGTCTACCATAATTACCTTTATATAGAAAACATAGAAGTCTATGATTAATTAGCATTTATATGTAAAGCAAACGAAACAGACTGATCTCACATTGAAATCCAGAAAAACGCTGCCTCCAGAGGCTGTAAATGGAGGTAGGAAGGGACCAAGGCACGTCTGAATCCAAAGTTCACTTCATATCCTGTCTAATGAGATACCTACATCTGATCAATTTTTGAAGGCAGCATAGATGTATTCTTTGCTGCCTATGAAATCCCACAATCCTGTGTGCGCCGTTCCACAACGGTTGAGCTAAAAAAAAAAAAAAATTTAAAAAGTCAGCCAAAGAGGCAGTTGATAGCCAATTTGTGTATAAATGTACATTTTTATTCACTTTTTCCAAATTTTGATTTCATTTCTAGCGAGAAAGTAGTATTGGAGTTATTAAATATACACTTGTTTATCGCCAAAACTCTCTTGATTTAGTTCTAGATTATTAGACCTTTTAGTCCGACCGAAACTCAATGAAGCAGACGCGTTAACTTTAGTGGACATAAGATGTTGATAATCAGTTGCTGGTATCCTAGCAACGATGTGACGTTATGCTGCCTCAGTAGCCTGTCCAAAAACCAGTTTCTGGAGGTACCTTCATACCAGCTTAACAGGATGTAATACAGTGAAGAGGAATGCATATTTTATAAACTGATACCCCAACTCCCAAAACTTAACCTAACCATCAGTGGAGTAAAAAAAAAAATATATTACAGGGAAAGATGCGACCACTGAATCGCGCTCATCACTGATTACTTCGATTACTTCCTGGTTTCTACACGGGATTCAAACCAGGGTCTCCCATGCTGTTGACAATAATCACACTTCTGGTCATAAAAAGGAAGGTGAACACGTCTGAGCCGATGCAAAAAAATGTCTGAAGGTAGATGACGCTTGTCAGTGAGATGGCACAATGTGTCTGATTCTAAGTTACTGGAACTCTCAGAGACAAAATGCCAAATTACTTTGTGATCATGTTGAAGTAAATGTGTGTGTTTTTTGGGATGTAGGCCTATCCTAGAGCTAAAGAGCTAAAGTTCAGTCAATGCTTCACTATTGAAAGGGCAGTGTGTTTACTGTGTATTGTGATTGTTCTTCAGGGCTTGGTTTGATCTTGTAGGAGCGTGTTGTTGAGACAGAGGCCATCATTCTGGTCTGTTGGGAGTAGTTCTGTATAGGGAGCATCCAGTGTCTGGCTTGTGAACTACTTATGAACAAATCACTTGATCTTTTATTGGTTTGCAACAGACATTTGTAGGCCATTAGTATGCGTGCACACACAAACACAGACACACAGATACACACACACCTTTGACACAAATCTGCTGTGTGATTCCAATGAGGAAGTTCTTGTCATTATTTCCTGAACTTGTGCTTGTTGTTGGACATAAAAATCACCTGGTCTATTGACATGCGAGAATGAATTATTGTGCTGTACCACTGAATCTCAGAAACTCTGCTACAAAGCATTAAACTCTCTCCCTCTCCCTTTGTGTCTCTCAGTTCCTCCCTCTCGCTCTTGCTGGTGTTCCATTGACCCATATTCCTCTGGTAGTTCTTTAAAGCTACAGAGCCGCAGTCAGCCTCCAAGCCAAAGTAGCACCGACACAAAAAAAAAACCCCAGGACAAAGAAAAACATAAGAATTTACAGAGAAAATAAAAGAAACAAAAAGAAAGGAAACAAATGAGGGCTCAAGATAGAAAGAAAGAAAGAAAGAAAGAAAAAAGAGCTTCATTTGTTGAACTTATTTATGCCACATGGCTCATTGTAATGATGATTCTAAATAACAGTCAAGACTCACTTCTTTACAAACTGCCATAAGACATTAATTAGCAACTTTTGTGTGAATACTACGACACCTAAAGCCATTCAAGTATTAAAAATAATGCAGAGCAAATAAATCTATTTGGTGAGTACAGTATGCACACACTGAGCTGGTAAGGCCAGACAGCTGATGTGTTTTTAGAGGTTTACAGCTGCCCATTGGCCATGTTGGACGGAGGGTCTGATGGAGGCTTCTCTGTTTGCTATGGCAACTGCATGAGTCCTGATACCGTGCTTCCAGCATCACCATTATTTCTGCTTTAGCTGTTTAAGTGTCCTCTAAAAGATGTGTTTGTGCACAACAAGGATGTTGGGTAAGACATTAGGATGGTGTTTTGTTGGGTCACTTTTAGGCATGTTTGGCCTTTAAAAAAGGAAACCATTGTTGCAAAATTAAATCTGCGGTGCTAAATGTTTACTTTTGTCTGTCTAAAGTTTCAATTCAGGAACTCTTGGATTTGATTTGTTTAATGTGTGCATTATAACTATAATTTTTCCGGCATATGTTCTTTCACAACACACACACGAGCGCACACACACACACACAAACAATACAGATAAAGCAGTTTCAAAGCTTTTTGTTTCAAAATCTTATTTGTTTTATATTCAACTTTGGTCTAGGTCTGTATTTCCATTTAAAGAGTACAATCAATCGCCTCTGTGATATTTCTTGAATGAATTACTGTTTAAATGCTGCAGATCTCTCTGAGCACGACTCTCTGAATGTACATTTTTTAAGTGGTTTATTTTATCATTAGTGGCTTATATGTGTCATTTTGTGTCATTATTTGTCATTATTCAGGTACAGGTTCCATGGACAATTAAACAGGCAGAAACAGTTTCTCCTTTTGCTGTATGAAATATGTAAAGGGAAAAAAGAGAGGGCTGAGATGAAGAAGGTTTCTGCACTGCCTCAGACAGCCCAGTGCTCAGCTACAGTATATGCAAATATGTGCTGAACTTCATGAGTCTAATGAGTCACTTCCAGCAACAACTCTATTTGACATTGTGCATAATTACATTGACTTTTTCAGAGAGTTTTGCATTATATTGTGCACACTGCCCAAAAAAAATTGTTGGCTCAACGACCATAACATATATAAAATAAATATAGCTTCTACTCAGAAATGTACATATTTATAACATTTTTAGCTTTACTTAATTCTCATTAAAGTGTACAACACAAAATATCAATTTTATGGTGGAGGTACATTTAAAGTAAATTAATAAACGTGAGTTCCTTAAACTTCTTTAGCTTACAAATGAATAAAATTAAGATTTTAAGCACTACTAACCCAAACAAACAAGTACAGAACTGATGTTGTGGGGAATACCCATAAGCCCTTGTGCTTGAATAATTTAAGCATATTTGTTTGGTCAAAATGAACTTATAGGGCCATTTAATTAGTTGTTAGATTTTAGTTAATTATAGTATAATTGATGTTGTTCAACAGTAAATAGTTGTTTCGTGCTAGTCACCTTTAGGGTGATAAGTGTTCCATTAATGTTCAACTTGTATCCTGTTCAATCCATGTGATTTTTGTCCTGCGCATGTGAATATGCATAGCTGAAGTGCAGCTTAAAGGTGCTGTAAGCGATTTTAGCGTTCTGAAGCTTTCAGGTCACTGAACTGTTGAATTAGCCACGCCCCCTCATTACAAAACCCCTCCCTCCAAAGATAATTTTGAGATCAAAACTGAGCAACAGAGCAGCATTGTTTGTTCCTGTGCTGTCAGATTCAACAGTGGCACACTAGCGCCCTCAACTGACAAACATTGTGAATCATTGCCTCAATTATCCACTTCAAATACAACACTATGAGAACTAGCGAAATGATTGACAGGTGAAAAGCATCAATGAAAAAAGCATCAAACTCATATTTGTTTGCTGTTTACAAAGTCTACAGCTGTCACAGAGACCGGTGAGATATCTCATGACACTTATTTCATTAATATCTTTAAGGGAGTAGGAAAAAATGTGGCATAATTTCCATGAAAAAATAGCTTACAGCACCTTTAATGTGCACTTGTTCTGGTAATCAAGTTTAATGACTGACCTCATTTTCTTTTGAGACAGTTAAATTAAGTAGTAACAGTGACATTTATGTTCATTTGAAACAAGTCTTATTCATGAGACACATTTTTAAGTAAATTAAGTTGATTGAACCGATATATTTTTGTATTTCTAATGAAGGTTTTCTAGTTGTGCTTGAACATAAGTTGAATTTACTTAAAATGCATGATGCGATAATGCTACATATATGCTATATTTAAGTAAATCCAACACATATTTTTTTCATCATTTACATATTTATATATATTTTCAAATTAATTGCTGCCTTTTCACTACAATTGTATCTTTCCTTTAAAGTACAAAAAAAAAAAAAAAAAACAAACAAAAAAAAAACAAAAAAAAACAGTATTCTGTTTTCTTTGAGCTACCAGAAAGGGGCTAGCATGTTTTGCATGCTGTGTTGATGTGCATTTGATAAATAAACTTGGCACATGGGCACTAGCTTGGTCTTATATATATAGAGAGAGAGAGAGAGAGAGCACAGGTTTGTCGTCTTACAAAAAAAACAACAACAAAAAAAAATTCACTGTCTCTATATTAAACATAATGAGGCAAGCAGGCAAAAGGCGAATTTCGTACACACACTCACGCAGTGTGACAACCGCAAGACATTCACCAAACCGTGGTCCAAATGAAAATGAAAATGGGGGTTAAAAAGAAGGAAAAAAATTATATATATTTATGTTCGTGGCCGTTCTGCAATGTATGTACTTTTCTCTGGCGTGTTTGTGAGTGAGTGAGGCTGCGGGCGGTTAGTGATGTCGTTGGTTGACTATTGAGCTCCCGTCTGACCTACTTTTATACTTCGCATCAGCTCAGCGCTGTTTACAGGCGCTCGGCAGCGGAGGATGTGGACCCGGTTACTAAAGGAACACACGGAACCCATTGCAGAAACGCCGTGCCGCGTGCTCTTCCATACCGGTTTACCGCGGGATTCCTCAGTTCGTGTGTTTTATACATTTTTCGTCCGACTTCGGAGTGGCTCTCTCGTGGGTTGTTATTGTGAAGGCGCGAGCTCACTCGTGGCTCCAGATGAGAGGTGAGGACAGAAATGTAACCTACAGTGAAATACGGACCTGCAGTCTTTAATACACGGTAAGATTTCCCGTGATGTTTATTTATTTATTTATTTTTTTTAAATATTTGTATTATTATTATTATTTGTTTTTTACATTGTCAATGAGAAAGCAGTTAAATTGTACCGAACTCTTCTGAACGCATTAAAGCTCGCTCGTTTGCTTCCATGTTGGATTGTTGGAGCTTTCGTGTGTAAGTCACTCTGAGAAAAAGCTAATGGAAATAGTAAGTCATGCAATTGTGATTATTGAGATATTGAGGTGTCCGGATAGCGCGGAAGCGGTGGTTTCTATGATGTTACCGCGCGCGTTTCCTCACCTTAATGTTTTTTTTTTTATCCCAGGCGTGATAGATTGCATGAGCAGCGCAAATCCAAACACATTCGGAGCTGTGTAAATAAACGATGCAGATATATCAATAAAAACGTTCTAACCATTTCCCCTGACTGTGCTGTTAGTTTGCTTGTTTGAGACTCTCTTAGTTCTGGATTTAGGCTATCTGAAATCTTGGAATGCGGTCAGAATGGGTCACTGCACAATCCGCTGAAACCAGTAGCACCAGTCAGCATAAATCCTGCCAGTCTCGTTGAAGTTTTGAGCCCTAATGGATTTTGAATGATCCAGGCGTTTGCAGCTTTAAAATGATTTGAATCCATTTACACTCATGTGGGAAATTCAGAGGGGCTCAAGTCTGTGGTAATTACGCGCTCCTCTCTCGTTCCGTGTCCTTGGACTTCTGCTGCTATTTGGGCTGGAAGTGCGTGTTTAGGTTCTGTTTGTTGTGGTTCACGAAATGATTTGGACTTTTCAGAGACAAGTGCGTAAGCGTGTTTCTAAGTGTTCTTCTTCTGGAGGTCGTTGAACATTAAGTGATTGGGGAGACCTGGTGAAAGTGTGTGTGTGTTTGGGTGGTTTACGAGGAATTTTTTTTAGGTTACAAACTGGTCATTACAAGGGCATTATGCTATAAATGTTGTTTATGAGGACATTTCTAGTGTCCCCATAATTCAAATTGCTTAAAAAACATACTAAACTATGTTTTTTTTGTTTGAAAATGTAAAAATGCAGAAAGTTGTTTGTGAGGGTTAGGTTTAGGGGTAGGGTTAGGGGATAGAATCTATAGTTCATACAGTATAAAAATCATTATGTCTATGGAGAGTCCTCATAATGATAGCTGCACCAACATATGTGTGTGTGTGTGTGTGTGTGTGTGTGTTTATGGCAGGTCAGGTTATGAAGATTGTATGAAGGTTTTTGAAGTAGTGAACAAGTGTGTGTGAGTGTGTATGGGATCGTGTGGTGGATGTACACACACTGGAAAAAAGAATTGTTGAGCAATCTCAAAAACTATTCTTAAAATAGTCTTAATTGTCCTCAGTAGCATTGCTTTCTTTAGTCAATGTGAATTTGTTTGTTCACTAAATGCAAAAATTCTTGTTCAGGAAACTACTAATTTCATTTGGTCACCATTTCAATTATGTTTACTTCAATCTTTGCCACTGAAGAGAGTGGTATTCTTGCAAGGCAAGACAATACATACAGTTGTTTGACACACAATAGGCCTTAACCCTTAACACACATTTCTCAATAACGGTGACAATCAACAAACCTCATTTAGTTAAAAGTTGAGCTCCTAACATCACCACACAATAGTTGACTAACAGTGGCAACAAAACAAGAACAGCAAAAATAAAATCAGCAAAAAGTAAAAATAAGCCTATAACACTAACCACATAATTGATTCATGTTGAAATATATGCTGGGAACGCGCAAATCAGCAACATTGTTCAGTATGAAACTGTTCGTTCAGACAACTCTGTTTGGCTAGTTGGGACAACATTTGGGGGAATATTGCTGGTCTAACTTGTGTTTTTATGTAGATGCAAATAAATTCACATTCTGTGATTCAGAAACCCCCATAAGTTGGATAAAAATGCAGTTACATTTTTTACAGTGTACATGGGCTCCTGCGTAAAGGTGGTCTTTAGGCTGAATGGTGATGTTGTAAACAGTGTTTGAGAGTGAAGCAATGATTCCCTCACCTTTCACACAGGGGTGAGGGCTGTTCGCATCCTGGAAATCACTTTGTTGTTTTCTGTCCTTATCTGTTTTTCTCTTTTTCTCTCTTGCATTGGTCAGCAGCATATTGTTACTCATTAGAGTTTGCATAGATGCTTCTGTCACTTTTGTGTGTACTGTACATATTGCCCTAAGAGACAAATTAAGGTGTTTAATAGCAGCACAGTAGGATGCCGGATCCTTGCTTCTCTTTTCTGACTTCCTCTCTCTCTTTGTGTCTGTTCATAAATGAGTGAGGAGCACTTGAAATATTACCCTGGCTGATGAAAGCAGCATCTGAGCGCAGAGAGGCAACACAGCTGCATCAGCCCAGCAGCAGTGAATCAGCACTTAACATGTTTTAATGAGCAGATTTTAGCTAAGAGCCACAGTGCTGTATCTGTCAGTCTGTCAATAGAGTCTGGTAGGTATTCTGCATTGTGTAATATAACTGCAAGACATAATTAAAATGAAATTAAAATTAATGTGTTATTTTACCTACAATTTTGTGCTATTTTAAGCAGAATCCTACATTCGTCTTAATTCTACTGAAAACAAAGTGCCAAATTATTCACTCAATTAAACGCCTTTTGTTTTATTTCTGATTTTACAAAAATGACGAGAAGCAAAAATGCACAATAAATAAGATTAAAACATTTAGAAAATTAGAAATTAGAAAATGTAAAACTATTGTAGAACCATATCATTTTTACTGGTCTGTGTGTGAAATATTAAAATATGTTTCTGAATAATAAAACAAATTATAATACTGAATACAAGGGAGATTTAGAACTGCCAAAGTTTTTTTTATTTTTTATTTATTTTTTACATGTACAATGCTATTAACACATTATTTTGGGACTCGAAATTCTGTGAATTACCTTGGAGTACAATGTAAATACAAAGGATGTGCAAAACAGTTTTCATAATTGACTATAGTTGATCGGTTGTTTGAATGACTAGTCTGCATTAAAGGAATAGTTCACCCAAAATGAAAATTCTCTCATCATTTACTCACCCTCATGCCATCCCAAATACAGTATGTATGCCTTTTTTCTTTTCTTTTCTTTTTTTTTTTTTTTTTGTGCAGAAACCAAATAAAGATTTTTAGAAGAATATTTCGGCTCTGTTGGTCCTCACAATGCAACTGAACGGTGGCCAGAACTCTGAAAGTCCAAATATCAAATAAAGGCATCATAAAAGTAGGGATGCACAATATATCAGTGGCCATATCGGTATCGGCCGGTATATTAAAAACAATAAATTAGATTTCACAAGATGAATGTTAGACCCGACCCTCACTGCCATCTGTGTAATAACACTGCAGTAGGTACCTACTTACACATGTTCTGGGAATGCCCTATAGTGGATTCATTTTGGTCCTTTGTGAAGACTATGCTTTCAGATACTGCAGCCAAAAAGACTATCTTAAAGCTTTGGATGGAACCAATCACTTCTACATCTTCCCTCTGGCTGGCATACTTTAGAGACACTGCCTTGTTGGAGGGCACCACCGCTAAGTCCAACGGTGCAAAGAGCAAGACTGTACAAAGTTGGGAGGAAATTGCTAAGGTGTTTTAGACTGAATTAGGTCTTGAGTCTTATTTATTTATTTACCTTTATTTATTTATTTTATTTTATTCCTCTATATGTGTATGTATGTGTATACACTGATCAGCCACAACATTAAATCAACTGACAGGTGAAGTTAGTAACATTTATTATCTCGTTACATTGGCACCTGTCAAGGGGTGGGATATATTAGGCAGCAAGTGAACAGTCAGTTCTTGAATTTCATGTGTTGAAAGCAGGAAAAATGGGCAAGCGTAAGAATCTGAGCAACTTTGACAAGGGCCAAATTGTGATGGCTAGATGACTGGGTCAGAGCTTCTCCAAAACGGCAGGTCTTGTGGGGTGTTCCTGGTATGCAGTGGTTAGTACCTACCAAAAGTGGCCCAAGAAAGGACAACCAGTGAACTGGCGACCAGGGGTGGAAAGAGTACTGAAAAATAATACTCAAGTAAAATTACTGTTACTTCTTAAAAAATGTAGTTTGAGTAGAGTAAAAGTACCTGTCCTAAAAACTACTCAAGTAAGAGTAAAAGAGTAGCTCATTTAAAAGTACTCATGAGTTGTGAGTATTGAGTACTGAGTTGCGAAAACTATGCACCTTTATAATAAAAACTCTATGCTGAAATTTAAAAATGAGGCACACATACCATAATTTACATTCCCTTTTATGGCTGTTTGCCAGAAAGAATAAAAATTATAGGTATTTTATACTTTTGCGCTTGTGATTGACAACTTTTAAAATACATAACTTATCTATGATACTGTAAACACTACATGAATCTGATTTTAAAAAATAAGTAAAAGGGCGACATGATTACAGAAATAAAAAGATGAAAAAGTTATTTTCAGTATCATAATGTATGAAACAATTACATTAAAATCAGTTTATGTGTAAGGTTTATGTTCTAAATTTCCCTTATTGCCGACCGAGAGAGTTATTGTTGTGCATAAAACATGTTCAAAACAATGCAAGGAATGCAAAAAACAAAACCACTAAAAAAGCAGGGTCACTTGATGCATCATGTCCCGCACAATAGAGGCGGTAGAGCAATTGTTTGGTACAGGGTACACACAAAAATGAAAATTCTGTCATCATTTTGTCACCCTTACACCATCTCAGATGTGTTTGACTTTCTTTCTTCAGCAGAGAACAAATTAAGATTTTTAGAAGAATATTTCAGCTCTTTTGGTCCATACAATGCAAGTGAATGGGTGCCAAAATTTTGAAGCTCCAAAAATCACATAAGTCAGCAAAAAAGTAGCCTAATCCATGTGACTCCAGTGGTTAAATCCATGTCTTCAGAAGAGATATGACAGGTTCGGTGAGAAACAGATCAATATTTAAGTAATTTTTTACTACAAATTCTCCTCTCTGCTCAGTCAATCTCCACTTTAACTTTCACTTTCTTCTTCTTTTGTTTTTGGTGATTAACATTCTTCATGCATATCATCATCTACTGGACAGGGTGAAGAATTTCTAGCAAAAATGGACTTAAATATTGATCTTTTTCTCACCCACACCTATCATATCACTTCTGAAGTCATGGATGTCATTTGGATTACTTTTGTGCTGCCTTTATGTTTGGAGCATCAACATTTTGGCATCCATTCACTTGTACTGTATGGACCTACAGAGCTGAAATATTCTTCTAAAAACCTTAATTTGTGTTCTGCTGAAGAAAGAAAGTCAAACACATCTGGGATGGCATGAGGGTGAGTAAATGATAAGAGAATTTTCATTTTTGAGTGAACAGTTTCTTTAAGTAGCACATGGGGGGCCACATTGTCCTCCTTTTGAGATACAATGTTCCATATTGATTTAGTTCTTGTATCTTTAAGCCCAGAAAGAGTTGTGTTCACATTCTAATTTTCTGAAGTTTGTGACTGGTGGAATGTTCTGCCTGAGGTATTGCTCTACAAAGGTTGATACTTTTCTATCAGGCATTAGAAAAAATATGATAAAGGCTAAGCATAATTATAAAATATTTTATCATCTCTACTTTCCTGGTAATTTATTATACAAATTAACACACTCTCAGGGGTCGGCATTATAAAAAAAACAAAACAAAAAAAAACAATATTATTAAAAATATTATTATTAAAAACAAATCTTTATGACTTGTCACTGAAGGATTTTGGTGCTAATTTTGGATGTTAGGGGTGCACCATTCGATCGGCCACTGATCTAAATCGGCCGGTTTTCGTCTTAAATCCATGATTGCTTTTCAGTCGATCGTGCTTGGATTCAGGGCCAATCTTCTTTGCAGCACGCATACACTGATACTCTAATGAATTAGCGCTTGCTCAGCCCTTGAAGCATACAGTGTGGTCACTGGAGGGTGAGTTGGTGGCAATTGTAAGCGTTCACGAATTTAAACTTTCAGACATGCTGTATTTAGATGAATATGCCGGTTTGTTTTAAAACGTGTAAGAATAACGTGTAGGAATATTAAGCTGCCCAATTTCTAGAGTCAATCCCACGAGGCTTTGCGGGCGATGTGGGCAAAACTTCTGGTTAAGCGTAAACAATCGTTAAGTTGTGTACTAATGCAGCATTAAAAATGAAAGAAACTTGAGAAGAAATTATCACAGAATTATAGCAAGGCGATATTGTTTTTCCTTTCCTATCTGTTAATGAATATGGATTTCAGGATGATGGCCAAATATCGCAAATAGAAGCATTTTAGTTATTTTGTTGAGTCTTTATCCACTGATGGAAGAACCTGAGCAGACTAACCTGAAAAGTTATGTAGCCTATTAGCGCCTTCACAGCTGTAAAGTTGGACATGTTTTGAGAACGAAAAGAAGAAGAGTTTGTTGTACTGAGATTATGTACTTACTGCAGGGGATACAGGGGAGGTCCAGACAAATAAATTTAATTGATACTGAACTAATGTCCACACTGTTTTCCAAATCACCTTAAGGGAAGACATGCACATTCTGCAAAAACACTAAAAAGAAAGTGAATTTCTGGCAGGAAAAATGCAGGAAAGAGGAAAATCATAATACAATTAATTTCAAATGTGATAAAACATCTCACTACTGTACATGTCTCATCTAATAATTATGGTCTTCCACTGTAGAATTTATCCATTTAGTATCACAGCATTAAAACAGTTGAAAACATCGTCACTACTAACAGACAGTTCAGGAAAAACACTGTTCCTTTTTATACTCTGTAATAATGCCATTTCAAAACATGTGAAGCATTCACAAAGGCCAACGCTGAATAGAAATGAACAATCTCTCAAAATTTCTAATGAACTTTCAGCACATGTACACACACCTGTTAGCACAATAACTATCATTTATATGTAATTCATTGCGCTCCGTTTCTGGTCGACTATTGTAGCCGGACCGTAACGGTGGATAATATAAGTAACCCCCGCTGTTGACTTCTTACCAATAAAGTGAAAAGAGCACACAAACAATTTATTCCAAGCTTTTTTAAACAGATGTTCCTAAGTCAATCCTTCTGTAGGCAGCCAATGGAAGAAGCAGCATCTGGGACTGGAGTGCTTTGCGAGTGGTTTCTGATCATAACATTGCTGTTTTAGATAAAATTTTATTTTGGATAACCATTAACTGCACACATTGTTCAGGGAATTTTAAAGACATCTTACAATAATTAAAAAGCAAGAATCTAATATCATGACACGCAAGCAAGCAGAGACCGGCTACACACAAAACGCCAACCAATCGCACTTCCGCTAGCCAACCGGAAATTCCACCCACCTAGCGAAATACAGTGGACTCGCTGAGAATATTGTGGATACGTTAGTTATTCTGACTCGCTGCACAGTGAGCACGGAAAGGATAAAGAGACTGCAAACGTGCATAAAAACGAATCAAATGACAAATAAACATGCAAATACAAATCTGAGTATACGTGATGTAACGTGAGTCATGACAATCAGACGTTGTGTTGAGAGATAGAGACTGTTTGAGCGATCATGAGCGCTATTAGCTTCTCCCCCTTCAACATGAGCGCTCTCGGTGTCAATCAAACATGCGCGCTCTCCAGGTGCTCTCAATATCTCATCATCAATCACTCATCCCAGTGCTATTCCCAATTTAATTGAGGATCCCAATTTAAATTAGACTGATGTTGGTTGCAATGCCACTAATAACAGATATAACTGTTTAACCTTAAATAGCGGTACTGGGTCTTCACGCATTTGCTTAATAATTAGTGATTTGTATTGCAACAAAACGCCAAAGGCGGTAAACAAATCATAAATACTAATGATTCCTCACAGGAGCAGTTTTGGTGCTAGTAATAGACAACATTCTTATTTTTGAGCATATCTCTGCTGTGTGTGATGCCCTCATGGATTTTACTGGTTTCCAGTATGTCACAATGTCCTTTGATTTTGGCGCCAGATTTATTCATAACTGTTTTCAATACAAATGAATGTTAGCAATTCACAATTAATGTAATTTTACTGAGTGGGACATAAACATATCTGCAGAATATAATTTGCAAAAGTGTGGTTAATGGCACTTTAAAAAAATAAAACAGTATTGGTATCGGCCGATCTTAGTGTAAAAATATCAGTGATCAAATCGGCTTCAAATTTCCTGATCGGTGCACCAATATTGGATGTATCGCTCTTGTGAATCACACTTTGAACACATCTCTGATGTATGTGATGTTGAACACTCAAGGTGTTTGTTAGTTGACAATCACAGTGACAACAGAACTGATCTATATCAGAAAATCAAACTGTTACACCCCTTATGTTTAAAATAATTACTAAAAGGGATAGTTGACACAAAAATGAACATTCTCTCATCATTTCCTCACCCTCATGCCATCCCAGATGTATATGACTTTCTTTCTTCTGCAGAACAGAAATGAAGATTTTTAGAAGAATATTTCAGCTCTGTAGGTCCATACAGTGCAAGTAAATTGTGGCCAGAACTTTGAAGCTCTAAAAAGTACATAAAGGCAGGATAAAAGTAATCCATAAGACTCCAGTGGTTATATCCATGTCTTCAGAAGTGATATGATAGGTGTGGGTGAGAAGAAAAAATACTTTTTCAGCAGAAGAAAAAAGTTATGAACATCTGGGATGACATGAAGGTGAGTAAATGATGAGAGCATTTTAATTTATAGGTGAACTATCCCGTTAAATAACATTCCAACATTCTTACTATAAAAATGCTAACTTATAAGTTTATATATACAGTATACTATATATATATATATATATATATATATATATATATATATATATATATATATATATATATATATATATATATACACACACCGATCAGCCACAACATTAAAACCACCTTCCTAATATTGTGTAGGTCCCCCTTGTGCCGCCAAAACAGCGCCAACTCGCATCTCAGAATAGCATTCTGAGATTATATTCTTCTCACCACAATTGTACAATGTGGTTATTACATTACATTACATTATTACACTATAGTAACTAATAGTTTTATGTAAAAACAAATGTGTATGTGCTTGTTCAGACAACGTTGTGATTTTTTTTTTTTTTTTTTTTTAGCAGGAGTGTGTGAAAGCTCCATAATCTGTCTATACTCTGTGACCTTCAGGGTGTGTGTCCTGGAATGTGTGTTTCAAGAGGCAAGAAGGGATCATGAATTTGAACTTTGATGTGCAAGCATTGGTGTGTGTGTGTGTGTGTGTAATCATAGTCTATGCTGCTAGCTGTAAACATGTTTCTATGTGAGCTCAATGCACATTGCAGAGTATGGCTGAAGTCAGATTCTGTTTGGCCAGTCTGGTAGAAAGAACGCATCCACATACTAGGGATGAGTCATAATGGTCGACTAGTCATCCAACAACAGACTTGTCAGTTAGTGTGGTTGACTAGTCGAAAAGGCTGATTACCGATTAATTGGCCTGATAGTTTTAAAATCGATTTAAAGAAAGCTAAAACATTTTACATCGGCTACGGGAGTCCATAATGAGCAAAATCCCAGATGCAGTTTATTGTGTAAGCTAAATCCCAATCATAAACAGAAAAAGATTTGATGCATAACGCAGGACTCTTTAACTGTATACAAATGCCTGGAATACATATATATAGGGATATATAGAGTACAGAAGTTTGTAGATGCTCAGATTATCAAAAATAAATAATATTCATTACAAACATGAAATGCAACAACATATCTTAAATATTAATTGTAATTATGTAAAAAAAAAAAAAAAAAAAACTACATTGTGATGAACGTGTAAGTCAACCACCACCGGAGACCATTTTTGACCCAGGACAAACCCTCTAAATGTAGTTGGTAATGCAATGCAATCGTTAAACTGTACCATCTTTTAAGTCATGCGTTATAGTGAAAGTGTTTTGGTACACTTGAGTGTTTATGTACTCTTAATCTGCTGTTTTACTCAAGATTTGTGTGAAAGTAAATAAAACTTGTTGTTGTGGTACCTCTAGTGTTTATTTCACCAGAAAACTGCTGCGATATGTAGAATGAAGCACACAAAAATTATTTTGTTAAAAAATTTGTAATAGTAAGTATAAGACAAGGTTGTAACTTTTTGCATATACCGAGCACACACACTTTTCATTTCAGCAAAGCTAAAAATCAGACATCCAATATTTTTTTTATTGATGAACTGAAATTGAAAGGATAAAGTAAGAATTTGTGTGAGTGCGTGTGTGTATTTGTTTGTGTTCAAGTATATAAGGTAAGGAGGAGTGTCCAGTTGACTTGGCATTTTTCTGTCTGTTGGTGAGAGACACTAAAAGACAGAGATAAATTAAGATCTTTCTGCATGAGGGAAATCTTTTCTTTTGTTACCCGTTCACTTCTCTTCTTTTGAATATCTGTAAACATTATATAAACAATTCATATATGTCTTATAAATGGTTTACAGTGCTGTTTGTGGAATGGAAAATGAAAGGAAAGTAACACTTGTTTACATTGTGCAGAATGGTGTGTTCGAAAGAAATGGTGCATCGAATCAGCAAACTCAGGAATTGTTGAAAGACATCATTGTGTTGTCATAAGTCATAAATGTGTGAAGACAGTGTTGATTGACTGTTGATTGACTGGTTTTCACAAGCAGTTTTTAGTTTTTATCACTGATGTTCAAGTAGTTTGCCGACTTCGGTTCATTTAAAGGTGCACTCAGTAACTTTTTGGACTTACAGTGACACCTAGTGGTGTGGATGCAGCATCTTTCAAAATCAATAGTTTTCAGTCACAGATGCCATTGTAAAAATTCACTATTCACAATAAGCCATGATTAATTTAATCCAAGAGTGAAAGTGTCCAATAACAAGTCAATTACTGAGATTAAGTGAGTAGTATTCAGTTGGTCATGTGATTCTAAAATGGCAGCACCCATGAGGGCACCCCTGCGCCATGTAGGATAAAACAGCTTCTTTAAGGTTACTGACAGAGGCGCAAAAACCATATATGCAAGGTATGCAATGCATAGGGGCGCCATGTAAAGGGGGGCGCCATCGGCTCACTAAAGGTGGTGCAATCGGCCTCCTCGACCCCTCCAACATCACTTCCCCAACACCACCCCCCAATAGTATACCATTGTTTAAGACAGTTCTTAGGATAAATTATTATTAGTTTGTAAGAATGCTCCTAAGTGCAAATACAAAGAACATTCTTAAGAAGTCTTAAGGAATACAAAATATTTCTAAACTTTTTTTTTTTTTTAAGTTAGAAAGCAAGTTTTATTCTTGGTAGAACTTTATTCTATTCATAAGAATGTTTTGTGAGTATTTTTTATTAAAGAAAACCTTTAATAAAAATATACATATACATTTACATTTAATACAAAAATACAAAACATATAAATATTTTTTTCAAATATGTTTAAAAATACATAGTATTGTACCTACATAGGATATATAACACTTCACTTTGAGGTCGAGCCGGTGAAATTGTTGGCAGGGCAAGTAAAAATCTGACGTACTGCCCTGACTGTGCCAACAGAAAAAGATCCTCACTTTTGAGTGCTCTGGTGGATTTATAAGACTTGCTGAGGTGCTTTATTCTAATTCTATCCAGTTTAACTAAATCTTACTGCTTCTCATTTTTGCTTGTCTGGTCATCATCACATTTTCATGAAACTATTCTTAACCATCTCAAGGTTGGTAACCATCTTATGGCAAATAATTGTAAAAGTCATTTTAAAAATTACACACGCATTGTGCTCTGAAGCAGCCTGACGCAATTAAATTGTTGTGAGAAATGACTGAAACTCTTACATTTGTGTAAATGTCCCAAGGCTGATGTGTAGCAAGCTGTGGGCAAAACACTTTCCTCTTTTTAACACTGGAAATACCAGCTCAGTTTGATTTAGATACTTTCCATAAAACCAAATATTTCTTAATATACCAAATATTTCAAATTGTTACTTGCTCTTTTCATAAGATATTTGTTGGATCTTGTTTGCGTGGCTGATCTCACAGATCTGTTAGTGTGTTTTTTGCAGAGTGAAAAATTTTAGAATGAAATGGGTGGAAGAATGAAATGTGTGTGTGTGTGTGTGTGTGTGTGTGTGTGTGTGTGTGTGTGTGTGTGTCTTGGAATTACAGTTCGGAATAAATGTTCATCTGACTGACAATTTCTTACAAGCTTAATCAAATGTTGAAGGAGACTCATATGGCTAGACATTTGTAATAGTGCAAGCATTTATGTGTGATCCAGGCAGAGTGGGAACAGATGATGAGATGATGGAATCGTGTGATGGAGTGTTTAGTATTGTATAATGTTAACATTGATGTTAGCAGACTTTTTTTTTTCTAAATCGACTTACAATACTGTGCACAATACATTACAATGCAGTGTGCATATTATGCACTCAATAACTATACATATATTTTATAGTCACTTGCACTTCTAGAACTAAACATACAGTACATTGCACATTGTATTGATATTTTAAGTGTATGTTCAACTACATTTTTTATTTCTATGTGCTATTTATTTTCTATTCTATATGTATCTTGCAAAGCGTTGAGTGGAAAGACAAGTACGATTTGATTTTTAATCAAATTTGAATTTTTGATTTTGAATTTTTTATAATTTTACGAACAAATCATGATACTGGCAAATACATGGATTGGCAGCCAAGAATACACAGCGCTTGGTAAATCTAGGCCTTGACTGGCGAAATAATGTGCCATAACGATTTCTTCATTATTTTGGCCTTAACATAAATGGCCATCAACACATGGATTTTTCTGGCAAGTGGTTTATTTTAGAGTCGAACAGTGAATGTTTTAGCCCTAAATTCAACATGATGCTACAACAACTATTATCTTCTTTGGAAAATGTGTGTAGTTTTCCTTCATCTTGTTAGATGATTTCTACGTGCACATACACATGCACACTCTTTCTCTTTTGCTCTCTCACATACTGTTCTGTTGGATTATGAAAAGGGCTGGTCGGAAAAAAAATTCTAGGTCATGGCACTCCTTGCCGATGTAACGTTTCCTGAGGGTTGTGCCAATGCTGCATTCATGTTTAAGCCTAGGTGTCATTATGATACTACTCGCACACTTTTTCTTACTTGGTCATCGGATATTGTGTTTAATCCAGAAATTGATACACATTGTAAGAAGCACAGTTCTGACCATTTAAGATGCAGTCCGAAATGGAACGATTATTGACTGGACCAAGGTGTCATTTCTACAGCTAATGTTTAGATAATTAGCCTTATCTGCTTTGATACACCCAGAATCTTCAACATGGTAAAAGGCTAGAGTGAGAACAGAGTGCAGACCATTACTGAGTGATGCATCACAGTAGATGATGAACAGGCTCTCTATTGCACTGGCCATCAACATATTCCTTAGAATGCTTTCACACTTGGTTCGATTGATTGGTCTGAACCGAGTTTGATTCCACCCTTTTCTCCAGCCTCCTCAGGTGTCTTTTCACATTATACACCTGGGTGCTGTACCACTGCTGTACGCTTTCATCATCAACATGAGTACTAGCAGCAGTTGTTTACCACTATAACTAGGTAACAACTCTGGACTCGGGTGCGAACCAACGATGCTGATGGGAAAAGCACACACTGACTGTTAAGAATCAGTTAAGGGAGCAAGGGTCAAGGGGGCAATAGAACAGGCAAAATGTACCAATTTAACAAACACATTCATACCTGTGTGACATTCCATAACCTGCTGACTCTATACAAGCTCTCTGTGAATCCTAGAACAAAGATTTGAATGATTTTTGATTTCAGTCAAGCTGTAGAGTGCACAGCATCTTTAAAAGTTATAGGCTTTGGTGAGCTGTAATATTTCTGGAGAGTTACCTCAGTTTTATTCATTCCAATGAGAAAGAGAGAGAGGGAGAGATCAAAGTAATGTTAGTGGTCTTTTTTCCATTTAAGGCTCTTAAAATCTTTAAAAATGTTATAAAAAAAACAATTCTAAGGCAGCACCGTATGTATCTTTGGCAGAGAGGCAGTTCCAGAATGCATTGGGATTAGGGATTGGAATTGTAAGGAATTTAACAATTCTAGTTCCGGTTCCTAAATGGTCACATTAACGATTCTTTTAGTACTTTTGAGGAAAGTCTTAACCTTATTGCATGTACTTCCTTTAGCAGCCTGTTTTCAAATTATGAGATCATTACAGATTTCAAAAGAATACAATTCTTTTTGAAGGCATGTTTACACAAACTTTTTAGAGGCATAAATACATTCCAATAATTGATCCTAACTATACAGTATATTAAATAGAATTTCTCAACAAACAAAAACGTGATAACATGTTTTCATTCATTTGTGTATCCTTTTATAAAACACACTGTGAGTTTCATGCAGTTCAGTAGTGAGGCAGCCACTGAATTTTGCTGCAGAAAACACTATCAGAGTATTTAAGCACAGTGTTCTGTCTGCACATGTACTGTACATTTCGTCCACGAATTGCAAGTTCTGGAACCAATAATGGAACCAAAAGCCATGAAAATCATATGGTTCCGGTATATTTTTTAAAATTAGTTCTCAATTTCCAACGCTAATTGCGATGCAAGCTCAGTCACGATTACATTTCAGTTAGGATTCTGCCTGAGAATGCTGCTGTGGTTTTGTAACAGTGTTGTTGCAATTTCATTATTTGTTTTTGAATTATTTTTTGTGTCAGCTGTATTGAATAAGACTTTTTGATTTGTGTCAAACACCAAAAGTGCACTGAGTAACTTAATCCACAAAAAAATAAATAAAAAACATTATATATATATATATATATATATATATATATATATATATATATATATATATATATACACACACTACCGGTCAAAAGTTTTGAAACACTTACTCATTCTTTATTATATATATATATATATATATATATATATATATATATTTTTTTTTTTTCACATTTTAGAATTATAGTAAAGTCATCAAAACTATGGAATAACATAAATGGAACTATGGGAATTATGTTGTGACTAAACAAAATCCAAAATAAATCAAAACTGTGTTATATTTTAGCATCTTCAAAGTATTCACCCTTTGCCTAGAATTTGCAGACAAGTACTCTTGACATTTTCTCAACCAGCTTCTTGAGGTATCACCCTGGGATGCTTTTTAAACAGTATTGAAGGAGTTCCCATCTATGTTGGGCACTTATTGGCTGCTTTTCTTTATTATTTGGTCCAAGTCATCAATTTCAAAAATGTTTTTTTTTTTATTATTAAATTTTAGTTTTATAATGAAATAAATTAATATGGTGGCACAATTATATTTTTGTCTACAAAACTAATTTCAAACATTTAAGCATACGCTTTCAGATCAAAAGATTTTTAAGATCATGAGAAACATTTCAGTCAAGTGTTTCAAAACTTTTGACCGGTATACACACACATCCTTAAAGAAATTAATAGTACATTTTGTATGTAAAAGTATATAAAAATTATGTACACAGACATGAGATGAATACTCAAGGCATTTAAAATGTTTGATGCTGCATCAATGCAGATAAGTGTCTGTATAAAGTTGAATTCCACTGTCATTTTGGCCCACAAAAAATTACTTATTGCACCTTTAAAAAAAGACAAAGCAAGCAAGAAAATCAAATTCACACGCACTTCTGTTTTGTTATTCTTTTTAAACATTATAGAGCTTTTTGTTGAGCCAATGTAGAAATAGATGAATTACCCCTTGTGGCATTGCTAAGAATGCTTTTTTACCACATTGATGGTGGATTTCAAAAATCTGGGCTAAACCATGCTTTTCTTTTCTTTTCTTCCACAGATCCCGCTGTTTCCATCACTAACCTCATGGAGAGTGAACAAAGTTTTGCAAGCATACATGAGGAATTTTACGCTGGAAGTCAAAAGTAACAATAAACGCTATCTTGATGATAAGCTAGTTTTTGGCATTTAAGTACTGGCTAGACATAAGGACACAAAAGCATTGCATTGGCTGCCAGTTATCAGTGGGTTTAGAGCAGCGGCTAGCCATTAGATTTGTAAGTAGCGCAAATCGCTAACCACTAGCATTAGATGGTTAGTGTGGCATCTATTAGAATTTCTGTGGGTGTTTTGAGAGTTGAAGACACAAATGGGACAAACCAGCCTTCACAGACAGCCTGAATGGGAGAAGGAGTGAGCATGGACAACCTTTCGGAGTTTGGAGGCCTTTGTCCGTCCAGCCGGAGGGAATGGGAGTGAGTCTACACTTAATGCACTTAATACATTGGCCCTAATGATAACTAATGGTCCAACTAAGTTGTACCTTAAAGGAATAGTTCACCAAGAAATAAAAATTCTGTCATTATTTTCTTCCCCTCAATCTCCAGAAAAGACCAAAAATCACCATTAAAGTTCCATAAAAGTAGTCCATGTGACTCATGTGCTATATTTCAAGACTTCTGAAGCCATACCATAGCTTTGTGTGAGGAACAGACCCAAATTTAGGTCATTATTTACAGAACATCTTCAGGCAGATTTTTCAAAATTTCTCCATTTGTGTTTCATGAAAAAAGTACGTAAATTGGTTTGGTACGACATGAGGGTAAATAAATAATGACTTAAATATTCATACATTTAAATTTTTAGGTGAATTACTCCATGTTATGCCATGTTATGTGGCATGTGAGGAATTGATGGTGACAAATGAATTTTGAATAAAATATATTTTTCCTCTGATTGCAGCACGAGCAGCTGTGTGGATGATTTAATGGACGAAGATGAGAAGGACAGAGCAAAAAGGTAGTGTTTTGTGTGTGCTCTTTATAGTAATAGTACTGTGTATAGTACTGTGAAAAGTAATGTGTTATTTTTGAAAATAAGCCGCCACTGTAAACTCTAAACTTGTGAACTTTCATTATGTCCAGAGACTGTCAGAACATCACACCTTTAAAAACATATCTCACTTTCTTTCTTTCAGTACAAAAGGATTTACTTGTGGAAGAATGCATAGGGCTGACAGAGAGAGAAAGTGATGAAAATGAGCCATATGGTTTTCACATCAGTTGCAGTTACTTGCTCATACAAACAGTATTTGAGCTGCTCCTGTAAGCTGTGGCATGAACAGGACAATTTGAGACTCAAACTTGATATTAAATAAGGTTGTCAATGCTAAAACCTTGACTGTATGATCAGAGCCAGTGTGTCCCATAGTAAGACACTGTTCCAAATGCATAACTATAGCTTATGAAATTAATTTCACCCTTTATCGGTATGCTGTCAAGTAACATTAATTAATTTTACTTATTAGGTCATGTTTCTGCAGTATTGGACGCAGGGCATGTTTGAAAACATAGTTCACAGCTGAGAATAGTCATTAAATTGTAGACTCTTTGTAAACCATTAGCTAGAAGCCTAAAATCTTTCACATCTAAAAGCAAACTATAGATTTCTCAAGTAGTGAACATGTACATTAACTAAAAGACTGTCAGAGATTGTAAAATTAGCATAATAGAAATAAGGTGTGACAGAAGTTTAAAGGACCCTGCACACTTCATACGAAATCGAAGAACGAATGGGTGTGACGTCATTTAGAACAAAATCTGGAGAAAATTAAGGTGTTTTGAGTTTGTTTCAGTGGTTTATAACAGCTCGTCAGTGCAAACCTTCTGGAAAACCTTATACCGGCTGCTCAACACCTTTTTACTGCCATTAGTCCACGTAATTGATAGATGTGACCTGGAGCTCTACCTACTTTGTGACCGACAGCTAATTTCCCTTTGAGTCAGTTAAAGATCAGTCAACATGAACACATTGCCATGTAGAATTATTAGTGAGCTGGTGCAAACTTACCTACATCTAACATTTTCCAAGAACATGTCATGCCGGGGGCCTGGGTAGCTCAGTGAGTAAAAACGCTGACTACCACCCCTGGAGTTCAAGAGTTCGAATCCAAGGCGTGCTGAGTGACTCCAGCCAGGTCTCCTAAGCAACCAAATTGGCCAGGGAGGGTAGAGTCACATGGGGTAACCTCATCGTGGTCGCTATAATGTGGTTTGCTCTCGGTGGGGCGCATGGTGAATTGTGCGTAGATGCCGCGGTGGATGGCGTGAAGCCTGCACACGCGCTATGTCGCCGCGGTAATGCACTCAATGAGCCACGTGATAAGATGCGCGGGTTGACGGTCTCAGATGCGGAGGCAACTGAAATTCGTCCTCCACCACCCGGATTGAGGCGAGTCACTACGCCACCACGAGGACTTTGAGCGCATTGGAAAATTGGGCATTCCAAATTGGGGAGAAAAAAGGGGAGAAAAAAAATTTCATGCTATATTTGTTTGTTTAATTAGTCTACAAAGGGAATCAAATCTACTCAGATTTTCTTTAGTGTCCATTCACTTTGTTGTTTTATACGTGCTTCACTCATGTGCCATTTGTAGCCGAAAAGCTATTTACACATTTGCCCAAAGATATGCCTATCATCATTCTTTTGTCTGTATTCTGACCATTAACACTCTTTTATACACCCATCTTTGAAGCAGTATCACTGTCATCATAAATTACAATAACAGAGTGTAACTGGTGCATATTATGGCTGCGTATAGCTTGTTAGCGCATTAGTGCCATGAATGCAAAAGGTAAACATTACGAATGACACATTATTTACTGCATATATATTACTTTAAATCATCACCGAGTAGTTAATACTGCTTCTTTTACTGATCTCGTGTGAATTCTACTCATAGAATGTGGCATGAAGTCATTGATAACATATTTTAATGTCATATTAGTTGGTGTTTTACATGTAGTCTTGTGCATCCTCATATTTAAATGCTACACTAAACACCTCCCCCAGTGGTGTGGCCGGTGTCTGAATGTTTGCAAACAGTATGTCATTGCTTAGATGTTTCAAACTTCTTTTTGGCTCTGAACAGAGAACAAAGAAGCACTTGAGTGAGCCAGGTACTTTAAGGTGCAGAGCTGCTACCTTAAGTTACCAGGTCAAAATGCACTATAGATTATGTTCCCCAGTAATGCTCTACCGTTATCTGAGGTCTTTTGAGAAAGCCATCGAAATGAAGACATACCATAAACTTAAGTTAATTTTGTAGAAAGCTAATTGCTATGGAGTAACCCTACCCCTAAATGAAAACTATGCATTTTTAGAATTTAAAATAACATTATTCACTGTTAAGGGATGTCCCCTTTGGGAGTTTTTGTCAGATTTAGCTGATTTATGGGGACATATTTGTCCCCAAATTGTAGCGAAGTATGTACACACACACACACATACACACACCATCTTCACCACAAACAGACATGGTCTCTTTGGTGCGTAGATGGAGATTCAGGGTCAGTGTGTCAGTAAAAAATATTATTTAAAAAGAGTTTTTATTCCATATGTTTATGTGTAGTCAGCATGTGTGCATCCGTTTCTTTAATTGAAGCTTATATGTTTCTCCTTCTCTGCTTAGCGCCCTCTTACTTGCAAACAGATACAGACAGACATGCATGCACACACAAACACTCACTCTCCTGTCTCTGAAGTGTCATCTCTATCTCTCTCTCTTTCTCTCTCTCTCTCTCTCTCTCTCTCTCTCTCGCTTTCTTTCTCTCTCTCTCTCTTTCTCTCTTTCTCTCTCTGCAGGGCGTCCCGTAATAAATCAGAAAAGAAGAGGCGAGACCAGTTCAATGTCCTCATTAAAGAGCTGTGTACTATGCTGCAGGGTCAGGGTCATCCCCGCAAGATGGACAAATCCACTATCCTGCAAAGGACCATTGACTTCCTGCAGAAACAGAAAGGTCAGTGGGAGGTCATGGGGGAGGTCATGGGGTTTTGTTTGTAAGAATTGTAGTGGGGATAAAATACTGGGATTGGGAGAAAAAAAGAAATATCTCTGGATGCATACAACCTTTTACTCAGTTGAGAACAAGAGGGGGAAAATGTATTTGACGGAAATTGATACTTGAAATTGATTGATTTTTACATTTGATCATGCATTAGTTACTCTGGTCTACCCAAGTTTCCCTCACAATCTTAAGCTTTAATATTATAGAAAACTGCTGTCTCATTTTCATAATTATTGCAGTAATATTATTTATTTTCTTTGCATATATGAGTACATGAACAGCAGAATGAACCATTCATCTCTGCGCTAGAAGTGTGACTTATTGTCACTCTTGCCAATGTCAGGTGAATTTACTGGCCATAAGCATTTTTCATCGGCTAGGAAAACTAGTTTTACATTTTTTTGCATTTCACTTGCCAAAACTGAACTTGTCACAAAAATGTGAAGAAAACCACCTTGTGATTTGTTCTTAATATCTTTGTTTAATGCAAGGAAAATTCCAAAGAGTTCTGGAGAAAAACACCTTGCATCAGCGAGGGTCAGGTTTTCATTGTCACAATTAAATTTGTATTGTGTAACAATTCCTAATACCAGCCAACTGGTGAGTTACCGGCCAACTAGAGAGCTGATTCACCAAATGCCCTTTTTATTTGCATTTGGCTCTTGGCAAGTGTTAATTTTGGGTCCTAGTTAGAGAATAATTTTTGCTGTATTTCTTGATCTGATTTTGAGGGGATGAGCAAACTACTGCAAGGTCCTGGGCGTGTCACTACCAACACCTCTGTGTGCCAGGAACTTTGTGCCAGTGCTCCACAATAGACCCTGTTTCATTTCCTGTCTGAATCTAGGGCACAGCTGTCAGGCCATCGGCAGAATGTTTACTGGCAGCAGATTTCAATGCTCCTAAACAGTTCAGCCGTGCTCAACTTCCCCCAATTCCAGAATGCTTTACTGCTTGATTTACATTTCTTTCTATTTTTATCCATTCCATCCAATTCTATTAGTTCACAAAATGCCTGTCACTGAATTCCACACTTACAGTCCTGAATCATGTTGTCAGAGCCTTCCAAAACATTTTCCCTGCGTTTGATGTTTTCCAGAGATCACGGCACAAACAGAATCTTGTGAGGTCCGACAGGACTGGAAGCCTTCTTTCCTCAGCAATGAGGAATTCACCCAGTTAATGCTGGAGGTAAAGGTAGCTTGTAACCACCTCCACTTTCTGTATTTTTCTAACCCTCTGGGAATACTGCACACTTCATCTGTATTCTGTGCTGTCAACGCATCATGTATTTTACTAGGCTATGAGATGCCTTCCAGCATTGCTTCAGGCTTAAATGTGTGCTTGTAGAAAAGTGAAACACACTTTACAAATAAAGGAAACTCATTTAAGTTTAACGATAATTATGTAGCAGAAATAAAGGATGTGCATATACTGTGTGATGATTTGACCTGTACTCTGCATTCCTATAGCCAGCTGAAAAAGGAAGTTTTTATGGGGACTTTTTGAATTCACCCCAAAAATGTCTAGCATTAAGGAAATATTCACACATGAACACTTCCTTTTAAAAACAAACTCTTGATCCCCTCAGCCCCCAGTCTAAATTACTGACAAGTCTAGCGAATCAGGCCTCTAGCAGTAACTATAGGTGTGACAGGCTTGAAATAGTGTTATCACCAATTCCCAACACACACCAATGCCCTAACCACCATATTAATGGTCAACCAAAATATGTTTTTTAGTGGCTAATTCTTAAATTCTTATATTTCATCCACCTAATCCTGTATATGCTGTATGGTTACAGCCTTGACACATGCAATGGACACTTTTCACATTTCCGGGTAAACTATAGCAGGGTAAATGCCATGGCTAGAGTATAGAGTTAAATGGAAATCCATAGCAAATATTGATTTTGAGTTCCCTTTTGCTCCAACAGCAAAATAACATTTTTCCACAACTTGAAGAAAATTAAGCAAAAAAAAAAAAAAAAAGAGCAGGATTACGGCAGTAATTTATTTTTTATAATGCCAGGGTAGTATAACACCAAGTACAGTGATATAAATATACAATACATAAATAATGTACATTTAAAGGGTTAATTCACCCCAAAATTAAAATTCTCTCATCATTTACTCACCCTCATGATATCCTAGGTGTGTATGACTTCCTTTCTTCAGCAGAACACATTTGAAGAAAAATAGAAAAATATCTCAGCTCAGTAGTTCCTTAAAATGCAAGTGGATGGTGATTTTTGAAGCTCCAAAAGAACAGACAGTCAGCATAAACGTCATCCATATGATTCCAGTGGTTAAATTATTGTCTTCTGAAGTGACATGATCGCTTTTGGTGCAAAAAAGATCAATATTTAAGGACTTTTTAACTTTAAATCATCGCTTTCGGTCAGCAGCGGTATGTGAGACATGCGAGAACTGAGGCATACACTGTACAGAAGCCTTTTTGGTTTTGGTTTAGATCTGTATTTGTATCTGTTTCTTTACTCACAATGGTGCATTTGTGTGCTTATCCTGAATGTCTCAACCGAGAGAAGAACGTGAGATAACGTCCGTACCATTGCAGCAGGAATACGTCACACGAGAGATTGCTTGAACTCAGCGCTCTCGTGAAGCTTACCGGAAGCGATGGTTTATAGTTAAAAAGTACTTAAATATTTATCTTTTTCATACCAAAAATGATTGTATCGCTTTAGAAGACATTAATTGAACCGCTGGATTTGTATGGATGACGTTTACGTTGACTGTCTGATGAAAATACTACTATCAGTATAGTATTACAGTTTCTACTGAAACTTTAATTCACTTTTTTTATTTGGTTATGGCAGGCGTTGGATGGCTTCCTAATAGCTCTTACCACAGATGGGAACATCGTATATGTATCTGACAGTGTGTCCTCTCTCATTGGCCATCTGCCGGTAAGTGAAGGTGTTGGGGAAACAATTCCAAAGACACTTTATGGTTGTAACACAATTTATGTTCCTGGGTAGTAAGTGTTATTTCTTAATTGCTTATGCCTCAAAAGTATAGAAAATGGCTATTATTCCCCACAAGCTTTGCTTTTGTGACCAAGACAGTGATGATTTGAAATTTACCTATTTCCAATGAGAAAACGGGCGAATTTGTGTCTTTTCGTTCACATAAAGTCAGAAAAAAACAACATATGAATCCAAAATCCTTCTTTATCTGTGGTCCAACGAAGACACCGGCTTTGACCTTTGCCTCAGACAGCTTAGGGAAGAAGTCTTGAAGGTACTTGAAGGCTGCCGACTCCTAATCTAGAGCTCTGATAAATTGTTTCATAAGGCCCAATTTTATGTGCAGTGGTGGCATCAGCACTTTCCGGGGGTCCACCATGGCTCCCACTTGATGATGTTCCTCCCCACAGAGAACTCGGTCCGCTGTGGCCAGTCCCACCTGTGGTAGTGCGCCTTGGTGTCCCTGCTGTCCCAATGGCAAAGATAGCAGAGAAACTTGGTAAAACCGCCTTGGAGACCCACCATTTTGAAGTCTCCTATGACCTCCCAGTCATACTCATCATACTTCAAGGCGTCCAGAAAGGTCTTGATGCTGTTGTAATCCTCTTGAAAATGAGGTGCACCGAGTGAGCCAGGGGAAGAGAGGGGTACTTGTTACCATTATGGACCAGCACGGCTTTGAATATTACTTTAGTATAAATACATGTTAATTTGGATTCATATGTTGTTTTTTGCTGACTTAATGTGAAGGAAAAGACACAAATTCACCCGTTTTCTCATTGGAAATAGGTCAGTTTCAAAATATCACTGGCCTGGTCACAAAAGCAAAGTTTGTGGGGAATAATAGCCATTTTCTATACTTTTGAAGTATAAGCAATTAGGAAATAACACTTACTACCCAGGAACAAAAAAAAAAAAGTTTTGTTACACAGTGTTATGGAACTCATAAAAACTTGATTAGCTTTTTTACCTTTTAGAAATGTAAATTCATTACCTCTAATAATGTTGTGTTATATTATTAGTCTGCTAAACTCATCTAATTAGTAATGTACTGTAATTGTCATGTTTTTCTAAACTTAGATAAGGCAGCCCACTCACAGCAGATTTTCTGTAGGCTGTGGACAACAGCCCTTGGGAAACGATTCAGAACATTTGAGGCCTTTTATTTGTTGTATTTGTTCAGGATCTGAAAATCAGTTTCTTTAAATTTTCTTGATTTAAGGTCATCGCCAGTGAAGTGGCTCCACTTACTATAGAAAAAAAAAATCTGAATTGGAGTGTAAAAAGACACACCTGTGTATCTCATTTTACAAACATAAATCAATGTATTGCAATGCTGCAAATGCGTTAAGATTCATCTGAATGTGTGATTGTATGCTGCCAATCTAATGTCCCTGGTCATGCTGTTATGTATGTGTCACAAAAGCGGTTTGATAATACTCCTGGTCAGTTGCATCACTGTCTTACCCCCCTTGGCCTTTGGCCTTATTAACCACAGCAGAGCAGAGAGGAGGGCTTAGCAGAGCCTTGTTATTGAGGAATAGAATAGACAGAACTCGAGTAGCACTGAAGGTCATGTTCAGCCATTTTCATGGATGTATCTGCTCAGATTGTACTAATACACTTGTGGCTTTGTTTAGATGCTTGGAAATGTAACCCAGTTCCTGTTATAATAAAATCCCACTACTGATTCTTTACAGGTGATTTACTTGGATGGTATAGGACTGAGGTTTTATGGATAACATAAAGTAGATTATTCAGAATGGTAGTGAAATTAGGATGAAAGTGCATAGCATTGTTAGAATTGAAGTGTGTACCACTGATGGATGAGAGCAGGGAGTGACGTTGCCATGGATACTGCTGTGTCTCAGTCAGATATGGTGGACCAGAACATTTTGAACTTCCTGCCGGAGCGAGAGCACGGAGAGGTGTATAAACTGCTGTCATCACACATGCTCTTGACGGAGCCTTCTGCTGTAGACCTCCTCAACACCAGTAAGTAGACACACACACATACACACAGAGACTAGCACACAAACAAATACTGTATATGCACACAAACACTGAACACTCTCTATTTGACTGTTTATTGAAGGTGCAGTAAGTCTTTTTTTCTACTTTCAACTAAAACACTGTATACATAATAAATTAATAGTAACTTTTTGCAGTGTTTCAATGGATTCACAGCATCTCTAATGTAGTGTAAACTGTAGTGTGTAAGCACCCATGTGAATAGCCACGAAAATGCTTTTTTATTCTACATAAGTGTGGTTGCCCCATCATGAGATGTTGAAATCACATGACCACGTGACACTTAAAAGAAATAGTTCACCCAAAAATTCTCTCATCATTTACTCATCCTTATGCCATCCCAGATGTGTATGACTTTCTTTCATCTGCTGAACTCAAATGAAGATTTTTAGAAGAATTTCTCAGCTCTTTTGGTCTATACAATGCAAGTGAATGGATGCCAAAATTTTGAAGCTCCAAAAATCATATTAGTCAGCATAAAAGTAATGCATAAGACTCCAGCATTTAAATCAATGATTTCAGAAGTGACATGATAGGTGTGGGTGAGGAACCTATCAATATTTAAGTCCTTTTTTTTTTTACTGTAAATTCTCCTCCCTGCTCAGTTAACCTCCACTTTAACTTTCACTTTCACATTCTTCTTTTGTATTTTTGTGGATTCACATTCTTCATGCATATCACCCCCTACTGGGCAGATAGAAGACTTCTAGCAAAAAAAGGACTTAAATAATGATCTGTTTCTTACCCACATCACTTCTAAAGATATGGATTAAACCACTGGAGTCATATGGATTACTTTCATGATGACTTTATTTACTTTTTGGAGTGTCAAAATTTTGGAACCCATTCACTTGCATTGTATGGACCTGCAGAGCTGAAATATTTTTCTAAAAATCATAGAAGAAATAAAGACATGGCATGAGGGTGAGTAAATGATGAGAGAATTTGCATTTTTGGGTGAACTATCCTTTAAATACATTAAGTGTGTTCAACTCCAACTATACCAGTCAGTGAAATTTGGCAGTTGCAGTCAGAGGAGTAACTTTGTGCTTCCTGTAGCATGTAACAGTATTGTGATCACATTTAATGTAAAATTGGTCAAATAAACATTTGAATTTTACATGTAATAATGAGATACACTATTAATTTGAGTAGATTACATGTTGCTGAGTACAGTGCCTTTGTATACAAGAAGAAAGTCTGAGAAAAGCCTATATTATTTTTAAACCAATAAAAGTGTCAGTTTTTTTTTTAATAAATTTTAATTGTTTTTAATAAACATGATATATAAAATAAAAGATATAAGATTATATGAAATAGGTTTTTACTATTATAAAGACACATATTTGTGAGAGTTAGCAGAACTAAAGTTGTCAGAATAAATAAGAAATACATGTCATCGTTGTCATCAGGGAGTCTGGCCAATTAAGTATAAGCTGTGTCATCATCAGCACCTGTGCAGCTGCTCTGGGGTAACTGCAGTGGCTGACCCAGGCGGCTTGTCTCACCTCCCTTTTTAAAAAGAAAATTTCTAACCAGCACACATTGCATCAAGGCACTGCGTGAAGTCAAATACTCCTTTTGTCTTGGTAACCCCTACCCATTATCAGATACTTTCTGATGGGGAATAAATTAAATATGACAAATGTACCTGTGAATAGGCTATTTCTACAATGGCACTGATAACCTAAATTTATGCTTTTGTGTGATGATGCATTTATGTCCATCTTGTACTACACAGCTTTTCATCCAATCAAATGCTTTCTAGCATGGGAATAGGAAAGAAATGATTAAATGTTAGTACAGGTTTTAAGAGTTTGTTAGGGGAAAATTAACAAATTAATATGAAGACTTTTGTAATGTCCCGTAAACTTTTGACAAAGTAGAATCCCTGTTATTGGCCCCGTGCAATATGCTGCGAGTTAGTCTTTGCACTCTGATTGGTTTATTTGAGAGTGCTATGTACAGTGCTCTCTTACTGGCTGGCTGCAGTGTGCTTCTATGATTAGACTCAAGGCTAATTATAGCAGCTCTGTGTGCGCAGTGTAACATGGTAACACAGATTATCTATTACAACACACTGATAATCCCACACACAGCTCTAACCCTGACCCCAATCCCTGAAACAGAAAGAAACAGAGAGAAAGAGTTATAAAGTGAGAGAGATTCAAATGGCAAAGAGTCAATGTTGACTTTTTGATCTTGTTTGATAATCAAAAACATCTCTGTTTTCACTGGTCTCACTCACTTGCGCGCATACACTCACATACACACACACTGCTGTATGGTCTGTCAGGTCATTGTACTCTATTTTAGGCTAATCATCAAAGCCACTGGGGCCACAGCCGTAATAGAACATTAACCTCAGTCTAGTGTGTGTGTGTCTGACAAAATGAATTGCTCTGTTATAGCACTAATTCCTCTCTTCTTCCACCCTGTGCCCCCTTTTTCGTCCCTTTCGACTCAGATGAGACGCACATCGAGTTCTGCTGTCATTTAGCGAGGGGGAACATTGACCCAAAAGAACCACCCACTTACGAATATGTCAAATTCGTTGGAGATTTCAAGTTTCATAACAATGGTGGGGTTTTTTACATTACTGTGAGCCATATGCAACACCAACAGAGACACTAATGACTGAAGTAAAGGTAACACTTTTCATAAGGTTCCATTCTTTAACATTAATTAATGCATTTGGTAACATGAACAAATAATGAACGATATAGTTTTTGAAGAATTTACTAAACATTATTAATGTTAGTTAATAAAAATACAATTGTTCATTGTTAGTTCATGACATGTAAGTTCATAGTGCATTAACTAATGTTAACAAATTTTTGAGTTTAATAATGTATTATTACATGTTGACATTAATATTAACCAAGATTAATAAATGCTGTAAAAGTGTTGTTCATTGTTAGTTCATGTTAACTAATGTTGTTAACTAATGTTAACAAAATGAACCTTATTGTAAAGTGTTACTGATGAAAAGTTCTGCCTACAGTATTACTTATTCTGAAGACAAATTAACCACAGCACAGCTTTCATTGCCTTTAGCTGTGAGTATGCTTAGAGGATTATTCCGGGCTCAATACAAGTTAAGCTCAATCGACAGCATTTGTGGCATAATGTTGATTACCACAAACATTTATTTTGTCTCGTCCCTCCTTTTATTTAAAGCAAAAAACAAAAATCTGGGTTACAGTGAGGCACTTGCAATGAAAGTGAATGGGGCCAATCCGTAAACGTTAAAATACTCACTATTTCTACAGTATAGCCACAAGACATAAATAATGAGTGTTCACATGATTTTAGTGTGATAAAATCACTCACTAACCTTTTCTGTGTTAAGTTATAGCCAATTTTGCAACTTTATTGCCATGAAGATGTAATGTCAACAAACCCTGAAATCCTAAAATGAAAGTTAAAATGACAATTTAAACAACTTTGCAGCTCAAATAAGTCATGAGTTTTAACAGAAGAATTAATGTAAGTGCTTTTATAAAATTATACACTTCACATTTCTACATTTAAACCCTCCAAAAATTGTCCCATTCACTTCCATTGTAAGTACCTCAATGTAACCTCAGATTTTGTTATATTAAAAAAAAAAAAAAAAAAAAAAAGGAGATTCATTTGGAGGAAATTAATGTTTTTGGTAATCAACATTATGTCACAAATGCTGTCGATTGAGCATAACTTGTATTGAACCCAGAATATTCTTGTAACTTTGTCTTGCTGTGTGTTTAGTTGAGGAAGAGGTTTAATGAGTCGGAGGCATTTGCATAGGTTAGAATTATTGGACCAGGTCCACATTTGCAAGTAGAATGTCATTGTGAGGTCTTAACTTGACTGACAGGTACAGAAGCATGAAAACGGGAGGCATATGGGAACTGAATAAGATAGAAAACAGTTAAGATACATCAGATCAATGTTAGTTAGAGCAGGGGTTTTCAAACTTGTTGATGCCAAGGACCCCCTTGCGAGGGACCCCCTGCTTAAGAAGTATACTATGCATGATATTTTAAAGACAACATGTTGGTTGATTTGTTATATTGTCATTGTATTAAAGCCAAAAGAAATAGTTAAAATATTATCTGGAATATGCTATATTTACTTCGGATCAAGTTAACAGTGTCCTTTTTCTACAGACTACTAGAGTATTGTTGGATGTAAAAACCTGAAGAAACACATTTTCAATTCAATCCAAATGTATTTGTATAGCACTTTTCACTATTATTGTTTCAAAGCAGTCATGCTGAGAACAGTGCCTTACAATCCCTATTTATTAGAAATATTATATAATTTTAATAGCATATGATTTTTTGTTAAACTGTATGCAGATTTGTTTTTATTCTTTACTGTTTAAAACTATGGCTCAGTAGAATACAATTAGAATAGAGCTTATGATTTGAGAATGAAACATTGATAATGTCAAAAATGTTTACACGTATATACATATTTGTTTTCCCCCAGACCCCAGTTTGAAAACCCCTGAGTTTGAGCCTTCTCAAGAAGTACAGTGCAGACAGTTTACTTTTGCTTTAGCATGGCTGGAAGGCTGTATTGACCAGTCAGCATCAAAGATTAGAACTATCCATTTTATTATACACGATAGCAAATGAGATTTACACAAAATTGTTGAAATTAAATAAACAATTCTTACACATTATTTACATAAAGTTTACTCAGAATGTTTAAATAGAAAATATGATGTTAACTCAAAAACGTCAGTTATTGGCTGATAAATCTGCTTGGTTGATGTATCACGCAGTCACTAGTGTCAAATAGCTCTGAAATCTGGTCACTTTGGCACTTGGATGTGTGTTTTTTTTATTTTATGGAATGTTCATACAGTACTTGAGCATATTACATGGCTTTATTGGAAAACCAAATCAAACTCTGTTTTTCTGTGTGTGCTGCAGTGCCTCTGTCCTCATGTAACGATTATGAGCTGTCATTCCCCCGCACACTGCAGTCCTCACTGGAGGAGCAGATCTGTCTTGTAGCCACAGTGAGACTCGTGACCCCCCAATTCCTGAAGGTAAAAGAGCTCACCCCCACACACACAATAGTCAGTCCTTCCTTTGACATGATGGTGAATTAGGTTCTGCCTACATTGTGGGGACCAAATGTCCCCTGAAGAATATTAAAACCTGATATCACCTACAATGTTGGGACCAGCTAATGGTTTAATAAACATGTTACATAATTGTCCAAATGCAGAAAGGTTTGTGTGAGGGTTAGATGTAGGTGTAGGGGAAGTGGATAGAAAATATCATTAGTTCAGCATAAACCAGTAAAATTCAATGGAAAATCCCCACCATACCAGAAAAACAATCATGCGCGAATGTATTTGTGTGTCACAGGATCTGTGTAACGTGGAGGAGGTTTGTGATGAATTCACATCAAGACACAGTCTGGAATGGAAATTTCTCTTCTTAGATCACAGGTTAGTGAAATGCTGGCATGACTCTGTTATGCAAACTCTTCTCATGTTGTCTGCTTGGTCTTTTGTACTTAACTCTCCTTTTTGGTTCATTTGAATTGTGACTCTTTCTGATGATGTCATTCGTCTGATTCATTCATTAGTTACTGACCCATTTACATCTGCTAATTCAGACTTTCCACTGTCCCAAGGCCAGCTAAAGGGGGGCTGATATGACATCAGACTTTTATGTTTGTGTGTGTGTTTCAGTCAGTTCTCACACACATATTTTAATGTGATCTCTTTATTCTGCTGTGGCCATTCATAAATTCCAGTATAGAGATTATCTACTCAGAATGAGTTTCTGACCCCCGGAGAGTTACATAACTGTGTGTGTGTGTGTGTGTGTAGTACTGGATGTCCTGTCCCCTACAGAGCTATAATAGGATGTTCAAGCTCTCTTTTCAAACTTTCTCTTTAAAGGGATAGTTCACCAAAAATTCTGTCATCATTTACTCGTCCTCATGCTGTTCCAAACCTGTATGACTTTCTTTCTGCTGTGGAACACAAAACAAGATGTTAGGTGAAATGTTAGGAACTAACAGCTTTAGTCACCATTCACTTTCATCTTTTTTCCATACCCTAATGTGACCCATACACGTTTTTTAGTGGTCTCAATATCAGACCAATAGAATAACAGTAACAGACCTACAGTCACCTTAAAATTCTTTGTGAAAAACATCATTTGGAACAAAATGAGGATGAGTAAATGATGACAGAATTTTCATTTTTGGCTGAACTATCCCTTTAAGCTTACATGCCTTTTTCTCTTTACACACTCACTCAAACACATACTTTACTCAAGCTGGCTATGGACATCCAGTTCTCAATTACCTCAGTGGTTCCCATGGTGATGTTTGTCTGTAGGCTCATCATGTTTCATTCCTTCAGTCACATGACTAATAAGGGAAGTCCACGTCGTTTTCTTGGGTGTTGGACATGCACCTATGTTTAGGGTCGCTTGATTGTTTTGTGAATTAGGAATGTGTTGGCGTGTGTGTGTGCGTTTGCAGGGCGTCTCCTATCATTGGATACCTGCCATTCGAGGTTTTGGGGACATCAGGCTACGATTACTACCATGTGGATGACCTGGAGCTGATTGCTCAGTGTCATAAACAATGTAAGCATTATCTTTAAATCTCTCTCCCTCTTTCTCTCTCTGTCTCTCTTTTAAAACTAGGTCAGTGTACTCTCTCTAAACTCTTGTGTTGTTTGTGTAAATCACAGAGAAGCTAAAATGCCCCCATCAGGAAAGATAAAAGACTCCCAAGCTTGCAAGTAACAAGCTTTCTGATGTTACATAGAGACTACTGATCTTGTGTATATGTGCATTGCAGTGATGCAGTGTGGGAAAGGAAAATCCTGTTACTATCGGTTCCTGACTAAAGGGCAGCAATGGATCTGGCTGCAGACACATTATTACATCACATACCACCAGTGGAACTCCAAACCAGAGTTTATCGTCTGTACACACAGTGTGGTCAGGTACAAAACACACACACACACAGCTATACATACATATGGAAAGTATGTTCATACCACACTGCGCCACACCAAACACAAATTGGCAAGTAAACACAAATTCTTTCACATGCATATAAAAAGAAATACTCTTAGAAACAGTCACACACAAAAACACTCAACCTCTAGTTTAACATATTTAAATACTTAATGAATAATACATATCTGTAGTTTCATATATATATATATATATATATATATATATATATATATATATATATATATATATATACACTACCGGTCAAAAGTTTTGAAACACTTACTCATTCTTTATTATAATTTTTTTTCACATTTTAGAATAAGAGTAAAGTCATTAAAACTATGGAATAACATAAATGGAACTATCGGAATTATGTTGTGACTAAACAAAATCCAAAATAAATCAAAACTGTGTTATATTTTAGCATCTTCAAAGTAGTCACCCTTTGCCTAGAATTTGCAGACATGTACTCTTGACATTTTCTCAACCAACTTCTTGAGGTATCACCCTGGGATGCTTTTTAAACAGTATTGAAGGAGTTCCCATCTATGCCGGGCACTTATTGGCTGCTTTTCTTTATTATTTGGTCCAAGTCATCAATTTCAAAAACTTTTTTTTTTTTATAAAATTTTAGATTTATAATTAAATAAATTAATATGGTGGCACAATTATATTTTTGTCTGCAAAACTCATTTCAAACATTTAAGCATACGCTTTCAGATCAAAAGATTTTTACGATCATGAGAAACATTTCAGTCAAGTGTTTCAAAACTTTTGACCGGTAATGTATATATATATATACCTGCTCATAAGTAACTATCCAAGTTGCTAATTGGCATTAATGGTTATCTTGGTTTATTAGTACCAGTTTTACTTTGTCCACAGTGTTTTAAGTCCTCTGTGTCCATCTAGTGGTTAGTTTATGTTATTGCAGATTTCAAGGTTTGTTCATGTACCTTAAAGGAATAGTTCACCCAAAAATTAAATTCTCTCATCATTTACTAACCCTCATGCCATTACAGATGTGTACAACTTTCTTTCTTCCGCTGAAGACAAACAAAGATTTTTAGAAGAATATCACAGCTCCGTAGGTCCTTACAATGCAAGTGAATGTTGAGTAGAACTCGGAAGGTCCAAACTGCAAATAAAGGCAGCATAAAAGTAATCCATATGGCTCCAGTGGTTAAATCCATATCTTCTGAAGCAATATGATAGGTGTGGGTGAGATCAACATTCACATTCTTTTCTACTGTAAACCTACACTTTCACTTCCACATTCTGGTATAGAAGTAACTTTCACTTTCACATTCAGCCACCAACTGGTTGGGGCTGGTCAAAGGTGGAGAATTACAATAAAAAGGACTTTAAAAATGAATCTGTTTCTCATCCACACCTATCATATCACTTCAGATGATATGGATTTAACCACTGGAGTCATATGGATTACTTTTATGCTGACTTTATGTCCATTTTTGACCTTCTGAGTTCTGTCACCATTCACTTGCATTGTAAGGACCAACAGAGCTGAAACATTCTTCTAAAATTTCTTGTTTGATTTCTGCAGAAGAAAAAAAGTCATACACATCTGGGATAGCATGAGGGTGAGTTAATGATGAGAGAATTTTATTTTTTGGGTGAACGATCCCTTTAAGTTTCTCATCAACTTTTTACAACCAATGAACAAGTTGAAAGGATAAAAAGTCTAAACAAAAAGCAAAACTTGTACCCAACTGTCTCTCTCTTTTATCACTGTAAAGTTATGCTGAAGTCCGAGCGGAGAGAAGGAGAGCGTTTGGATTAGAGGAGAGCTCGTCTGAGATGGCCACATCCTCAATCAAGGTGTTATGCAAAAACAAACACAACACACATGCTAGTATAATGTTCGATTTCATACTTGTTTGTTTTAATGAGCCATTTGTATGTAGTGTTACTGAATAGTTAGTCATGTTTATGTCCAGTTTATGGAGTGTATTTTTCTTTGTGTGTGTAGGGGCAAGAGGTGTTTTTGGACATGTGTCCTCCTTTAGTTGCTCCACGGGACAGAATCAGCAGCACGCGATCAGTGTCCTCACAAAGCTCTAGAAAATCATCACACACAGCAATGTCTGACTCTGCATGTTAGTACACGTGTGCACACAGACCTCTGCCAATACTTCAGCACTTGTTATGATGTGAACATATAAATCAGAAGCTCATATATAAGAAACCCTTCATGTGTTTCCATAGCAAACTCATCAGTGAGGTACACAGAAGCGTGCACGTCATCAAGGCAATCAGCTTCTATTGGTCCAGAGAAGAGTTCCAGCAGAATGTCACACAGCAGATCAAAGGTACGAATGCACACATACACTCATGCACATCATTATTTATAGGGGCAATGATTTGGAGAGGAATTGTGCTTTTTTAATTACTTTGCAATCTGTTGCGTTATCAAAACTTTGCCCTGTTTATTTGAGCATCCGGACCAGCCCAACATAACAACATTGGTTCAACTTGGCTTGAGTTTGGGGTGGGAATATTTGTTTTGTCTGACCAATGGAAAATGGGGGGAGTGTTCAGGAAACCTGTTTGACAACAAGTGATAATTATTTAATTCCATTTTGTGGCACAGAAATGTCAAACTTTTAAAAACCTTCTCGACATAATTCATAAGTAGTGTCAATAGGAAATATACATTTTAGATTTCCAAACATTCCTTTTGCAAATAGAAGTAGAACAAAGAGTCTTGCAACAGACAGTATGACCCCCACAGAGCCCGGATCTCAACATCATTGGGATTTCATGAAGAGACAGAAGCAATTGAAATAGTCTAAATACATAGAACTGTGACAAGTTCTCCAAGATGCTTGGAACAACCCATCTGCCAACCATAGTCTTTGCCAAAATACCATTTTATAGATATTACAGTTATTTTTTGTGCAAAACTAGGGGTACTTGGTATCAACCAAACAATACTGTCATCAAAAGAGAAAATTATTTTCAAAGCTTCTTACACTGTTAGAAGTAAATGCCATATTAATTTATTAAGGATTAATAGTAACAATAACTGTTGTAACAATTATTTTTTATGGAAACTCTTCATAGCATAATATTTTTTTGTAAGGGGATAAATGGATGGAAGGATGGATGGATGGATGGTGGCCTGGGATTAGTATCATAAGATGATCAATATGTTTAAACACTCAATACAAAATCCACAAGTATCAGAAAAAAAGCTATGGAGCTATGGAGATCTCAGACATGATAAAGGCTAGATTCCCCTTTACAGTGTGTGAAAGCGTGTGCGTGTGTCTGAAAGCTTTGTCTCTCTGTTTGTTGTAGACCCTGATTCAGAGGCAGAGCTCCTCTGAGCCCACGCCAGTCTCCCCCTCCTGCAGTCTACATTCCACCATGGTCAGTCCCCACTTCCCGCTTTCTCTCTCTCCCTCCTTCCGTCTGTTTTTCTCTCTCCTGGTGTTTATGTAATCTTAGATTGTATGTCTGCTGTTGTGCTTGATTTTTCTCAATGTTCTGTGAATGTGGGTTTCAGACACAAGCTCTGTACGAATTCCAGCAGCCTCAGTTAGGCGTCATGCATCAACTGAAGGAACAGCTGGAAGAGCGAACACGCATTCTACAGGCAGACATCAAAACGCAACAACAAGAGCTGCACGACATTAAAGAGAAATTGCAGCTTGCAAACCTACAGGTACACACACATATAGTATATCGTGCCATTTTTGTCTGTATTTGTTTAAGTGTGGATCAGATAGAACACAGAGAATATGTCATATAAGTGAAATTAAAAAAAGCAAGAAATGTCTACATTCTGAAAAAGTGAATGGATCAGTTGTTAAAAATGTAATTGTAAATGGCTAAGAAAAGTGAAGTTAGTTCTGGGAAATGGTGCCAGATGCCGCTTGTTTGATATGTTGCCATGAAGTAGACAATAATAATCCGGTAACACTTTACAATAATGTTGTATTTGTTCATGTTAGTTATCTACTTTATTTAACATAAACTAACAATGAACTATATTGGTTAATGTTAATTTCAAAATATACTCTTACATTTTTTTTAAATTAAAAGTTGTATATGTTAACATTGGTTAATGCATTATGAACTAACATGAACTAACATTGAACAATAGTATATAAATTAACATTCATAGAGATATACAGTATTGTTAATTTTTAGTTCATGAAACCTGATATATTTATAAATGTTAACAAATACAACCTTATTGTAAAGTGTTACCATTCACTGTATTTGGAAAAATGCTACTAAGAATGCAGAGAATTTTTTAAGGAACTTATTGTGTTATGTAGATGTAAACTACATATATTATCACAACTAAAAACTATCACAGATGTCAGGCTTGTTCTGAACACTGTGTTTGGATCTGTGTGTTTGCAGATGTTGCTCCAGCAACCAATACAGGGAGAGTTCACTGGTTCCAGTCCACAGCAGCAGGGTCCAGGCAGGCCGACCCAACACAGCACACACCCGAAACCCCAACACTGTGTCTCACATTCATCACACACACTGCTTAGAGAACAGCCAAGTAGCTCATCTGCTCAGGTAAAAACACAGATGCACATTACACACACTTGTTACATGGAATACTTGATTCTGATTTGTTTATGGCACCGTCTAGCGGTCTGATATCTCTGAGTAACAACCGCACATCCACATATCCACATACTCATCTGGGTATTGCGAGTCATCTTTACTGCTTAGGCTGGAAAATTAGGTGTCAGATTCATCTCACATAATTACATAATTTCAACACAAATCAATATTGTATGTCGATGTATTTATTCATTTGGTTAGTAGCCATGTAATAAGCGGGATAATGTACAGTCAGCCAGTTGTTATAGCAAAATAAACCCCCACAGGGTGATCAGGACCCCAACGCAAAGCGGTTGTAGTTCAACAACCGGCTGGCTGTACATTATCCCTTACATATATCAACTCACAGAGCCACACACAGAGTGATGGTTGTCTTGTGCGTGTTTAGGGCCAGCAGAGACTGGTTCAGAGTGGACACATGCAGGCCATCAGTGTTCCAATGCAGACACACACCAGTCTCACCACACCCTTCTACAGCAACCCAATGATGTTCTCTCCCAACCACGGACATCGAAGCCAACAAGACACACACTGCCAAAGACACACAAACAACGACTACAGCCAGGACGGACAGCTACGGTAACAGCACGCCTTTACACACAGAAGAACACTAACATAACACACAGCGCTGACATAAGTACAGATGCTCCCTCTTGATTAACTTTGTCACAATACAGAGACATTTTTATCATAGAAAAAATGTAATTTGAAGTAAAATTATCTCAGAGATAATGGGTCTGTTCCAAAACTTAGTGAGCATCCTCTGGAGGCAGCATTTTAAGGCATAGGCACTCTCCCGACATGAAAGCTGTTCCAAAAGGTAGGTATCTTAAATATGCTGCCTCTTAAGATATCTCATTTTGGCCAAATTTTAAGGTAGCATCATATGTATCCTTCCTCGGGTAGGTGATCCCAGAATGCACAGTGATGAGCTCGGTGGAAAAATAAATCCAAGATGGCGAGTGAGGAGCTGCGAGTGAGGAGCACTATTTGAATGATGCGCGGTGCTGCTGCCTATGTAGAGTGCTCCAAATTGCTCTCTTATGAGGCATCATTTCAGTAAGGATGCTGCTATAGAAGACAGCGAGGCAGCTCACTAAGTTTTGGAAAAGACCCAATATCTCTGGTTGGAATAACCCTGACTAATGGTTTGTACGGTATCATAGACTGCCTGGCCAGAAAAAGTGCCGTTTGGATTTAAATAAGCAGATACTTAAGAGTTTATGATTGGATCATTATTACAGTGATTAATATGTTTCAGCTGGCAACAATTCTTTTAACCCTAACTGATGCAGTGTGTAGCTTCTCATTTCTTAAACAACCATGTCGGAAGACATATCCTGTGGTCATGGAAAAGATGTTACTGTGTTTCAGAAGGGGCAAATTATTGGCCTGCATCAAACAAAGAAAACACTAGAATTGGGGTAAGAACTGTCCATTGCATTATTAAACCTGGAAGGATAGTTGTGAACCATTAGATTCGCGAAAGAAATGTGGTCGGAAAAAAATCTTGAATGATCGTGATTGGAGATCACTAAAATGCTTGGTTAAGTCACATCGTAAAAGATCGACAGTAGAACTCACAGCTATGTTTAATAGAAAAAATAGGAGCATTTCCACACGCACAAAGCGACGAGAATTTACAGGATTGGGACTAAACAGCTGTGTGACCACAAGAAAGACACTTGTTAGTGAGGCTAATCGGAAAAAAACTACTTCAATTTGCTAAGGAGCATAAAGATTGGACTGTGGAGCAATGGAAAAAGCTAATGTGGTCTGATGAGTCCAGATTTATCCTATCCCAAAGTGATGGGGGTGTCAGGGTAAGAAGGGAAGCGCATGAAGCGATGCACCCATCATGCATAGTGCCCACTGTACAAACCTCTGGAGGCAGTGTTATGGTCTGGGGTTGCTTCAATTGGTCAGGTCTAGGCTCAGCAACATTATCAGAATCAGAATCAGAATGAGCTTTATTGCCAAGTATGCTTAAACATACAAGGAATTTGTCTTGGTGACAGGAGCTTCCAGTGTACAACAATACAAAAACAGCAGCAAGACATAGATAATAATAAAAATAAAATATAAAAATAATTATGTATCAGCAGCGCCTGTGGCAGGTTGAATTTCCTCAGCTGGTGAAGGAAGTACAACCTCTGCTGGGCCTTTTTCACAATGGAGTCAATGTGGGTCTCCCACTTCAGGTCCTGTGAGATGGTAGTGCCCAGGAACCTGAATGAATCCACTGCTGCCACAGTGCTATTTAGAATGGTGAAGGGGGTCAGTGTTGGGGTGTTCCTCCTAAAGTCCACAATCATCTCCACCGTTTTGAGCGTGTTCAGCTCAAGGTTGTTTTGACTGCACCAGACAGCCAGCTGTTTAACCTCCCTTCTGTATGCAGACACATCATCATCTCGGATGAGGCCGATGACAGTGGTGTCATCTGCAAACTTCAGGAGCTTGACAGAGGGGTCCTTGGCAATGCAGTCATCGGTGTAGAGGGAGAAGAGTAGTGGGGAGAGCACACATCCCTGGGGGGCACCAGTGCTGATTGTAAAGTTGCTGGAAGTGAGTTGCCCCTGTCTCACAAGCTGCTGCCTGTCCGTCAGAAAGCTGGTAATCCACTGACAGATAGACATGGGAACAGAGAGTTGGTGTAATTTATTCTGGAGTATAGCTGGGATGATGGTGTTGAAAGCCGAACTGAAGTCCACAAAAAGGATCCTTGCATATGTCCCTGTTCTGTCCAGATGTTGCAGGATATGATGCAATCCCATGTTGACTGCATCATCCACAGACCTGTTTGCTCGATAAGCAAATTGAAGGGGATCTAGGAAGGGTCCAGTGATGTTCTTCAGGTGGGCCAACACCAGTCTCTCAAATTATTTCATGACCACAGACGTCAGGGCGACAGGTCTGTAGTCATTAAGTCCTGTGATTTTTGGTTTCTTTGGGATGGGGATGATAGTGGAACATTTGAAGCAGCATGGGACTTCACACTGCTCCAGTAATCTATTGAAGATCTGTGTGAAGATGGGGGCCTGCTGGTTAGCACAGGATCTAAGACATGCAGGGGAAATGCCATCTGGGCCCTGTGCTTTCCTTATCCTTTGTTGTCGAAAGACGCGGCTCACATCATCTTCACAGATCTTAAGTGCAGTTTGAGTAGCAGGAGGGGGGAGGAGGGGGGTTACAGGAGGTCAGCTGACTACCTGAATGTACTGAATGACCAGGTTATCCCATCAATGGATTTTTTTCTTCCCTGACGGCCTGGGCATATTCCAGGATGACAATGTCAATATTCATCGGGCTCAAATTGTGAAAGAGTGGTTCAGGGAGCATGAGGAATCATTTTCACACATGAATTGGCCACCACAGAGTCCTGACCTTAACCCCATTGAAAGTCTTTGGGATGTGCTGGAGAAGACTTTATGGAGTGGTTCAACTCTCCCGTCATCAATACAAGATCTCGGCCAAAGATTTATGCAACTCTGGATGGAAATAAATGTTGTGACGATGCATAAGGTTGTCAAAACAATGCCACGACGAATGCTCGCCATAATCAAGTTAAAGGCAGTCCAACTAAATATTAGAGTACGCGACTTTTTTTTTGGCCAGGCAATGTATACCATTGCTGAACAACTGTTGTAACAAATGGGGCTCTCTGATTGGCTGCTATCAGTAATGTCAGGTGTTTTCTGATTGGTAGGCTCTTGTTAAACCAGCCAATGCAGACGCTTGTACCAGACAGCAGTGGGGGGGCTCAGTCTTCCCAGTTCAGCTCAACTATTCAACAAACCAAGTAAGTGTGTGCATGGTTATATACTGTATGTGTGTGCGATGGCCCTTTATGGCTCAAATGTCTAAACTCAAAATTCATGTAAACTCATAAAATGGATGTTATTTTTTTCAATTTGTGTGTATGTGTGTGTTACAGATATCCTCTGGAGCAGCAGATGATGGCTCCCTCGTTCCCTGTGCAGCAGATGAATTGTAACGCTGTGCTTGTTCCCTCCCCAGTCTTCACCTCACCAATCATGATCCCCCATAACAGTTTCATTACCCATCAGGCCACAGCCACCTACACCACTCACCCCTCGGATGCCCAACACAGCTTACCACTACAGCAGCCTCAGCAGTTCTTTCAGGTAAACAAAACACCAAAAAACTAATTGGGTCTCATTCACTAATCATTGCTTATTAGGTTCTTGTGCAAAATTTCAGCTGGATTCACAACAGTGCGTACTTGCATACATTTGTTTTTGTCCTCTATCTAAAGTTGATGGAATCTGGATTATTTTGAATGAGAGTGTGCGTGCCCGTAATTATTTGTAGTAGTAATTTGCATAAAACATGGCAAACAATCTCCATATTTGGCCTTTCTGCACAACCTCTTTTGTAGTTGTCTCTCGCCTGTGAGCAAACACAGCTAGATATTTGAGGAATGATAAGTATGCTTTTCTTAAAATCAGTTGAAATACAAACATATTTCATATAGGCCTAGACTACATGTGATCGGCTGCATTGTTATGCTGAAGCTTTCCCCGATTGAGCTATAACACATTCTTTTTGTTACTCTGACTTATTGTAGCGCTATGTGGCTTCTTATTTCTAAATATAATTTTTTTTTATTTTTAATTGACTTTGGCAGATTCCATGTTTTGAAGGTCATTGGGAATCTTTTACGAACATGTGGTTTTAGCTGGTTCTAAATTTTATCTTAATTTTTTTATGAATCATGATTTCTGTTTGAAAGTGTTCGCAAATTAGTTTTACGCACAAATACGTGCAAAAACAAAGTTAGTGAACAAGACGCTTTGTGATTTATTATTAATGGTTCTTATTACTCAGTAGAACAAGGAAATAATTTCATCTTGAGTTATGTTGTATAGGGTTGGGAACCAAGAACATGTTCTTATTCAGACCTGGTTCCATTTTTTTTTTTTTTAAATACCAAAACCGAATGATGTTCATGGCTTTCGATTCTGTTAATGTTTCTCGAATGTACAATTGAAGTCAGAAGTTTACATCCACCTTAGCCAAATACATTTAAACTCAGTTTTTCACAATTCCTGACATTTAATCATAGAAAACATTGCCTGTCTTAGGTCAGTTAGGATCACTACTTTATTTTAAGAATGTGAAATTTCAGAACAATAGTAGAGAGAATGATTTATTTCAGCTTTTCTTTCTTTCATCAAAATCCCAGTGGGTCAGAAGTTTACATACACTTTGTTAGTATTTGGTAGCATTGCCTTTAAATTATTTAACTCAGGTCAAACATTTTGGGTAGCCTTCCACAAGCTTCTCACAATAAGTTGCTGGAATTTTGGCCCATTCCTCCAGACAGAGCTGGTGTAACTGAGTCAGGTTTGTAGGCCTCCTTGCTCGCACATGCTTTTTCAGTTCTGCCCACAAATTTCTATCGGATTGAGGTCAGGGCTTTGTGATGGCCACGCCAATACCTTGACTTTGTTGTCCTTAAGCCATTTTGTCACAACTTTGGAGGTATGCTTGGGGTCATTGTCCATTTGGAAGACCCATTTGCAACCGAGCTTTAACTTCCTGGCTGATTTCTTGAGATGTTGCTTCAATATATCCACATCATTTTCCTTCCTCATGATGCCATCTATTTTGTGAAGTGCACCAGTCCCTCCTGCAGCAAAGCACCTCCACAACATGATGCTGCCACCCCCATGCTTCATGGTTGGGATGGTGTTCTTCGGCTTGCAAGCCTCACCCTTTTTCCTCCAAACATAACGATGGTCATTATGGCCAAACAGTTGCATTTTTGTTTCATTAGACCAGAGGACATTTCTCCAAAAAGTGGGATTGATTTGCACTTTTCGCACCAAACTACGTTCATCTCTAGGAGACAGAATGCGTCTCCTTCCTGAGCGGCATGATTGCTGCGTGGACCCATGGTGTCTATACTTGCATACTATTGTTTGTACAGATGAACGTGGTACCTTCAGGCATTTGGAAATTGCTCCCAAGGATGAACCAGACTTGTGGAGATCCCCAATTTTTTTTATGAGGTCTTGGCTGACTTATTTTGATTTTCCCATGATGTCAAGCAAAGAGGCACTGAGTTTGAAGGTAGGCCTTAAAATACATCCACAGGTACACCTCCAACTGACACTAATTAGCCTATCAGAAGCTAATTGTCTAATTGTCTAAAGGCTTAACATAATTTTCTGGAATTTTCCAAGCTACTTAAAGGCAAAGTTAGCTTAGTGTATGTAAACTTATGACCCACTGGAATTGTGATATTGTCAATTAAAAGTGAAACAATCTGTCTGTAAACAATTGTTGGAAAAATTACTCGTGTCATGCACAAAGTAGATGTCCTAAATGACTTGCCAAAACTATAGTTTGCTAATATGAAATCTGTGGAGTGGTTAAAAAATGTGTTTTAATGACTTCAACCTAAGTGTATTTTTATACTGATGTGTATAGAACACTGCACTGTCATTCAGCAGCACTGCTATGTCAAAACACAGCAGGACTAGTCTACTACGATTCCTGAACAAAAGACCCTTTACGAGTCAGTTCTTTTAAGTGAATAACTTTCTGAACTTCATGTCATTCATTTCGTCATGTCTGACTTGAAATGAACCAAAAATTGTTGTGTCAGTGTACAGTACCTAAACGGATAGTTCACCCAAAAATATTAATTCTCTCATTGTTTACTCACCCCCATGTTCATCCCAGATGCTATGACTTTCTTGCTTTTGCAGAACACAAACAAAGATATTTAGAAGAATATTTCAGCTGTGAAGGTCCGTACAATGCATGTGAACGGTGACCAAAACTTTAAAGCTCCAAAGAGCATATAAAGGCAGCATAAAATTAATCCATAGGACTCCACTGATTAAATACATGTACAGAAGCAATATGATAGGTGTGGGTAAGAAACAGTATTCAATGTTTAAGTAATTTTTTTTTTACTATAAATCTCCACTTTCACTTTCCTCCTTTTTTGTTTTTGGCGATTCACATTCTTCATGCATATCGCCATCTACTGGGCAGGGAGGAGAATTTATAGTAAAAATATATTGATCTGTTTATCAACCACACCTATCATATAACTTCTGAAGATATAGATTAAACCACAGGAGTCTTATGGATTACTTTTATGCTGCCTTTATTTTGTTTTGGAGCTTCAAAGTTCTGGCCACCATCCACTTGCATTGAATAGACCAACAGGACTGAGATATTCTTCTAAAAATCTTAATTTGTGTTCTTCAGAAAGAAGAAAGTCATACACATCAGAGGTGGCATAAGGGTGAGTAAATGATGAGAGAATTTGCATTTCTGGCTGAAATAAGGCTCTTTGAGACTTCAATCAGAGTAATTACGGGGTGGTTGTTACACAACACTGATACACAATATGAGTTTTATTGTAATTTGTGGTATTTTATATATATATATATATATATATATATATATATATATGTATATGATAGATAGATAGATAGATATATCTATATATATAGATATATATATATATATAAATGAATAAAATATCTTGGAAAACACTTTATTTTACAGTGTTACTGTTACATGGTAATTACCCAAGTACTAAGTAACTTTAAATGGCGTACCACATCCACAACTGAACAGTGATTAATATTCCATAATATTGTGTATTTCTACTGAAATAATGAAGCCATTACAAGCATTATAAATTATTATGAAGCCATTAAAAACCAATAGACAGTATACATAGCTGTATACTAGCAAGTTAATTTAAACTTAAGCACAGCTTGTTAAGATACTGTATGTAGGTACACATGAAGTACACTTAAGTACAGTCTAGATACACTGTATTTTACAGTGATTAATACTCAAGTCATATTGTGTAATTCTAATGTAATTATGAAGCCATTACATGTATTCAGCAGTGTACTAGTGAGTTAGCTGAAACTAGTGATGTTCCACTTACACAAATAGTTGTTACAAGACTGGCCTGTTACACATATGTTATAATATTACACATACATAAATACAATGTATAAGTATATGCTGTTCCATAATTACATATTAAGTACATGTTGTTTCATGTTATTAAATTATTTAGTACTCTTCACTTACTTAGGTAATTACACTGTAACAAGGACACTGGAAAATAAATTTGTTACCAATATCTTAATTAGTCTGTGTAAACAAATTTTGCAAGAATCTGTTCTGTTAAAATATAAAGAGATCTCATCATTGTAATAGGCTGCTGAGAGCAGTAAATCCGTTATTTCCAAATATTTCTTCCTTAGAAATACAAAAAGAATCCTTTATTGAACAATTAAACAACCAGAAATGTAAAGATGAATCGGAACCAGACTCGTTAAATTCTTGTAATATTGTATGGTTCATTTGAATGATTAACAGTTAATGTTCAAATACTAATGTCATACTTTATTCTATGCCTCAGAGCATTACACAAAAGCATACTGATAACCACATCACTCTCTCTCTTGCTCTTTCTCCATATCTCATAGATGCAGCCTCAGGGTCTCATTCACAGCGGTCCCACTCAGGCTATATTCCACACACCTAATATTCAACAGCAAAGCACTGTGGGATACTTACAGTCACAACAGCAGCAGCAACCACAACAACAACAACAGCAGCAGCACCATCACTCCCAGTCTGGCAGCCTGTCGAACTATAGAACCATGCTCCCACGGTAGCCCCACTCCCAGGGAGAAGCCAAGAGGTTGCCGGGAAAGCACGTTGAGCGGTTAGCTCTGTGGCACGATGGGAAGGGACTCTCTTTCCTCAGGGGATGGCTCACTCCTGAGCCAAACCAAATCGAGAAAGCCAAAGTTTCTCAAAGTTCCCATGATAGCACACAATGGCGAGAACACCACGAGCCTCAAAGCTGCCCAGACTGCTTGCAGAAGATGCTGGGGAGGTGTGGGAGAAGCCCACAGCGGTGTGACCCATTTGATACACATGGAGGCAGAGGTCACAGAGAAACCCTGAACAGTCGAGCAGATGTTCCGATTCAAAAATAAAAGACAGGGTGCTTCAGATGATTCTTAATATTTGATTGGAAAATGCTGAAACTTGAGCTACACTTTCTTTTTTCTTTCTTTTCTTTTGGCACTGTAATGTTACAGCTGGTTTGTGTTATCTGGACCTTTCTTACACAAATTCAACAAAGTCAACCTATCAAGAAATGCCTTGACAGAGTGTAAACTGGACGCAGAGTCCAGTGACAAAACCGTTGCGAGTGCTGAACACATACAAAAATTAGTAGTTCAACCAATTAAGAAACAGCTCCACCTCACAACATTTCATACATCAAGTGTGGTTCATCTGCAGGGCACTCTCACCCACAGTGGTTGTTCAAGAGGGGAAGAGCTGGGCACAGTTCAGCTAAGACTCAAATATATTTTGAAAACAGAAAGCTATCAGATTCAGTCCCCTCCCAGATAGATATAACATTAATATTAACGTAACAAAACTTGAATCATGTTGTATCTGTTCATCAATATTTTGTACTGACAATTGTACTTAGAGGTTATCTGAGTTACAGTAGACTTTGTCAGTCTGAACCAGTCTGGCCAATCTCCGTTGACCTCTCTCATCAACAAGGCGTTTCCATCGCAGAACTGCCCCTCACTGGATGTTTTTTGTTTTTGGCACCATTTGGAGTAAATTCTAGAGACTGTTGTGTGTGAAAATCCCAGCAGATCAGCAGTTACAGAAATACTCAAACCAGACCATCATGTACCAACAATAATGCCACGGTCAAAATCACTGAGATCACATTGTTTCCCCATTCTGATGGTTGATGCGAACATTAAATGAAGCTCCTGACCCATATCTGAATGATTTTATGCACTGCACTGCTGCCACACAATTGGCTTATTAGATAATCGCATGGGTGATTGTTGGTGCCAGATGGGCTGTTTTGAGTATTTCTGTACTGCTGATCTTCTGGGATTTTCACAAACAACAGTCTCTCGAATTTACTTTGAATGGTGCGAAAAACATCCAGTGAGCGGCAGTTCTGTGAATGGAAACGCCTTGTTGACGATAGAGGTCAACAGAGAATGGCCAGACTGGTTCGAACTGACAAAGTCTACGGTAACTCAGTTAACCGCTCTGTACAACTGTGTTGAGAAGAATAGCATCTCAGAATGCTATTCTGAGATGCGGGTTGGCGCTGTTTTGGCGGCACAAGGGGGACCTACACAATATTAGGAAGGTTTGGGCTGATCGGTGTACTGTTCCTCCAAATACCGAGTTCTGAATTCTAAATTCAAATGAAATCCTTAGAATTTCCATTTTTAGGCTGGCGCATAGACATTACTCTTCATAATTTTCAGGTAAAGCATGATGACTTCCCTGATTGAAAGGTTCTTTGTTAGTTTCGGTTGTTTTAGACATACATTTGTGATCCCGTGTCCAAACATTAAAACTGCATTGATTTGATGTCGATTTCAGGCCAGCATAGATATTTATTCTGTCTCTGTTCATATCCGTCCTTCGGATGAGACGTTAAACCGAGGTCCTGACTCTCTATGGTCATTAAAAATCCCAGACACTTCTCAAAAAGAGTAGGGGTGTAACCCCGGTGTCCTGGCCAAATTCCCCTCATTGGCCCTCATCAGTCATGGCCTCCTAATAATCCCTATCCATTAATTGGCTCTATAACTCTTCTCACTCCTCTCCACCAATAGCTGGTGCATGGTGAGCGTACTGGCGATTGAGGAGAGTCCCCTGTTCACTGTGTAAAGCTCTTTGAGTGTAGTGTCAGAAAAGCGCTATATAAATGTAACATTCATTCATACGTGGAAAGTGCTTTTTCAGTTTTACACAGGGATGAAGCTCTATCTAACTTATGCAGGATAGTTCACCCAAAACATTTCTGTTGTTCCAAACATGTATGACTGTTTGTTCTGTGGAACACAAAAGATGTTTGGCACAATGTTAGCTATTCACTTCCATTGCATCTTTTTCCATACAATTAAAATGAATGGTGACTGAGGCTTTCATTCTGCCAAACATCTCCTTTAATGTTCGATGGAACAAACAAAGTCATACAGGTTTGGAACAACATGAGGCTGATGATAGAATTTTAATTTTGGGGGAACTATTCATTTAAGGTGGTGGGACACTTTAGGTGTCACATTGTTTGTGTGTTTATGTGTCCAGTTCAGGAGAAATGATTGATTGAAGACCATCATAATGTGATGACTTTAAAGAGAGCTGCAGGAATGGAAATGTTCTCATCACTTGTGCTCAGTGTTTCACAAAAAAACAAGTCTAACATTTTATCAAAATATTTATGCACTTATTGTTTGGTCACTTTTTCATTAAATTGTTTTATGTAACTTTATTATCAGGAATTGATGTGGACATATACATGTCAGGCTTGTCAAGGGCAAAATTTTACCCCCTTATATATGATTATTCAAAATCAAGTTTATTGCAGTGTTGTTATGGAATGTTGTGATGCTCACAGACACATCCACAAAAAAACTATCTGACAATCCAAAATCACAGAATTATTTTCTTCTTTGTGGGTACTTTAAGCTGCGCTCTTTTCTGTCTTGTCACACCTTGCACATTTTAAGACTGGTGCTGATTATTTTATTTTTGTAAAACAAGGACAACTCTTTTAAAGAAAGTCTTAAATCAATCTATTGAAATCTTACATTATGTGCCCTTCTGCATGTTGTGCAATGCGAATCTAAAACCAAGAATGTTTGTAATTTATACTCATCGAAGATATTTTCTTGTTTCTAGTCAGGTATGTTTTCTTGTATTAGAAAGAGACACTTCATATTAGGGAAAGTCAATGTGCTGTTTAAATGAAAATGGAAAGTATTTTTGTATGAAAACATCCTCAACATTCCTTCGGTGATGTACAGCAAAGTGTCTAACTACCAGACACTCTCAGGTGTGACATTTTTACGCAGGTGTTAAAGCTAGCAAAAGATTCTCCCAAGCACCAAAACTCTGTGGTTATTTTTTTTTTATCAAATTACACTGGAAGGAAGAGCTCCAGATTTTATTTTTTAATTTACAAACCATATAAGTATCAGATTTCCCATCAAGATAAGAACACATTCATGTTCTACTGTAATTTACAATGTCCTTAGCAGAGTTTAAAGCCCTTTTGACTTCCTGCTAATCCTCATCTCAGCATTTTGTGCTGCCTCCCTGAGTGACACTAGTAAAGAAAAGGAAGATGTTTGGTGTGGTTGGAGTGTGTGTTTGTGGTATTTCTTTAATAACTGAAGATGCTCCAGCAATCTTGTGTGGACATGGCTTAGTCAACGATGGGTCTAGAGCAGGGGTGGGGAACATCAGGCCACAGGGCCGTATAAGGCCCGCAAGACCATTTTACCCGGCCCGCAAGGCCATTTTACCCGGCCCGCAAGGCCATTTAAGAATAGTTTGAAAAGCAAAAAAATGGCCTTGATTTGCTTAACTGTAAATAAAAAAAAAAACAACAACAAAAAAACAAATATATATATATATATATATATATATATATATATATATACACATATACACAATTAAAATAATTATTTAAAAAATTATTTTTAATGATAACAATGCAAAATATTGTACAATTGACAGACCTTTTAGTGTTTTTTCTAGGTGTGTGAGCACGCAACGGAATGCGTACGTTATTTCAACCCACAATCAGAAATTGCAAGCAATTGTATGGCCTGCAAATTATTTTGTAAATAATCAAATGGCCCTTAATGGGAAAAAGGTTCCCCACCCCTGGTCTAGAGTGAACTGCAAGGGTTTAGACACAAACCACCCTTACTGGCAAAGGCTATGATGTGCCACCATGTTCTGTAACAGTGCCTCCTGTTTTTCTGCTTTTGTGAGATCTCACAAATGCTCTTTGTGATTTCTTGACTGGTTAATTTTTGGTTAAGCTTGCAATCGTTCGTTTAAAATGAGCAGGACAAAGAAATCCAAAGGTTGTGGCTCAACCCAGTCTGATGTTTTCAGTTCTCATGTGTCAGGTATTTTATAGACACATCTCTGTGCATTTTCCCTCAAACAAAACCAGCTGCTTCCTCCTCCGTTGCCAGTCAGGCACAAACATGTTGTCTCAAAGGTTTATTGAGTTACAGGTTTTATTGTTTTGCAGACATTCATGTGTTTGCTGTGTTGTTTGCACATGTGGATGTTATCATCGTTGCATTTATTGATTGGGCTGTAAGTGGTAGATGAAAACCATAAAATCTCTCTACTCTTTTTTCTCTCTCTCTTTGTCCTGTGAAACTATGCTCTGATTGTGGAGACTGCACTTTATTCTTTTCCCTTTCTGTCTTTTGATTTTTCTGTTTCCTCTCTCTGGCCTGGATTTCTCCCCCAAAGTGTCTGTTCTGTTGAGGCTTTTGGCCTCAGAGGTTTGTATGAGTGTGTTACATGTGTGTTGTGAGAATGTGTGTGTTATTTGTGTTACCTAAACAGGTGAAAACACCCTCGTCCTGGGTGGCGAGGGCATCAATGCATTTAATGTTCTACCAAGTGAGGGTAGATGGAAAATGGCACCTGGTAAAAACTACCATCTCTGCTGATACTCTGCAGAAAACACATGGAAGAAATTGTAATATAAGAAATACAAACGAAATGTTTAGAAATATATAGTTGTTTATTTTATAAGATGTTAAATAGATTGAAATACATTTATATACAGTGTATGAATTGAAAGTAAAAAACAGGGGTATTTTGTAACAGATTAATTATTGAAGTGTCTTGTTCTTCAGTTCAGCGAGTTGGTATTGCACAGTCAATGATGTATGGCTTGTTTTTCCCCTTTTTCTTCTGTGAACATATACCATCACAACAAGCTTTAACATATTGTTAATATTGTTTTAAAATAAATTAATAATAAAAAAAAGTTTACATTCTGATACAGCCTGGATATCTGTTTTAATGAAGCTGAAGTATTTCTATAAAAGTATGAAGTACTGATATAAAAATATTTGGTAACACTACAATAAATTTCCATATGTTAACATTAGTTAATACATTAGGTATCATGAACAAGGGACACACAAAAAACACTACATGGTCTGTGATTGATAACTAGTAAACATATTTGTAAACAAATATTTATTATTTTATTTCTGTAACTGTTAAAGGGTAAATTCACCCAAAAATCTCTCATAATTTACTCACCCTCATGCAATCCCACGTATGTGCGCGTGCGCTCTGATTGTTGGGTACATGCAGTGGATGGGACAACTGACTCTCTCTTTATCCTGGAGATCTTCTCTTCATCCCAGCCAGAGATCTTCAACAATATCTGCCCCAGTAAAACGTAAGTCCATGACATAATGCACTAGCATTTAATTCTGCTCATGCTACATCACCTCATCTCATTCAATCTCCCTCTCACTCCATTACTCTTTATTTCACTTTCTCTTTATAGTGACATATCTGGTGTGCAATCAGATGAGGGTGTGTCGGGAGACGGGCAGTTCTATCTATCTGACCAATAGCATAGAAACTCAGCTCTTCATCACAGGTGTATTCCAGCCAGATTAGAACATATCATTAGCTCAGTATAAAAACATTAGAAAAAGTCCCCACCATGATAGAAAAAGAAACGTGTGTGTTTTTCATCAGGCTGTTACAAAAAGCAGACATATGCCAATGAGCCAAAGGTAAAAGCTTTATCAAGTGGACTACAACACTTAAAGGCAGTGTCATGTTGAGGAAGATTGCAGTCGGAGGACATTACTGCTACCCTCCTGCCCCGCCCACCTTCACACCAACCACCAATAACAACACAGCCAGTAAGATCTGCCCTCCTAAACCTTATGCATTGCTCTAACACAGTATTCCTGCTGTGTTTATTACACCCTGTAATGTGAATTTCAGAGTGCAGTGGGAATTAGTAGTCAAGATCTCTTGTTAATCTGTCACTAAAATGGAAAACGTGTCCACCACCAGGACTGGTCTTACTTGTGTGTTGTAGATGAGACACCAATTACAGCAGTTGCAAAACTGAAGGGGGAACTAAAGAGATATGGGATTATATTTGTGCCAATTGTTTTGAATGTAACATTTCAAGAGACGAATAAAAATATAAAATAAGAATGAATAAAAACTACCTGAAACAGGAAAAAAATAAAATCAAAGGCAAAATTTAAACTCAGTCTTCAAATAAACAGCATCCTTTGTTAATGATATTCTCTGCTTGCATTTGCTGATCAGGATTTGCGAATGCGCTGTTAGAGTTTTCAATCACGATTCCAAAGTTTTCAGTTAAGCTCCCTGAATTTTCGTTTGTAGGCACAAAATTCTCATATAGGCGGGGCTAACTGAGATGAGTTCTCATTGGCTAGTGAGTTTTTGATTGACAGCTCTTTGACCTGGAAGAAGAGGTGAGTCAGTGGCTGTGTCTCGTTTGGAAGGCTGCATGCTAGGTAGGACGCCTGCTTTGAAGGCTGCAGTATACCGAGTGTCCTCCTTTAAACAAGCCTCGTTTAAACGAGACGGCCTTCCTAGGACAAACGGAAACGTAACGTAACATGGTTGCTATGACAGCACGCCACTCTTTAACAAACGCGAGCGCTTTGAGTGAGAAGGGAACAAAGTCCCTCTGCAAGGGAATGTATGAGGCAATGCCGGCGGGAGGGAGGGGCTAGCGGGGGCTTAAGCACCCCCTGAAAAAGGCTGAGACCCCCCCGCCACCGAACCCCCAGTAAAAAAATATATATATGAAGACATCGGACTGACTTATATGTAACAAAACTAAACTATGAAATCATATTTTTCATTTAAAGCTGGAGTATGTAATTTCTGCGACACTAGCGCCACCGAACGGATTTGCAAAAATAAACTGTGTTTTTAAAACAGCTTTCTGAATATGCCCCTTGCTTGCAGTTGTTCAAACAGTCAGATAATCCCGCCCCCAACTCACGCCATTGAGTGCTTGGGGAGAGTGCGCGGACAAGTTGCGCGGCAGTATGCAAATATAGATTGACAGACAGGAAGGACATCCTATCATTACATTCGGACCGAATGCAATGATTGGTCGATCATTTTTTAGTCCTGTCCCTTCCACAGAAGATATATATAAATATATATAAATATATATATATATATATATATATATATATATATATATATATATATATATATATATACTTACATTTAGACCACTTAAATTATTGATTGCTATCAGGATGTGAAGAGACTTTCAACCAGTATAACAAAAAATGTTCTGGAAAAGATTGCACACCCTAGCTTTAAGTAAGTGATGATGACCGTTGACCTTTGCTGCTTGTTGTGTGTGATTTGATTGGTTGGTTCATATCATTGCAAGTGTGATTGCGTGTGTGTGATTTTGAGTGGAAATACGTCACATGGTCTTGCCAAGCTTTGTCGGAAGTATGTCATGTGGAGAAGTCCCATGGTAGGTCCTACCCCACGGGGGAGGAGTTTCTACAAACATGGAGACTGGGGCAGAGGGGCCTCTGCCCAAGGAAGATGCAGTTTACCTTAGTTAGGCTTAGTTAGCACATGTACTGAGCCGGCAGCGAGTTTCTCCGCAAACTCGTCTGCCACAGGGCTCGGAGGAAGTCGTCCAGGGAACACAGTTTGTGAACACTACTGGGAGTCAGCTGCGCACGTCTTCAGATCAAATTGTGCAAGGAGGTTCATGATCTTGCGAAAGTTACCCTGGTTGTTACTTGACTCTGTCTCATCGTGGCCATGAAAGGGTACACCCTGTTTCCCTAAAAGTGCAGTGACTGCCACTGTGCGATGGAGGTACTCTCGCCTCTCTTGAATCTCACTCACATTTGCAGCTTGCATGTCTACAATGTTTCTATGCTCTAGACTAGTCTTATAACACTTCCAAGACATCATTGTGGCTTTGTGGATTGCAGTTTTCTCATGTTCATGGAATGATTCCAGAGCTCTCTTCCAATTTGTGTACCTTAAGGTAATTAATGTTTCTGCTGTGTTGTCTTCCATAGATTCTACAGGAAAAACAGAATACTGCATTTCTCTCAACCGAGTATTCAAGCCAATCAAAGATTTCAAACCACTTGTGTTGAAAGGCCCTTTTTTGCAATCCAAAACATTCGAGGGGTTATTGAGGTAGCTTTACTGTTTTAGGGCCTGTGTCCTGGTCTCCTAAATCAGTAATGGTCCGACCAGTTGCCCCTGCCTGCTGCTGCTCTAGGTCTTTAACTGGCCTGCTGTTCTCATCTGCCCTCACTCTTGTCTCATCTGCAAAGTAGCAAAGTAAGATGCAACATGTCAGTAGGTACTATACTGTAGCGTATACTGATAGAATCATTTATTCTGCTGCTTCTTAACCCCTTAACATCCCGCCTTTTTTTGTGCATGAGCTTGAAAACGACATACCCAAAGTAAAACTCTTGACAAATTCTTGAACCATTTGGTCTACAAACAAAAACTTGGGCTTGTTTGAAAGTAGACATTTAGACATTTATTATTCAAGAGTAAAAATTTTGTTAGAGCTATTCAAATATTTTGAATAGTGACCACAAATATTTACATTTATGCATTTGGCAGACGCTTTTATCCAAAGTGACTTACAGTGCCCTGATTACAGGGACAATCCCCTTGGAGCAACCTGGAGTTAAGTGCCTTGCTCAAGGACACAATGGTGATGGCTGTGGGGACTGAACCAACAACTTTCTGCTTACCAGTTCAGTGCTTTAGTCCACTACACCACCACCACTCAAATATTATTTATAAAATACTTTTTTATTTTTAAATATGCAAGACTATGCGCAGTGCCCCAAAAACACATCTGATACAAAGCCACATGTCTGATGAAGGTTTGTCATAAGTTTGAAGTCAATATGTTTAAAACTCTTTCTTTCATGATTTATGTAAGTGTACTTCCAAAAAAGGTCACTTGGAGGCGCCAATAGACCACTTGTAGTAACTACGTAAGCCAAATGTTGACATTGGTTCAAAGCACACAATTTGTTTATATTTAAATGTAAAAAATACCACACAAACCAAAATATATATGAAGATATCTTTTTTTGTTTTTTATTTGAGAATAACCAACACAGTCCACGGTTTTCAAATCCGAACCTTCGCGAATCAGCATCAAGGATATAAACAACCTCTATATCATTGTTTTTATCTTTTCATTGGCTACACGACCCATCAGTCAAAAATGATCTAGCTTTTCATTGGCCGGCTTTATCCAGAGACAAACATGGATGACGCAAATCTTTACATCACTCGTGTCGACTGTCCTGTTTGGCTATTCTGAGTGACTACCCAATCACAACTGCACAGAAACTTTTGAGGGAGGGCTCATTTTGTTCATAAGACCCTCCCAAATATCATGCTTGTGTGTTTTGCTAGTGAAAGACTACACCGAGTGCAATATTTCACAGAGAATGGACATGAATGATAACATGTGTTGAATATGTAAAACCTGAACAAAGACAGATTGATTAATATTCATATTTGTACATTTTTGGACTAAAATCGCTAATAGATTTTATTTATTGGACTCTTGCAATGAAAAGCATACCAAAGTTTGGAGGATTGTTTTCATCTGTGTTTGGCTGGAAGACAATGAAGAACTTCCGGTTTCATGTTCCATGTTTTGATTTTCACTCTTGACACGTTTAATAAAATATTATTGTTGCAACTCTGCGATCGTGAAAATCGCTTTAAAATATCAAATCTTGAGACCCAGATCTTTCAAATGATATATTGGATGTCAATATTAGTTTACAATTTCACAGTTTAAAGATGCATTAAACATAAATTAAATGTAAATACGCAAGTGGGTCGTTTTTGACCCACCCGTCTTTAAGAGGGTTATAAAATTAAAGTTAAATGCAGAGCCTAGGGAACAAAGTAAAATGTTTATGCTTTTGCATATTATGAAAATATTATTTTAGTAATAACTTTGTCGAATAAAAAAATACAATCCTGCTAGTACCTGACTTTTATTAAAAGTGTCTGAATTTTCATTTATAATGTATTTTTATATAAATTACACAAAAGACAAAGAAAATAATGATCAATTATACCTATAACTACCAGGCACGGTTATACTGACCGCATGGGACTTCTAATGTTAATCTTTCCCGCGGTTGATGGTTGCTTAGCAACTGCCATTGTCTCTGTCAAAGAGATGTTGCTAGCGGTCTCGAGAGTTATCGCTAATTTGTTCACAAATACAAATTGCTAGATTAAATTGGCTAATCAGTACAGTGGTTGAATAGAATAGAAGTGTCTGAACTGAATGATTGGGTATTTTTTTCAATTGAGACTGTAGAGTTTGGAATCTAGCGGTCAAAATGAATGCTATGGCCATTCTAGTAGATACAGAATTCTGGTAGTTCTAGTGTTAATGATAAAAAACAAAGAATACTCTGATTTTAAAAATAATATAGGCCTACATATGTTTATATGAACACATTTTGTCACTAAAAGGAAACTGTTTTAGATTTAAACAAAACTTTCTTGTCGTGTGTGTACATACACTAACCAGCAATGATATCAAGTTAAGCTTGGTGGTTTATATACTGTTAGTAGGTTAATTGAGTTGTTTCATGTTCTCCCAAAGAAATGCTTACTTAACCGTTGTAATGCTAAGGTTAGCTAGTATACACAATCCCTGCACAAACCTGTAGCGGCTAACTCTGTCTCTGCGGCTACACTTTCTGGCATCCTCTCAAAATCATCCACTGCTACCAATTCCTGTTCTAAATGCTTGTATTTTCCTTGTTTCTTTCTAAAGAAGTTACGAATGTCCATTTTTCCCCGCTTTGCCTTATTCTGCTACTCTTGACAGACGATATGCTGAGCGATAACGGGGGCGGGGCATTCACAACTCTGTCTGGAATGGCAGGTGCTTTGGCTGTGTGTGTGTGTGTGTGTGTGTGTGTGGGCGGGGGGTTGGTCAGGGGAGGAGTCGTGCAAAGTAAGCGGTGCATTCCCATGATTGATGTATATAATCGCGCAGCAATGCCGTTATGGTAAATAATCGGAGTACAAATATATTGGAATTGGATCAAAAGACCCGGGGCTTAAGCCCCGGAAGCCCAGGCCTAACGACGCCACTGGTGATCGCACTCTCAGGATGAGATTTAATCAGCAGACCCCAGTGGAATTTTGGCCCATGATTGAAAAGGAGTACAAGGAGGTTGCTCTTCAGGCCATGAGAATATTGTTGCCTTTCCCAACCACATACACTGCATCCGGAAAGTATTCACAGCGCTTCACTTTTTCCACATTTTGTTATGTTACAGCCATATTTCAAAATGGATTAAATTAATTATTTTCCTCAAAATTCTACATACAATACCCCATAATGACAACGTGAAAGAAGTTTGTTTGAAATCTTTGCAAATTTATTAAAAATAAAAAACGAAAAAAACAATCACATGTACATAAGTATTCACAGCCTTTGCTCAATACTTTGTTGAAGCACCTTTGGCACCAATTACAGCCTCAAGTCTTTTTGAGTATGATGCTACAAGCTTGGCACACCTATTTTTGGGCAGTTTCTCCCATTCTTCTTTGCAGGACCTCTCAAGCTCCATCAGGTTGGATGGGGAGCGTCGGTGCACAGCCATTTTCAGATCTCTCCAGAGATGTTCAATCGGGTTCACGTCTGGGCTCTGGCTGGGCCACTCAAGGACATTCACAGAGTTGTCCCGTAGCCACTCCTTTGTTATCTTGGCTGTGTGCTTAGGGTCGTTGTCCTGTTGGAAGATGAACCTTCGCCCCACTCTGAGGTCCAGAGCGCTCTGGAGCAGGTTTTCATCAAGGATGTCTCTGTATGTTGCTGCATTCATCTTTCCCTCAATCCTGACTAGTCTCACAGTTCTTGCCGCTGAAAAACATCCCCACAGCATGATGCTGCCACCACCATGCTTCACTTTAGGGATGGTATTGGCCAGGTGATGAGCGGTGCCTGGTTTCCTCCAGCTTGCCCGCTTGCCATTCAGGCCAAAGAGTTCAATCTTTGTTTCTCATGGTCTGAGAGTCCTTCAGGTGCCTTTTAGCAAACTCCAGGTGGGCTGTCATGTGCCTTTTACTGAGGAGTGGCTTCCGTCTGGCCACTCTACCATACAGGCCTGATTGGTGGAGTGCTGCAGAGATGGTTGTTCTTCTGGAAGGTTCTCCTCTCTCCACAGAGAAACACTGGAGCTCTGTCAGAGTGACCATCAGGTTCTTGGTCACCTCCCTGACTAAGGCCCTTCTCCCCCGATCGCTCAGTTTGGCCAGGCGGCCAGCTCTAGGAAGAGTCCTGGTGGTTCCAAACTTCTTCCATTTACAGATGATGGAGGTCACTGTGCTCATTGGGACCTTCAATGCTGCAGAAATTTTTCTGTACCCTTCCCCAGATCTGTGCCTCGAAACAATCCTGTCTCGGAGGTCTTCAGACAATTCCTTGGACTTCATGGCTTGGTTTGTGCTCTGACATGCACTTTTAACTGTGGGACCTTATATAGACAGGTATGTGCCTTTCCAAATTATGTCCAATCAACTGAATTTACCACAGGTGGACTCCAATCAAGTTGTAGAAACATCTCAAGGATGATCAGTGGAAACAGGATGCACCTGAGCTCAATTTTGAGTGCCATGGCAAAGGCTGTGAATACTTATGTACATGTGATTTTTTCGTTTTTTATTTGTAATAAATTTGCAAAGATTTCAAACAAACTCCTTTCACATTGTCATTATGGGGTATTGTTTGTAGAATTTTGAGGAAAATAATGAATTTAATCAGTTTTGGAATAAGGCTGTAACATAACAAAATGTGGAAAAAGTGAAGTGCTGTGAATACTTTCCGGATGCACTGTATCTTTGTGAGACATCTTTCTCAGTCATGATGGCAATAAAGACAAAATACAGGGCATGGCTTAATGTGGAAGATGACTTGAGAGTTTGCCTGTCACCAATAACACCCAGAACTGATGAGCTCTGCAAAGACAGACAGTCTCATCCTTCCCACTAAGACAGGCTGTGTGCTTTTGTACAGTAGTTGTTATTAAATTGATGTTCCTGCATTGCATAATTTCTTTTAAATTATATTTTAAAGCTATTTCTTTTTGAGTAGACATTTTGTATTTGTTTCATGGCAAAAATAAATAAATAAAAACAGATACGCAGTCCAAGTTGCAAACAAAAACACTGAGCCACTGACATTTTACTACAGTGCTTAAAAAAGCTTATTTTATTACCACATCAAAATGTAATGGGTTTAATGCAAATTCTGATTAAATGTATGTAAATTAAATGTTCTATATTCATCTACTATGGAAATAGTAAATTAATGTTCAATATTATTCACATTTGTTGCACTTTTCCAAAACAAAAATTTCTGAAAGTATCAGTTTCAACACAATACTATTTCTATTTTATGACAATCTGTTCCATTTTATGAAATATAGAATTTATCATAAATTGTGTAATCAAACATCAGAGAAATAAGGCTACCAACCAACAGAATTTATGTTCCAGCATTGCATAATTTAATATGTTTTTGGTTTAATTAAAATTGTAAGTTTGAGATTGTTTTGTGTCATGAATTTTCTTTGGGGGGCCACAAAGGGATGCACCCTACACAAGGGGGGCCTCACGCTGAAAACGTTTGGGAACCACTGCCATAGAGTCTGCAGTACCGGAAGCAAAGGAGAGTGGCCATTCAGGGCTATGTGGCTATAGTGCAGTACCACGTCTGGCCACCAGGGAGGACCTACAGCTGGGAGTTAACGCTGTTCGAGACACGCCACAAAGTGAGGAACAGGTGTGTAATATTCGCTGCAGCCACAACTGCGAGCCTTGTGGTATAATGCGGTCATTGATGAAAAAAACCATGGTTTACCTATGGTTTCTCATAAAAATGCTTAGAAAGTATCTTTATGATCAAAATGATGACAAGAATGTCAGGTGTCAGGGAAGGTGAAGTGGTCAGAGATCCTTCCACAGGAGATGAGGGGTCTGCGGAACCGATAGAAATGGACTCAACATCACCCAATTCTGACACTGCAGCTCCACCTAAATGCAGACAGTGCAGACAGACTTAAGGTGTGGCTCCTTCAACAGATAACTACAGTATTTCAAATTCATTATACAGTTTCTTTTTCTCTTGATTGGTTTGGTTTTTTCCATTTAAAAACTGCAATGTGAGTGAAATTTCAATTTTATCGGCCTTGAATGTACATTTTAATAAATACAACAGAAAGTTTCAAGTAAGAACACCCCTTACACGTGGTAAAATCACTGTAACGCACAGCGATTTGCATGATGTCAGTTTGCTAACTAATGCTACTTTAATCCAGTCACAGTGTCTGCTTAAAAATACATTTGGTTTTAAATCAAATTGACTAATGCATATAGCTATTAAATGATTTTCATGTTGTATTTACATTCATGTTGTATTGTTTAATATTATACTGTTTTAAGTACTATACTGTTAATTTCTTAAAATGTTTTTTATTTCTTTATCTTAACTCAAGAGTCATGGAATTATGTCACTGTGACAAATCACTACTATCTCTTTGAAGGAGGAAGCGGGAGCATGATAAACAATCCAACGTAAGTTGTTTATTGTCAGCACTTTTCAGTCTAACATATACAAAACGAAATGGCTTTTCAGCACGCTTAATGTCACACTCACAATGCTTTGTGCGTCTCTCTCTCTCTCCTCCGGTGGCCTGGCCTGCCCTTTTAACCCCCTCCAGCTCTCACTGCAACACAAAACAACTGTTGGAGGTGATTTCCCACAGGTGTCAATCCTTACCACTCTTCCTCTCCCGGCCTCGCTCTCCACAGTTGCCACTCGGCCACGCCCACATCACCACAGTCACCAAATGTAATAACTTTATTTTAGAGGAGTGTGGTGTCGGTTTTTGACCAGATCCAAAGAGCAGTCCAGCAGGTAATCCAAGAAAGTTCCACTGAGTCTCACTTCAGTCCATTCATGAGTTATGCAGCATTTCAGTTCACAGTTCCATTTCACACCCACATGTTTTTTTTTTTTTTTAGTAAATAGTTAGATTCTCCTTATTCTGTTAAATTAAATTAACATAACGCTCATCCATACAAAAACTCACTCTTCAAAATGAAAATTCTCTCATCATTGCCATCCCAGATGTGTATGACTTTCTTACTTCTGCAGAACAAAGATTTTTCTCAGCTCTGTAGGTCCATACAATGCAACTGAATGGTGAACAGGCATTTGAAGCTCCAAAAAGCACATTAAGCCAGCATAAAAGTAATTTGTAAGACTCAAGTGGTTTAATCCATGTCTCCAGAAATGATATGATAGGTGTGGGTGAGAAACAGATTTGTATTTAAAGGTGCCCTCAGTAACTTTTTGCTCATGTCATCTTGGACTTACAGTGGCACCTAGTGGTGTGGATGCAGCATCATTCAAAATCAGTAGTTTTCAGTTACAGATGCCACTGTAGAAATTAAAGTCCTTTTTTTATTATAAATATCCACTTTCACTCACTCAACACCCATCATATACAGCTGAAGTTAGAAGTTTACATACATCTTAGTCAAATACATTAAAATTCAGTTTTTCACAATTCCTGACATTTAATCTTAGAAAACATTCCCTGTCTTGGGTCAGTTAGAATAACTATTTTAAGAATGTGAAATGTCAGAATAATAGTAGAGAGAATTGTTAATTTCAGCTTTTATTTCTTTCATCACATTCCCAGTGGGTCAGAAGTTTAAAAACAACTTTGTTGTTGTTGGTAGCATTGTCTAAATTGTTTAACTTGGGTCAAATGTTTTGGGTAGCCTTCCACAAGCTTCTTACAATAAATTGCTGGAATTCTGGCACATTCCTCCAGATAGAAGTGGTGTAACTGAGTCAGGTTTGTAGGCCTCCTTGCTTGCACATGCTTTTTCAGTTCTGCCCACAAATTTTCTATCGGATTGAGATCAGGGCTTTGTGATGGCCACTCCAATACCTGACTTTGTTGTCCTTAAGCCATTTTGCCACAACTTTAGAGGTACACAACTTTCATGCAAAACATTTAACAAAAAGTGTGTTAGGTTTTATATTATAAAACAATATACAATTATGATATAATGTTTAATATTTTCAACTTTCATGAAGACCAAAAGTGGCTAAGAAAAGTTTATTCTGAGAAAAGGTCTAACTTCATTTGCTTGCAGATACCACTTGATTTTGTATCTAATGCAATGACATTCAGTCATTTATATATGAATGATGATGAAAAATGAAACTACTTTGACCCGCAAACTCAGAGGTAGACAATGTGAAAGTGCCTCTTTAATAAGTTACTATAATATGTGATGTTGTCTATTATAAAATGTTATTGTTCTCTGCGGAGGGTGACCAGGCATCAAGAGTCCCAGATGCGCAGCTTACTACCATCCAAACGAGTGCATTGTGGGAGTGCAGCTACTGGCCATTACTGAAACAGAAAGTGATGGATCACTTTTTACTGTAGCAGACTCGATCAAGAAAGTGTTCCAGAAAAATTTTACTTTGATGACAGAGAAATTGTTCTACACCTGAACCTGAGCCCAGCAAGTTGGACCCCCGATCTCACCTCACAGACACATACACACACATGTGGCCTGCACCGGCTACTTTATGCTCACAGTACTGGGTAAGAGCTATGAGTAGAATTTGGGAGACAGATGTGTACTACTTTTTTGGACTCAAGATGGCGCCGAGTATGGCTGCTGCGTTGCGAGCTCCGACACAACTTAGCAATGGTTTGTTTGTTTTGTTTACAATTCTTATGTTTCTTGTCTTGGATGTTGCCTGCCTTATTGTCTACGACAGACAAACACTTTTGGACATTGGCTCAGCGATCTCACACCGTAAACCGGACTTCACATTCCTCAATGCCGACCCGCTGTTTACAAACACGCAAGCGGAGCCCTTTGTCTGGGCAGCACGGCCGCGGAAACGCAGGAGGAAAAGGGGAAACAGAGCCGGCGTTCTCATCAGAGTAAGACGCCGCGCAAATCGACCCCCGCTACCCACTATTCTACTGGCAAATGTTCAGTCTCTGGATAACAAGCTCTGCGAGCTGAAAGCGCGGATCTCTTTCCAACGAGAGACGAGGGACTGCTGCGTTATCTGCCTTACGGAAACTTGGATGTCTGCGGAGATTCCAGACTCAGCCATTGAACCCGCGGGGTTTTCCATGCTCCGAGCGGACAGAGCGAAAGACCTCTCAGGTAAAACTAGAGGAGGTGGTGTATGTTTTATGATCAACAAATCCTGGTGCGATCAGAGGAACATACATTCTATCAAGTCTTTCTGTTCTCCTGATCTGGAATTTCTTATGCTTCTGTGTCGACCATTCTGGCTACCGAGGGAATTCACAGCGGTCATTATCACTGCTGTGTACATCCCCCCACAAGCCGACACAGACCGGGCACTCAAGGAACTGTATGGGAGTATAAGTGAGCAGGAAACCGCGCACCCTGAGGCCGCGTTCATTGTGACCGGGGACTTTAATAAAGCCAGTTTAAAATCAGTCGCACCAAAATATCACCAGCACATTAGTTTCAACACACGAGGGGACCGGGTTTTGGACCATTGCTACTCTCCGTTCCGGGATGGCTACAAATCCCTCCCCCGCCCACCATTTGGAAAATCGGACCACTCTTCCATTCTGCTTCTGCCCGCTTACAGGCAGAAACTGAAACAGGAAGCACCCACCCTCAGAACGATCCAGTGCTGGTCGGACCAATCAGACTCTACGCTACAAGACTGTTTTGATCGCACGGACTGGGAGATGTTCCGGTCCGCCTCTGATGACGACATCGAGCTTTACGCTGATAGCGTAATGTGCTTCATCAGAACGTGTGTAGAGGAAGTGATTCCGACCAGAACTGTGCGAATCTATCCGAATCAGAAGCCGTGGATCAACAGCGATGTTCGCGCAGCACTTAATGTGCGGACCTCCGCTTTTAATTCCGGGAACGCGGAGGAGCATAAACAAGCCAGTTATGCCCTCCGAAAAACTATCAAAACAGCAAAACGCCAGTACAGGAGTAAGATTGAGGGACAGTTTAACACCACCAACTCTAGAAGCATGTGGCAGGGAATTAACATCATCACGGACTTTAAAGGGAATAAAAACTCCGCCATGAACACCGCTGCCTCTCTCCCAGATGAGCTAAATACTTTTTATGCTCGTTTCGAGGGAAATAACACCGCCCTCGCGGAGAGAGCTCTCACGGCCGAAGCTACAGAGGTTAGTTCACTCTCCGTCTCTGTAGAGGATGTAACCCGATCATTCCGACGGGTGAATATCCGCAAAGCCGCGGGTCCAGACGGCATTCCGGGCCGCGTCATCAGAGCGTGCGCGAACCAGCTGGCTGGTGTTTTTACGGACATTTTCAACCTCTCCCTCTCTTTGTCTGTAGTCCCCACATGCTTTAAAACATCCACCATTGTGCCTGTTCCAAAACAATCGAAAATAACTTGTTTAAATGACTGGCGTCCTGTTGCTCTGACCCCCATCATCAGCAAATGTTTTGAGAGACTAATCAGAGATTACATCTGCTCTGTATTACCACTCAATCTTGACCCGCTGCAGTTTGCTTACCGTAACAACCGCTCCACTGATGATGCCATTGCATCTACAATACACACTGCTCTCTCCCACCTGGAAAAAAAGAACACTTATGTGAGAATGCTGTTTGTAGACTACAGCTCAGCATTCAACACCATAGTGCCCTCCAAGCTAGATGAGAAACTCCGGGCTCTGGGCTTAAACAGCTCGCTGTGCAGCTGGATCCTGGACTTCCTGTCAAGCAGACGCCAGGTGGTTAGAATAGGCAGCAACATCTCCTCATCACTGACCCTCAACACTGGAGCCCCGCAGGGCTGTGTTCTCAGCCCACTACTGTATTCCCTGTACACACATGACTGTGTGGCAACACATAACTCCAATGCCATCATTAAGTTTGCTGATGACACGACGGTGGTAGGTCTGATCACTGACAATGATGAAACAGCCTACAGAGAGGAGGTGCACACTCTGACACACTGGTGTCAGGAGCACAACCTCTCCCTCAACGTCAGTAAGACAAAGGAGCTTGTGGTGGACTTCAGAAGAAAAGACAGAGAACACAGTCCCATCACCATCAATGGGGCACCAGTGGAGAGAGTCAGCAGCTTCAAGTTCCTGGGTGTCCACATCACTGAGGAACTCACATGGTCCGTCCACACTGAAGTCGTTGTGAAGAAGGCTCATCAGCGCCTTTTCTTCCTGAGACGGCTGAGGAAGTTTGGAATGAACCGCCACATCCTCACACGGTTCTACACCTGCACTGTGGAGAGCATCCTGACTGGCTGCATCTCCGCCTGGTACGGCAATAGCACTGCCCACAACCGCAAAGCACTGCAAAGGGTGGTGCGAACTGCCAAACACATCATCGGAGGTGAGCTTCCCTCCCTCCAGGAAATATATACAAGGCGGTGTGTGAAAAAAGCTCGGAGGATCATCAGAGACTCCAGCCACCCGAGCCATGGGCTGTTCTCACTGCTACCATCAGGTAGGCGGTATCGCAGCATCAGGACACGCACCAGCCGACTCCATGATAGCTTCTTCCCCCAAGCAATCAGACTTCTGAACTCTTGATCTCCCACGATCAAAATACATCATCCCTGCACTTTATTACTCTTTTATCTCACACCGGACTGTCATAAATTATATTACTGTCATTATATTATGTCTCTCTTAACAACTGACTATCAACCGACAGCCTGAATGTCAATACAGTACAATACTGTACATTCTATATATATACTTTTTTCATATATATTTTAATTTTTATTGAATAATGTGTATCTATATAGTATCTATATAGTAAAAAAAAAAAAAAAAAAACAAAAAAAACAAAACAGCATATTGTATACTGTGCAATGTATGTTATTATTGTATATTGTTGAGTGTAATTGTGTATAACAGATGTTTAAATTGTGTTGTGTTAATTTGATGTTTTAAGTTGTGTAATTATGTATAACAGATGTTTAAATTGTGCTGTGTTAATTTGATGTTTTAAGTCGAGTTTAATTATGTATAACAGATGTTTAAATTGTGCTGTGTTAATTTGATGTTTTAAGTCGAGTTTAATTATGTATAACAGATGTTTAAATTGTGTTGTGTTAATTTGATGTTTATTGTAGATTGGCGTATGTCTCATCACTGTCACGACTGCTATGTTGATCGGAACTGCACCCAAGAATTTCACACACCATTGCACTTGTGTATATGGCTGTGTGACAATAAAGTGATTTGATTTGATTTGATTTGATTTGTATGAGCGTGCGCCAAAGCAACAAGAGCATGTAGTTAAATTATACTTCTACACTTTGTTAACCTAAAAACTAAAATCCTGTGATCATTTACTTTCCCACAAGTAGTTCCAAAACTTGTATGACTTTCTTTCTTCAATGAAACTGAAGAACATTTTTTTTTTTTTTTTGGAAAAATGACCAGTCACATACACTGATCAGCCACAACATTAAAACCACCTGCCTAATATCGTGTAGGTCCCCCTCGTGACGCCAAAACAGCTCTGACCTGTCGAGGCATGGACTCCACAGGACCTCTGAAGGTGTCCTGTGGTATCTAGCACCAAGACGTTAGCAGCAATCTTTCAAGTCCTGTAAGTTGAGAGGTGGGGCCTCCATGGATCGGACTTGTTGGTCCAGCACATCCCATAGATGCTTAATCGGATTGAGATCTGGGGAATTTGTAGGCCAAGTCAATACCTTGAACTCTTTGTCATGTTCCTCAAACCATTCCTGAACAATTTTTGCAGTGTGGCAGGGTGCATTATTCTGCTGAAAGACGCCACTGCCATCAGGGAATACCGTTGCCATGAAGGGGTGTACGTGGTCTGCAACAATCTTTAGGTAGGTGGTACATATCAAAGTAACAGCCACATGAATGCCAGGACCCAAGGTTTCCCAGCAGAACATTGCCCAGAGCATCACACTGCCTCCGCTGGCCTGCATACTTCCCATAGTGTATTGTCTAGCCATCACAATTTGGCCCTTGTCAAAGTCGCTCAGATCCTTACACTTACCCATTTTTCCTGCTTCCAACACATGAAATTCAAGAACTGACTGTTCACTTGCTGCCCAATATATCCCACCCCTTGACAGGTGCCAATGTAATGAGATAATAAATGTTGTTCACTTCACCTGTCAGTGGTTTTAATCTTGTGGCTGATCAGTGTATATTGTATGGAAAAAGATGCAATAAAAGTAAATTAGTCCCTGGCTGTTAGTCCCTAACATTCTGCCTAACATCATCTTTTGTGATCCACAGAAGAAAGTCATACATGTTTGGAACAACATGAAAGTGAGTAGCTCAACAACATAAAAATGTCAAATTCAGTTGGACTAATAGTTTTTGAGTGAGAAGCACTATGGCTGTGTCCAAACGCTCTTGATACCTCAGTGCACAGTCAGTCAAAGACTTAAAGGTAGAGTTCACCCCATAATAAAAATTCTCTCATCATTTACTCACCCTCATGCCATCCCAGATGTGTATGACTTACTTTCTTCTGCAGAACACAAATTATGAGTTTAAGAAGAATATGTCAGCTCTGTAGGTGCATACAGTGCAAGGGAATGGGTGCCAAAATTTTGACGCTCCAAAAAGCACATAAAGGCATCATAAAACTAATCCATATGACTCCAGTGTTTTAATCCATATTTTCAGAAGTGATATGTTTGGTCTGGGAAAGAAACGGATCAAAATTGTTTGCTTGAAATTCTTCTCCCTGCCCAGTAATGGGCAATACGCATGAAGAATGTGAATCACCTAAAACACAAGAAGAATGTGAAAATGTCTTTCTCACTCACACCTATCATATCGCTTCTGAAGACATTTATTTAACCACTGAAGAGGTATGGATTACTTTTATGCTGACATGTTTTTTGGAGCTTCAAAATTTTGGCACCCGTTTACTTGCACTCTATGGAACAAAATAAATTATTCAAAAAATCTTAATTTGAGTTCAGCAGAAGAAAGAAAGTCATACACATCTGGAATGGCATGAGGGCGAGTAAATGATGAGAGAATTTTCATTTTTGGGTCAACTATTCCTTTAAAGGAATATTCCAGGTTTAATACAAGTTAAACTCAGTTGACAGCATTGTGGCATAATTACCACAAAATCATGATTACAATGAGGCACTTAAGTGGAAGTGAATGGGGCCAGTTTTTGGTTTAAATGCAGAACTGTGATGCATATAATTTTATAAAAACACATTAATTCTGTTAAAACTCATGTATTATTTGAGCTGTATAGTTGATTAAATTGTCATTTTTACAGTCGTTTTAGGGTTTGTTGACATTACATCATCATGGCAACGAATTTGTAAAATTGGCTAAAACTTTACACAGAAAAGGTTAGTAAGTGATTTTATCACACAAAAATCATGTTTACACAAATATTGTTTGTCTTGTCGCTAAACTTTTGAAGAAGTATTTTAATGTTCATAAATTGGCCCCATTCACGTCCATTGGAAGTGCCTCACTGTAACACAGTGGAGGGGCAAGTCAAAATTAATTTTTGTGGTAATCAAAATTATGCCACTAGTGCTGTTGATTGAGCTTAACTTGTATTGAACCGGAATATTCCTTTTAACAGGCACCTCATAAGGACGCTGATTTCAGACAGCCTCCCTAGGCACACTATTATCATGTCTTATGATCTAAAATTATTTCAAGTGAGCTTTAGACATAAGCAAATATTTATAAACAAAGCTTATTTCTTGCAAGATATGAAGTCATAAGTTAAAAAGAATAAACAAACGATCAACCAGCAAACCGCACATGCAGGATCATAGGATATCAAAGGCTGAATTTATGCTGTCTTTAAAAACTGACCAGATGAAGGCATCTCATTAGACAGAATGTGCCTTTATGCCTACCTACCTCTATACAGCCTCCAAAAGCTGCCATTTTCAACTTTCGGATGCAGCCTGTGTATGTGATGTGCATGAGCCCATTAAGAGAGTTGTTGCCTATGTACAGCATTCCAAATCAGTTACTTGTCCATAACTGTTAGGATGCTACCTATGTAGGCAGTAGGGAGTGAAGAAGCTCAGTAGGTTTTGGAACGAGCTGTCGTGGTAATAGGTAGTTCTCTCTCCCTAAGGGCTGAATCACAAGCTGTGGTAGATGTTATTTTTGAACACATTGCTGTCCTGCCTGTCAACGGGACACCTGTGTGTCTGGTCAGATGGTACCCACCCTGCACCAGGGGTCGGTTGCACCAGCTGTGCGTAAATTCAAACTTAGCCTAGTTGTGGCGTAAATGGGCACTAAATCACAATTTACGCACTACTAAATATTTGAACGTTGCACCGTTAAACTTAGGTAGAACATAACCCTATGTAAACTAAATATTTATGGAAGCCTCCGACCAAGAGTAATGGATGGAATAAAAAAAATAAAAGCAGTCAATGAGACATCGCAAAAATAATCATGCAAAATTAGTCAGCACTAATGACGAATGTGTCAAGGCCAATAATGTTGCTAGCCAGTATTTTGTGAAGCTGATTTGAGTTCAGTAGGTTGGATTTTATTTGTGTAAATGAGTCATGATTATTTTTTGTTCAAATATATTTTACTTTTTTCCCACAGAATAAAAGCTTTTTGTTATTGGTTTAATAAGATTATGGACCTTTGTTTGAAAAAGTAATAATGGAAATTTTATTTGGGAAATATGAAAATTTGTACTCAAAAACATCATTTAAATTCTTTTATCATCTGATGTTCCTCTATTGCACAAAGGGGTGATAGGCCATTAGTTTATTAGAAGTTTCATTTGAAAAATAAAGTGAAATACTTATATACTGTGTTCAAAACTATGCTGGACACTTTAAGCATCCCACAGTTGAAAAGCATTTGTCATGGGGTCTTGTGTCTGACCTTTAAAAACTATAATGGTGTACCATTTTGTAATGGGTTGAGAACTCTTTGACAGACTCAACTGCATAGATTATTTTATTCTTATTAGTAATACTTTTTCAACTATCAAATAAATGCAGTCTGACTAAAAGATTACGTTGATAAGCCTTGCTACATTTACTCCTAACCCCAGTAAAAATGTATTTTAGAAAATAAACATGAATACTTCAAATGTTTTTGTTCATATAAAAATAAATTTTTGGTGTGGTCCAGTTTTCAATTTAATATTTTTTTCACAGTACAAAATGAGTGCAAACCTTTTCCTACAGGTAATAAGGTCAGAATGGTTAACCCTGAATTGTCCTCAGATTACACTATTCCTCTGTAGTGTCATGCTAAGAAAGAGGTAATAAACACAATGTAAATAAAGTGAGTTAACACAAATATGGCCCTGTGTGTTTGATATAACTGCAGCTGAGGTAAGAAACTTCTCTTAAGAGTGAGACATCACAAAGAAAGAATCACATAACAGTACCTTCTACCACATCTGTGCATCAGTCTGAATCATAGCAATCAAAGAGTATTGGAATTATGGCACATATTTTAAAATGTCATAACATATACTTCCATTTCAGTTAACTCTTTCATCCATCTTTCTCTCTGATGAAATCACTCATTCAGTTTCTTGTGCTGTACATGTCTGCATCCTCTGGATTAGCCTGACCATGATCGAGTAGAGCAGGGTTAGGAACAAAGCATTTTATTCACTGTGATGGAAGAAGAGGGGGAATATTAGTAAGTGAAGAAGACAAAAGTGCTTATGCTGGCTTCAAGTCATGTAAAAATGATCATATTTACAAGATGAGTGTACATGAATGACAACGTTGTTATTTCCAGTGTTAAACTCAGAATTTCTTTGAGCTCTGACGTTCCGAGGACCTTGTCAATTAAAGTTTCATGGCGAAAGCTATGTATAATGCAATTTAGTTTGAATGCATTTGAGGAACTCAATACTTGAAGTGACAGGGGGCCTGGGTAGCCCAGTGGTAAAAGACGCTGGCTACCACCCCTGGAGTTCGCTAGTTCAAATCCCAGGGCGTGCTGAGTGACTCCAGCCAGGTCTCCTAAGCAACCAAATTGGCCCAGTTGCGAGGGAGGGTAGAGTCACATGGGATAACCTCCTCATTGTCACTATAATGTGGTTCATTCTTGGTGGGGCGGATGCCTCGGTGGATGGCATGAAGCCTCCACACACGCTATGTCTCCGTGGCAACGCACTCAACAAGCCACGTGATAACATGCGTGGGTTGATGGTCTCAGACAACTGGGATTCATCCTCCACCACCCGGATTGAGGCGATCCGGGTGGGGTGATATCTGCAGTTGCGACAGTTTCAACATCAGGCTCAGGGGTAGGTTCTACAACTGAGGTTGTTTCAAGAGCAGGTTCAGGGGAAATATCTGTAGTTGGTGCAGCTTCAGGAACAGGATCAGGGGTAGTTTCTACAACTAAGACTGTTTCAAGAGCAGGTTCAGGGGAAATGTCTGTAGTTGGGGCAATTCCTCTATTCAAGACAGGGGTTATTTCAACAGTTTGGGCAGATTCAAGGGCAGGTTCTGAGGTACTTTTAGGTTCAGAGTGTGAAACCACAATTTCAGATGCCACTTCAACAACAGAAGGCAGTTCTTGCACTGCTGGCACACTGGCAGATTCATTTGGGGCAACTTCTGACACAACATCAGTTACTGGAGTAATAGCAACTGCTGGGACAACTTTTGATATTGATGTAACTTCCTCAACAAAAACAGCAGGTGCCAGCTCAGACTTGGGTGTGAGTTCAGGAAGTGCTTTTGTTACAGGAGCAGAAGCAGCTGATTAGAAAGAAAGAAAGCAAAATTGTTATATATGGTCTATATTATAAAGCATCCAAAATAGGTCTGCAACATGGTAAGGCCCTTAAATATTGAATAACAATGGCCAAATAACATGAGCTTTAATAAGCAAGTGCATATTGTTTACCTTCACACTAACAGCAGGCATGATGTAGTCTTTCTTTGGTTTAGATTTAAACACTGAGGCAATAGATAAACTGACAGTGTACACATTTTTCCCAGTGATCTATTAAGCAGAGAGAGGGAAGGAGAAAAGCAAAAAAAAAAAAAAAAAAAAAACTGTGAGGGAGTAAAGATTTCCTTAGGCTTGAGTGAAATTTACACTAAGCCTTTGTAAAAATGTATATTTCTGAAAGAGAGAGAGAGAGAGAGAGAGAGAGAGTAACAGTCTGTGTGGGGTATCACACTGCAGTACCTACAGTCACCAGAGCAAGAGGTACTACAATCCTCTTTAAACGAGAGCCTGGATGACAGCACACATTCACACAGATAAACAGTAAAAAGTACAGAGATGCATGTTAAACACTCTGTTTATTCTATTAGAAGCCTCAAAGATGCTTAGCTTACTCTTGCGCGCCAAAATGAGGCCACCCAATCCAGACACAATGATGACACCCACTCTAGGCAGGAAGCCCGGGGGTGGATCTCGAAGAAAGTGGTATGTGTCTAACAACGAAGAAAGGGTTAAAGGTCAGGCTTACAGAAGTTTCCTCTCCCTCCAATACTCCTGAACACATAGCATACACCTTCCCCTGCCTGGTAAACAGATGTAACTCCAACTTTAACTGAAGTGAAACCACTCTGTAAAAAAGAGACTCAAAATCATAACAGAGAATAATAATAGATAATCTTTCAGAAACTCACAGTCCCAGTACATTATCACAGAGGGACAGAATGGTGTTTGTATTAGCATATATATCAGACCTGCACTGCTCTGACATATGGCTGCAGGCCCACTCTCACAAATCAAATCAATCAAATCAAATCACTTTATTGTCACACAGCCATATACACAAGTGCAATGGTGTGTGAAATTCTTGGGTGCAGTTCCGATCAGCATAGCAGTTGTGACAGTGATGAGACATAGGTGAGACATATACCAATTTACAATAACATCAAATTAACACAGCACAATTTAAACATCTGTTATACACATAATTACACACAACAATATACAAATAATAACATACACTGTACAGTATACAATACGCACAATATAGATACACATTATTCAATAAAAAGAAAAAATATATAAAAAAATATATATAGTAGTATATATAGAATGTACAGTAGGTTGTATTGTACTGTATTGACATTCAGGCTGTCGGTTGATAGTAAGTTGTTAAGAGAGAATATAATATAATAATAATATAATTTATGACAGTCCGGTGTGAGATATGTGAGTAAGAGTAGTAATAATAATAAAGTGCAGTGCTGATGTATTTTGATCGTGGGAGATCAAGAGTTCAAAAGTCTGATTGCTTGGGGGAAGAAGCTGTCATGGAGATGGCTGGTGCAGGTCCTGATGCTGCGATACCGCCTGCCTGATGGTTGCAGTGAGAACAGCCCATGGCTCGGGTGGCTGGAGTCTCTGATGATCTTCCAAGCTTTTTTCACACACCGCCTGGTATATATTTCCTGCAGGGAGGGAAGCTCACCTCCGATGATGTGTCTGGCAGTTCGCACCACCCTTTGCAGTGCTTTGCAGTTGTGGGCGGTGCTATTGCCGTACCAGGCGGAGATGCAGCCAGTCAGTATGCTCTCTACAGTGCAGGTGTAGAACCGTGTGAGGATGTTGCGGTTCATTCCAAACTTCCTCAGCCGTCTCAGGAAGAAGAGGCGCTGATGAGCCTTCTTCACAATGACTTCAGTGTGGATGGACCATATGAGTTCCTCAGTGATGCGGACACCCAGGAACTTGAAGCTGCTGACTCTCCACTGGTGCTCCATTGATGGTGATGGGACTGTGTTCTCTATCTTTTCTCCTGAAGTCCACCACAAGCTCCTTTGTCTTACTGACATTGAGGGAGAGGTTGTGCTCCTGACACCAGTGTGTCAGAGTGTGCACCTCCTCTCTGTAGGCTGTTTCATCATTGTCAGTGATCAGACCTACCACCGTCGTGTCATCAGCAAACTTAATGATGGCATTGGAGCTATGTGTTGCCACACAGTCATGTGTGTACAAGGAATACAAGAGTGGGCTGAGAACACAGCCCTGTGGGGCTCCAGTGTTGAGGGTCAGTGATGAGGAGATGTTGCTGCCTATTCTAACCACCTGGCGTCTGCTTGACAGGAAGTCCAGGATCCAGCTGCACAGTGAGCTGTTTAAGCCCAGAGCCCGGAGTTTCTCATCTAGCTTGGAGGGCACTATGGTGTTGAATGCTGAGCTGTAGTCTACAAACAGCATTCTCACATAAGTGTTCTTTTTTCCAGGTGGGAGAGAGCAGTGTGTATTGTAGATGCAATAGCATCATCAGTGGAGCGGTTGTTGCGGTAAGCAAACTGCAATGGGTCAAGAGAGAGAGGCAGCACAGAGCAAATGTAATCTCTGATTAGTCTCTCAAATGCATTTGTTGATGATGGGGGTCAGAGCAACACGACGCCAGTCATTTAAGCAAATTATTTTTGATTGCTTTGGAACAGGCACAATGGTGGATGTATTAAAGCATGTGGGGATTACAGACAAAGAGAGGGAAAGGTTGAAAATGTCTGTAAAAACACCAGCCAGCTGGTTCACGCACGCTCTGATGACGCGGCCCGGAACGCCGTCTGGGCCCGCGGCTTTGCGGATATTCACCCGTCGGAAGGATCGGGTTACATCCACTACAGAGACGGAGAGTGAACTAACCTCTGTAGCTTCGGCCACGAGAGCTCTCTCCGCGAGGGCGGTGTTATTTCCCTCAAAACGAGCATAAAAAGTATTTAGCTCATCCGGGAGAGAGGCAGCGGTGTTCATGACGGAGTTTTTATTCCCTTTAAAGTCCGTGATGATGTTAATTCCCTGCCACATACTTCTAGAGTTGGTGGTGTTAAACTGTCCTTCAATCTTGCTCCTGTACTGACGTTTTGCTGTTCTGATAGTTTTTCGGAGGGCATAACTGGCTTGTTTATGCTCCTCCGCGTTCCCGGAATTAAAAGCGGAGGTCCGCACATTAAGTGCCGCGCGAACATCGCTATTTATCCATGGTTTCTGGTTCAGATAGATCCGTATTGTTCTGGTCGGAACCACGTCCTCCACGCACTTTTTGATGAAACACATTACGCTATCAGCGTAAAGCTTGATGTCGTCATCAGAGGCGGACCGGAACATCTCCCAGTCCGTGTGATCAAAACAGTCCTGTAGCGTAGAGTCTGACTGGTCCGACCAGCACTGGATCGTTCTGAGGGTGGGTGCTTCCTGTTTCAGTTTCTGCCTGTAAGCGGGCAGAAGCAGAATGGAAGAGTGGTCCGATTTGCCAAATGGTGGGCAGGGGAGGGATTTGTAGCCATCCCGGAAGGGAGAGTAGCAATGGTCCAAAACCCGGTCCCCTCGTGTGTTGAAACTAATGTGCTGGAGGTATTTTGGTGCGACTGTTCTGAAACTGGCTTTATTAAAATTCCCGGTCACAATGAATGCGGCCGCAGGGTGCGCGGTTTCCTGCTCACTTATAATCCCGTACAGTTCCTTGAGTGCCCGGTCTGTGTCGGCTTGTGGGGGAATGTACACAGCTGTGATAATGACCTCTGTGAATTCCCTCGGTAGCCAGAATGGTCGACACAGAAGCATGAGAAATTCCAGATCAGGAGAGCAGAAAGACTTGATAGAATGAACGTTCCTCTGATCACACCAGGATTTGTTGATCATAAAACATACACCACCACCTCTGCTTTTACCTGAGAGGTCTTTCGCTCTGTCCGCTCGGTGCACGGAGAACCCCGCGGGTTCAATGGCTGAGTCTGGATTCTCCGCAGACATCCAAGTTTCCGTAAGGCAGATAATACAGCAGTCCCTCGTCTCTCATTGGAAAGAGATCCACGCTTTCAGCTCGCAGAGCTTGTTATCCAGAGACTGAACATTTGCCAGTAGAATAGTGGGTAGCAGGGGTCGATTTGTGCGGTGTCTTACTCTGATAAGAACACCGGCTCTGTTTCCCCTTTTCCTTTTGCGTTTCTGCGTCCGGACTGCCCAGACAAAGGGCTCCGCTTGCATGTTTGTAAACAGCGGGTCGGCATTGAGGAATTTGAAGTCCGGTTTACGATGTGAAATTGCTGAACCAATGTCCAAAAGTGTTTGTCTGTCATAGACAATAAGGCAGACAACATCCAAGACAAAAAAACATAAGAATTGTGAACAAAACAAACAAAACACTACTATGTTGTGTCGGAGCTCACAACACAGCAGCCATACTCTGCGCCATCTTGAGTTAACAACCCCCAGACCCATCTGCAGTAGACCAGGCTGCTCTTCCATGAAATGCATAGCAGGACGATCTGGAGAGTAGATAGACAACTGGAACGAGAGAGAGAGAAATAGAGATGCGATAATTTGTTAACTTCACAAACAATCAAATTGTTTGAAGAGCAGACTTGCATTTAATATAGGTGAAATGCAGTCCAGAGAGTGTAAAACGGAATAATTTTTTATGAGAAACTAAAATGTGATCCTACCAAAAAGTTCACTAATGAGTTAAGATGTCTTCTTGAGGTTGTAGTTAAACATCATCTGATGCTAAGCTAGGGCAGATCTTCAATGATGTTTCCTGAGGTCCTTGGGTGTTTTGGGTCTTTGATCAGACACCCTCACCCAGGCGACCCAGCTGAGGTTGATCAGGCCCTAGCAGCAATTTTCCACGAATCTGTCCTCTTAATCCATAGCCACCTCGAGGCTGTCTCTGCTGCCTCTGTTCTGTTTCTGATGGTTCAAGTACAGTATAGGCCCTGCAGAGGGATTTCCCAGCAAAACCTCTGTACCCGAATGCTACTGGTAAGCACCTTGCCCTCCAACCTTGTCTATGGCAATCGCTGACTAGGCTCTCATACCTTTCATGTTTCCTTTCGTAAGCCTCCTCCATATTCTCCTCCCAAAGCACAGTGAGCTCCAGCATAACTGTGTTCTTGGTTCCCTCCGACACCAGCACAATATCAGGCCTGAGAATTGTTTTGGCAACATGCTGTGGGAACTTAAGTTGCCTTCCGAGGTCCACCATCAGCTGCCAGTTCTGAGCGGTGTATAAAAGCTCTGCTGCCAGTTCTGAACTGTGTATAAAAGCCCTGCTGCCGCTTTAGATGTTTTACTCGGCTTCTCTCCAGCCTTGATGAAGCTGATTGCTGGTTTTGCTAGATTGTCTTTCCGGCTGCTGTTAATGGCACTGTAGATGGCCTCTACTATGGTCTTGAGCACCTGGTCGTGCCACCACCGATACCTTCCTTCATCGAGTGCCCTTGGGCAACAGCTCAGGATGTTCTCAAGGGTCCCCTTCCTTGGGCAAAGAGGGCACTGCGGTGAATCCACCAGGTTCCACTGGTGCAGATTTGATGGACTTGGGAGGACATTGTAGACTGCCTGGATCAGGAACTTGATACGGTGTGGTTCGGTCCTTCAGAGGTCAGACTACATGATCTTTCTCTCCACAACTTGTTCCCATCTCGCCAAGATGCCTTGCTGTCTCATTCCCACTGCTCTGCTGGACCTCCCCTCTTCAACTGCTGCTCTCACCTCATCCTGGATGAGTTTCCATCTTTCCTTTCCCTGCGCTCTGTCATAATTGGGAGTTATAAATGTTCCCAGTCCAGCTCTTCCCCTGGCCACTGCCCCCACCAGGAGTCCATGGCGTAGTCGTGATTCTGCCTGATCCACTGCTACCTCTGATCTATACTTCCTGCCGGTCTTGACAGCTACCCCCGCACCAGAGACATTTGGGTTGGCTGACTCGCGGTATTGAAGCACCTCCCTAATTCGCATAACCTTGATCTCCTCCTCAATGGACTTCAAGGGCAGTCTAAGTTTACAGGTGTTTCCATACAGGGCAATGCTGCTTAGGCTTCTCGGCAGCCCCAACCATCTCCTTGGCAATATCCCGTGCTGGTAAATCCATGCCTTAAATCTTCCTGGGAGGCCTGTCTTGTCCACTCCCTCAGCCACCCATCCAACTCCTCACATGTGCTCTTGACTGATGTTACATCCTTAAGGTTACCGTGTATAACTAGGGTTGCAACAGTATGAGATTTTCATGGTACGATAACCGTCTCAGAAAATATCACGGTTTCACTGTATCACGGCATACGGTATTACACAATTATTATCAGTTACAATGACCCTTAAAGGAGTGAAAACAGAAGGGTTTTTTTTTTTTGGTTGGTTGAACAAACACTTTATTATAATTGAAACTTGAAACCATTTTTTTAAATTGAAGTATGTGTAAAAAAAGTCTCCCTTTTGAAAATAAATAAAATAAATAGAATCAATAAGAAAGCTAACAGAATTATAATAGTAAACCGAATGATAAACATGATTAAAAAATAGCATGTAACTATAACATGTTATATAAATAAAGCATGTTAGTTTACATGTTAGCATAGCATGTTATTTTAACTACTAAATGAAAAATAACATCAGCTGTGTGAGTTTTTAAAGTAATGTCCTATGATTATTAACAATTAACATATACTGTAGGTGTGCGATAGCACAGCCAGACTGCTCCTGTCTGTACCTTTAACTCAGTGGTTCTCAGCTGGTTTTGCTTCATGACCCACTGGAAATCAAGTGGCAACCCACCATAGTAAAAACGTAACCTGTATTTAATGTATTCTGGGTCGCATTACCTTTTATGTTGGATAGTTTTGTTCATGGTTTTCAAGTACAAGGACATGCATCAAGTGACATTATTTTTGTTGTTGATGTCTCCCCCTTTTAAAAATGTATGAACATATTTACTTACATGAGCCCATTTTTATGCCGTTTGTTTCCTAATTTCAAACATAATTCAAACAGAACATACAAATTACACAGGAGGAAAGGCTCCTCATTACCATGGTTAGGTCAGTGTAGTTAGTCTTAAATAATAATAATAATAACAAATTATAGTATTTATGAAAAAATAAATACTAGCTGACACACATCTTGAAACTTTAACTAAAACTGCCACTGTTGATATAAAATGAGGTCTAATAGATTCTACCTTTAGATTATTTCATATGAAACTATAACATTTTGTCAAAATATAACAGTTACTTTTACTCATGTAAAATCGTAAAACAATTTTGTAAAGGTGATGATGTATAATGAAAAAAAAATTGTGCATAGCAAAGTGTTGCTCTTTTCCTCCTCAGTGCTGTTTGGCATGTTAGGGCTGCCTACTGTTTGAGAGGTTTGACTTGACTTCCTCCGTAATGTTTTAAACTAGAAAAGTCTCACTAGAATTGAAATTGGTCACATCAGTTTTGAGGTCTGCGCTCCGCAATATCGAGGGAAGCCCGGTTGTTGCAAACGCGCATCAGAGACAAGAGCAGATCATTAGCGCGAGCTGAAGATAGACTGAAGACTGTCTGTGAGGACAATGGTGACTTTGAGAAAGAAAAAAGAACATGTTATCCAAATTTAAAGAATTAAATTATAGGGAAGATTGGTTACATAATGCGGTTAAAAAAACAAAATCAAAAAGTCGGGAAATGTATTTGGCTCCTAAAAAAAACATCTAGACCCAACCCAGACCTGATTTTTTGTACTACTTATACTCCAAAAAATATTAATATTAAAAATGTAATACAAAAACACTGGTATGTCCTTCAGAGTGATTTGACTGAAGGATACATTCAAAAATATACCACTGGTTACTCATAAGAGTTGTTAAAGCCTGTCTATTAAAAGAAACTTAGTTTAATACTCTTACAGGTCAAATTCCAACAGGTAACTTCAAATGTGGCAATTGCACTGTCAATTTACCAAAAATGTGAAATTCTTCAATCATCCTATAAATGACAATCGTATAGACATATAAAGTTTAATAACATGCAAAACTAGAAATGTGATCAACATTATTCAATGTCCGTGTAAAAGCTTTGTTTTGAGAAACATCTCGCCCTTTAAAGGAGCGAATGACAGAACAAAGAAGCGCAATAATAAGGAATGATAAAAACAGTCCCACTGCAAGACACTTTTATGAATTCAATCATCCATTATCATCCTTTTTCTTTTTGGGTATTGAACATATAAAACCTAGTACGAGAGTTGGGGATATTGACCTTGTGAGGAAAAAGAGAGAAGTGTTTTGTATTTTTTACTTTAAAAGTGTATTTCCAAGGGGGATGAATGAGGATTTTTCTTTGGAGTTTTTGTAATTATGACGGTTCTTATGTTGATGATTTTCTATGTTTATATGTTTGTTGAGCCCAATATGATTGCTTGTTTAAGTGTGCTTTCATTGGTCAAAGATGTTTTAAATGTATATGTCTTTGTCTAACCCTGATGAAGGCATATGTGCTGAAACACATTGGTTGTGTTATTTATTTTAAAGTCCAATAAAGTTTATCACTGCAAGTGTTGCTGTATTTCTCTGTTCCATTCTTGTTGTTTCTATCCATGCACCTTGTGAGTGGGTAAAGTAGTGCCAGATCTACTTCTACAATAAGGCCAGATACCACAGGACACCTTCAAGGGTCTTGTAGAGTCCATGCTCGGCGGGTCGGCACTATTTTGGTGGCCAACAGCATATTAGGAAGGTGGTCATAACATTTTGCCTCATCAGTGTACATATCAAACAGTAGTATGCTGCAACATTGTTGTCATATGATCATGACTAGTGTCTGTCTTGGCAGTCAGATCAAATAACGAGTTTAAGAAGGAAATGTTAAAAATCACACTTGATATTACTTCCGGTTAATTCATCACACTGGAAATGGAAAGTGGAGTACATTGCATTTTGGGATACAGTATTCCGCACAGAGTGACCTGTCATATACTGTGCATTTTGGTAAATTTGGTACATGTATGTGATCCAGATATTTAATGCATACAGAAGATTTGCATACTGCTGAAATAATACTAGTTAGCATTGTAGTATGCCATTGTGAACAGAGCCTGTGTCTAACCTCTCCGGGTGAGATCAGCTCCTTGCTGTTGTTCTCACTCATGGTATAAATTCTGATGGAGTCCAAACCCACAACAGCAGCAGCAGCAGGAACTGCTGCATACTTCAGAATCTGAGGACAAAACACACCTCATCAGTTCATCTTAATCCCAGTAACCACCATGTTATTGGACACTTTCACTCATGGATTACATTTAATCACGATTGACTGTGATTAGTGAATTTCTGCAAAACTATCTTTAACTGAAAACTATTGTGTTTGAATGATGCTGCATCCACGCTACTAAGTGTCAGTGTTATTCCAAGATGACATGAACAAATACTTACTATGTGCACCTTTAAACCTTGTCTATTTAAAAAATAATAATAATTAAAAAAAATCATGGTTACAGTGCGGTTACACGGTTACAGTACATTATGCAAGTGCTGCCAGTTGAGCTTAACTTGTACTGAATGTGGAACATTCCATTCAGTTCATGATCTTGACACATGATATGAGGCATCAACTTCTCTAGAATCCCGCAACCCAGCAAATACTGTGAAACATACTGGGAAAGAGTTGTATAAAAAGAGAGAAAATATTACAATAATATATGTCATTATAAAAGGGGAGTTTTAAGCTTTGCTACTACTCTGAGGCAGAAGTGATGGTTTTATGGAAATAATGCCATGGTAAATTGATATTACCATGGTAGAAAATGATTTCTGTATTCAAATTCCATGATAAATATTACATCGCTCGCTCATCTTGTGCTTTCAGCTCCTTGATCTTCCCTTAAGCACATTAGTAATAGTTTAATGGACTGGAGCAAGTGAAGGCAGTTGAGAACGTGTAATGATACCAATTCAATTCACCCAAGTTATTATGCTACAGAAAACCATTAGTGTGCGCAAACTTATGAATACTGGAGGTACAATAGACAAGACATTGTTCTGCCTGGGTCTTTTGAGTGACAGAAAGTGAGACAGAGGGCTGAATGGATGTGTGTCAAAACATAATGAGCTGCCTAACTAGATAGGGCACGTTTGATGGCCAAAAATGCAGTCTAGGTGAGCAGCTCAATTGTAAGGTTTCAAGACACAGCCAATGTGTGTGAGACAGACCACTAGTGAGCAAGGGCATAGATTTGGCTTAAACATTGGGGGGGGGGCTGCATTCATGCATCATTATGATCACATTATAAACTACACATGATCAGTTGGACTAACTCATACTGGAGTAACTCACCTTGGCCGCCATGCCGTCACGCCCCCCTTTACTCTCACTTTGGAAAGCAGGAGGAGTAAGAAAAGCCCTCAGAAACGCGAGAGAATATTTTTGATGGTATTCTTGATTGAATATTATATTATATTATATTATATTATATTATATTATATTATATTATATTATATTATAAAACTATACTAGAGCTGCTCAGGTTGTAGTTTAAAAACCCAAAAGAGAATTAGCATTTTCGAGCCATGGGTTCCCTCTGGATTTTCCTTTTTATAATGGCAGTTTTGGATTTATGAGTGAACTGGGGTCTTGGACGTTTTGTTCTACAATAGTTACACACAGTCATACCCCAAACGTGAATTTTAGAAAAAGAGTATGTTGCTAACAAGCTGCTAGATAAGAACTACTATGGTTTTCCGTTTCGTCAGGCAGATTCACTCACATGCTTGTGGTATTTGTAGTCTTTATTTAGCAACTCGTTAGCAACATCATTTTAAAAAAACATGGCGGCTTCAAAATTCACGTTCGTGTGTAATTTAAATTGTGGGTTAAACGTCCAATTATCTTCAAGTGCTGTTTAGCACAGACCTTATTTTTACTTATAAGTTGAAAAAAATAAAATAAATAATAATTCCAAGAGGGTCCTCGCTGCAGACTGTAGCGCAATGACGTAGTGTATCTAGTCCTCTGCATAGTGGATGTTTTGGTTTTTATGCGTTACACTGGAGTAGGCCTACATTATTACTTAGTATTAAAGTATTACACTGAGACATTTGTTTAATATAGCTTAGCTTTTAAAAATAGTCATAACCATGGATTTCGTAAATTAACAGAAAACAAATATATAAATGAAGCAATATACTCCTCCTCACTATAATGTGCTCCTCATTTTAACATCTCCTCCGCTGTACATAAATGCCATGGGTTGAATTATTTGTATTTGTATATTAACATGTAGTGTTCAAACATACTTGGAAGTATGCAAAAGTGAAATTAAAGTGAATCTGGAGCGCTTTAAAATGATGCGCTCAGCACACGGAACTGAATGGAGCACATCTGTTACCCTGAGCAGGAGATGGAGTTGTGTAGCACAGAACTGCTCTTAATACACTGTAATAATGCTTATACACAATACAGACAGGACAGGGCAGCGTACATAGACTTTGAAGTGAACAGCTTGATTTATCTATGAATTAAATTAAATCGTCATAGCCCTTTGCGGTTTAATAATCACACAATGTCATTAATTATATTAATATTTTAATCAATTGTGCAGCCCTAATATATAAATGTGTGTGTGTGTGTTATAGCCCCCCCCCCCCCTTTTTATTTTTATTGAAAACACTATTAAATATTCTCTGATTTTATTCAAAACAACCTTCTGTTGTTATTTCTTTTCACACAAATTATGTTGCTCCAACAGTATTCAATAAAAATTAATTTATTTCTTGAATCTTGATATATATTGTGACCAGAAAAAAAGCAAATTTTCCTTAAGGTGTGCCTTTAGCCCCGTTGTACCCTGTTCCCACAACTAGTTATATGCCAACTGGAAGAATATCTCGTTTTGGTTTAAAGAAATAATCCACTTTACTTCATCTTTATTGTGACTTGGCAAGTTAAACTGATGAACACAGAATATGCAACACTGGTGCATAAAAGTGGGCAGTTATATGTTAATGTATTGTATTTGTTTGACATCTAAAACTGGGAGAAGTTCAGAATAAACCTTCTTTGCATCTTAATTTTAATAGTTTGTCTTTTTTGGACTGGGGAGAAAGTTGTCAGTTCTGAAACGTATATAGTGCATAACTCTTATTTCTATCCCTATTATGAGCCCTTTAAAATAATGTCATTAAACACAACACACAGATTCAGAGTGCAGAGAACTCAGTTTATTAGTTTAACATTTTATAATCTGTTATATATATATATATATATATATATATATATATATATATATATATATATATATATATATATATATATATATTTTCATTTATATATGTATTTATATTTCTGAAAGCAAAGAGGGTTAGCTCTGAATAATATTGTGAATAAATATCAGGCTCTTCCTGGTGTTTAATATACAGAAGGGGAATTTTTGAAAGAGAACCTTGAAAAAAGAGCAATATGTTCTGTCTCAATGTTGCAGTGCAACTTACACCTTATACAGCATAGCCGTGTGGGGGGGGGGGGGGGGGACATGCCCTTAAAACCACAGTGAATCCCCGATGGCCTGGATAACACACACACACATGCAACACACACACAGACACACACACCATGAAATGAATGTACACAGCTAACAAACATTCAACATAAAATGAATAATCAAAACAGTAACTTTAGTGGGCAGATGTGTTTCTGAAAGTCGCTTTGGTAAGAAAGGATCGACGAAGGACATGAAACCATTGTGTTTGGGTAGTGAGTGTGTGTGTCTGGCTATTCCAATGAGATATACAATAAACAGGCCATTGAATGATTACATTCTATTCAATTAAAATACATCCCACAAGATTATAAAAAAGTGACAATCAAACAACTGTAACATTGAGCACATATGCAGGGCTGTGCGAAAACAAATGTCTCAATGACATTTTAATGGGGACAAATGAAAATACACACACACACACACACACACACAACATTGAGCAAGGGGATGTTTGGCACTCCACAGCCGGGAATTAACCAATTGATTTGTTGATTTATTTGGAAATCTCAAATTCTCTGCCACTTGCTTTGGAATTCTGGAATACTGGGCCACTGACCTCTAGAATTGTAAACGGGATAACAAAACTATAGTTTTTGGCTCATGGAGTTTGTCTAAGGGATGCATACATCAGAAAACTAAAAACTAGCAACCTGAATGAAGCCCATAGCTTAGAGGTAATGACCAGCAAAGACCCGGAAAGAAGCAAAAACAGTCATAACATCAGAGAAGCAAAGCTTTTCATCTTTTGTCATCTTTTTTTGTAGAAAAAAATAGAGAGTAGAAAGGTTCTGCATTTGCAGAGTCAAAAGATTGCATTCACAAGTACAATTCACAGTTTTAAACAGAGGATGCAGCTATGCAAATAATATGTTCTTATATACAGACTGTTCTCTGGCCTGATAGCATATATTATTTTTTAAACCATGCATGATATAATATAATTATTCTAAAGAAGCCATAATAAACACTTTACTACCTGCCAGTAGTTAATCTTTTCTCATATCTAAACACGTATGTCATAAAATTCTCAAAGAATCTGTCTCACCCGCTTTCTGTCTATCACTCATCTCTAATACACACATACTCACAAGTACACACACGCACACATACACACTCACTTTCCAACACTCTTGCTTGCTTTGAGAGTTGTATAGAGTAACACAGTAGGGCGGTGTTGCTTGGTAACAGAGTGAAGCCTGTTGCCCATAGCTACATGAGTGCTCTTCCTGCAGCATTCCGAGGGAAGGAAAATAAAAAATAAAAAATAAAAATCAAATAAATGAATGAACAAAATCTTCGGAAGATATATATATATATATATATATATATATATATATATATATATATATATATATATATATATATATATATATATAAAGATTTCCTTTACTCCAATCAGAGACAAAAATAATAGATTATTTTTATATACCATCCTATTTTGTTCAACTGGTGGTCAATTAATCTGAAAATATGATTCTTCAGGCATGCACTAGGGCACCTCAGGGGGCCTTTCTTCCAAACATCCCAAATTGTTCCCATGATGAAACATATTGTACAGAGTCTGTAATGAGCCATATATGTGCAGCTAACACTTTTCTCTCTGCTGTGACACTTCCATGGTGTGTCTGAGGAGCAGTTTATGAGTCATCTCTCAGTGTCAGGTCAGCACAAATGACCGCAAGATAGTGACGTGCCTACGGTCTGAGTTTTGGAGGCTGGGTCAGTTCTTTGAGATTCGTCTTACAGTGTATTGGTTCAATCTGATATCGCTCGTGATCAGGAGGAGGGCAGTATCAGGTCCTCCATCGAGGAAAAGTGAGGACAGTTTACATACACAGTGTTTTTCATAGTGTATGTGTGCAAATGTTAATATGTGTATGTGAGTTTGCAACACACAATTCAAGTTATTTGTATATCTTCCTGTCTGTATATTAGCATGTGATTGTTAGTTCAATGTGTGCATGAGAGTGTGTTTCACACATGCGTTTCTATGAAAGAGTGAGTGTGCATCATCAGCGTTGGTGAGAGAGGTGAAAGGTCATTGGAATCACTGGGCGGTTCCAGAGGGGCGGAGCTAAACTCACAGATATCCAGGAAGAGCTCGTGGTTACGTTGCTTCCATTCGCAAAACTTCCGTGAGGTCAAACAAGGTTCATCCAGCACCTGGCTGATTATCGCCAAGTCGCCCTCCTTTGCCTGGGGGTCAAGAGTGAGAGAAATATTTATATGAGTAAAAAAGAACAAGGAAGAAAGTGTGATCAAAACTAACTCTAGAGCTGTGTGCCAAATCGCATACTTCTGCACTATTCTGTGCCATTTGGTAATGTACGCTGTTGACAGTCAATTAATCCACTCTTGAACCAGGCTTGGCTTTTAACAAATATTTAAGAGAAAGAACATAACTTTAAATCCTTCATCTTTGTGTTTCCTAAAGAAATTACACCACGTTGTGCAAGTCATATGACATTGGGAAACTGTTCCTTTCTGAAATTAGTTTTTCAGATGGGTAAAGTAGCTGACAATGATTTCTCAGGCGAACATAAAATGAGGTATATCACAATGAAAACTTAGTACTTTTTGAGTGAATAAAATGTCTTGATAATCTAATATATATAAAGGCAGAAGTATGAAAATAATTTATGTTTGAGGTCATTTTCATGCATATGTGCAAAGTAGAGTGACCAACTCTTCAAAATCGGACTGCTGAATACCAAGGTTTTATGTCATACACACTTTCTTTCTGAACAGAAGAGATGGCTTTTCCAACAAATTGTGATTTGGAAAAATATAATTATGTACTAAGAATTTAAGCATTGGTACTATATAATGCATTAAATATATACGTATCCCACATATATGAAATGTTCCCGCAATTATATAATGACCCAATTCTTCTTCAACTGAATTAATGGAGTGTGGAATGTTGGACACTTCATGCACTTAGCGGTTGCAGCTTGCCCCACTTAGCTAAAGGGCCGTGTTTACCTGGCCGCGATGCTGGCTTGACAAAAAAATTGCCATAATGGCGAATTCTTTAAAGACAGCACCTTGCAAATGTGAGTTGAATGCTTTACCATCACCCCACGCTGTGTGAATATGTGCATTGTTTGAGATATAAACGTTGACCTGAAATTGGCTAGCGTGTTAAAGCTAGCAGTAACACATCTCTTACATTTGTAACATCACTTCCATCAGTTGAAAATCTGTAAATGCTTCAGTGTAGTAAAAAAAACTTTATGTAGATATGGTGTAAATGTTCCATTTGAGATGATACTACACTTAGCAAATTCATACACTAGATGGCATTGTGCATAGTACAAAGTGTACATGCAGAGAGTGTAGTCTGGTCTAGTTTTTGTCATTGGGACACAGCTTAGATCCTCAATTATTATTTTTTTTTGTCCAAAAATACAAGACAGCATCTGATTGGCTGACTCATTTGAAATTATTCATTCTCTGATGGTGTCACTGAAACATTATTTATTATCATAAATAAAGGCTGGGATAAATCTGCTTTATGGAGCATAACAGGTGATAACAAAGACCAGTTGGCAATAAAAAAACAACGACTTTTAATACCAAGCATGGTATTAGCAATGAACTAAACGAACACACAAGTGGTAATCCTACTATGGTTGGAGCCCACTAACATGCCTTTCAGCAAATCAGTTAGCTCTGCTGGTATATGTTATGTCACCTTATTAATATTCATGAGTCAAGCTGGAAATGTTTATAATGTGAAAAATTGTTAAAGATATTGTATCCTCAAGATTTGTTTACAGAAGTCCTCTAGATTAATTCTCTGGATTTGATCTTTGATCTGTATTACTTTATTTGTTTGCATACCTTCAGTGTGGAGCGGAGAACCCGGATGCGGTGCAGTCGTTCATTAGTGGTAGGGTCATTACTGCGTTTGATGAAGGAGCGTCTGAACTCTTGTTTGGTGGAAGGTCTTTGCTGGCCGAAAGCGGAGAGGCTGGCCTGCTCCAGTGATCGGTACAACTCCTGCAGACCATCAGTGCCATCGGCCACTTTTTCTTCAGTCTCAGGTCTCCTGCTGCTGGGTTTCCGTACCTCCTTTTCCACCTCCTCTTCCTCCTCTTCATCATGGAGATGAGTTCTTGGCCTTAGAGTGCCATGTGTGTGCACATGTGCATGTGAGCGTGAGCTGCGGTGTGAGTGTCCCCCGTGAGCCTCGCGGTGGCGTGGGAGGCTCTGGCTGCGCTGTTTGTGGGTGTGATGGCGGGGACGGGACTCCTCACTGTCAGTCAACGGAAACGGTCCGTCGCGTTCCAGAGGACAGCGGCGCTGGGCAGGGAGTGTGGCCTGCCGGTGCTGGTCATGTGAAAGCAGAACAGGCTCCTCCTCTTCTGCCGTCTGCAGGTAGTGTAGGCCAGTGCTGGTCAGGGGAGTTTCAATCAGGTCCTGCCATGAGCGACGCTCTCGATGAGAGGATCGGCAAGAAGAATGTGACTCCTCAGCAGAGGAATGCGAAAATGTGGAGCCGCTGGAGAAATGACGCTCAGGAAATGGACTAGTCGAAGGCGCCTGAGGACAACAGAATAACTGATCATAATCTAAGTCTATTGTCAGTGAGAAAGCTACAGTAGATGTACAAGATGATAGTAAGACACAGTATGCAGATACGTGAACGCAATCACTGTATTCTGAAATGAATCAGAGCGCAACATATCCCTAATGGAAAATCCAGCTTAAGCTGGTAGCTGGTCCAAGCTGGTCCGAGCTGGTCATTAGCTGGTCCAAGCTGGTCTTTAGCTGGTCCAAGATGGTCATTAGCTGGTCCAAGCTGGGAGACCAGCTTAGACTAGCTACAAGCTTGTCATACCAGCTCAAGGTGATCAAGCTGGTTTTTGGAAGATGGTAGCTGGTCGACCAGCTAAGGACCAGCTTGGACCAGCTCATGACTAACTTGGACCAGCTCATGACCAGCTTGGACCATCTTAGTAACAGCTTGGACCAGCTAAGGACCAGCTTGGACCAGCTACTATGTTCCAAAACACATCTACCAGTTTAAGCTGGATTTTCCAGCAGGGATATACTATTGCTTTCTAAGGCCAGAAACATACCTCACATAAGTAGATACGAGCACTCGGCCAATGCAGGTCTGGCTGAACGTGCTTAAAGGCATAGTGCGAATTACACACTGACATTTGGGGGGGTCTCCGTTTTTTTACCATTGACTTTGAAGGGGTCGAGGTGCGAGGGCTTGAAGTGCGGAGTTACAGGGTTTAAAGTGTGTGCTGAGGCAGAGTTACAGTGAACAGGAAGGGATCTGCTCAGATCTTGTTTAGCTCAGATTGCAATCAGATTAATCGCAAAATAGCTTTCCACTGTGTCTCCGGGTCCTTCCGGGGGGGGTCTCCGGTTCCTTCCGGAAACCCCAGTAATTCGCACCCTACTTAAAGGAATAGTTCATCCAAAAGTTAAAATTCTCTCATCATTTACTCATCCTCATGCCATCCCAGATGTGTATGACTTTATTTTTAATGCTGAACACAAACAAAGATTTTTAGAAGTATATTTCAGCTCTGTTGGTCCTCACAATGCAAGTGAATAGGTACCAAAATTTTGAAGTTCCAAAAGCACATAAAGGCATCATAAAAGTAATGCATATGACTCCAGTGGTTTAATCCATATCTTCAGAAGCGATATGAGTGTGGGTGAGAAACAGATCAATATATTTTTACTATCAATCTCCACTTTCACTTTCACATTTTTCTTCTTTTGTTTTTGACCATTCACATTCTTCGTGCATATCGCCACCTACTGGGCAGGGAGGAGAATCTAAAGTAAAAAAGGACTTAAATATTAAGTTTCTCACCTACAATTCGATCATTTCTGAAGATATGGATTTAACCACTGGAGTCTTCTGGATTACTTTTATGCTGCCTTCGTGTGCTTTTTTTGTTTCAGAATATTGGTACATTCACGTGCATTGTGAGGACCTACAGAGCTGAGATATTCTTCTAAAAATCTTTGTTTGAGTTCAGCAGAAGAAGGAAAGTCATACACATCTGGGATGGCATGAGGGTGATTAAATAGTGAGAAAATTTTCATTTTTTGGGTGAACTAAAAAAATCCCTTTAACATACGTCTTGCATTACTGTGGCGGTACCAAACCTCTGTACTCAAGGGGGTGATAGAGTTACCTTCAAAAGTCTGTGCCATTAAACTGGATGTTATTATTCAGGTAAGATGCTATTCTTTGACTTTAACTGACTTGCTCAGAAATATTCACTTCAATCTGACAGTAGTTGACTTGAAAGAGAAAACTCACCGTAAAAGTGGACAGTTCACACTACTGGCCTCTATAGCACCCTTTGTGGCAATGTTAAGAATGCATCACATACTTTTATTGTGTTATGATTTTCGGCTGACATATTTTGGAATTTTGGAAATTAAGCTTGTGTTGCTAGAAATGTCTGCATTTACATACTTGCATAGAGTATATTGTGGTCTTAAGTGTTGCTGCAAGGGACACTATATTAGACATTTGTGTAAACTTCTATTGTCAGTTTTCTCTTTCAGGTCAGCTACTTTCATGACAAAGCAAAAGTTAAGTTAACTGAATAGCATATTCTAAACTGTTAACATGTTTAAAACTGGCTATCTGATTAATAAAACATCCAGACAATTGAAGGTAACTCTGTTATCTTCTGGAGTACAGAGGTTTGGTACCGCCACAGTAACACAAGAACACATGTAAGTATGTACAGAATGAACAGGACTGCATTCTTGCAATGCTTTAGTCAAGCATTCAGATTCTGACCTAAGAGACTGTTCTTACCTGAATATAGGCATATGTGCTCATATATACAGTACATGTGTGTTTGAGTGTGTTTACGTGTATGTGTTTGTACTAACAGAGGTGTTGTGGTGGTACGTGGCTTCCTGTTTGAGTGTCATGGACCCATCCACCTCGTCCTGGTCACTTTCACTCCAGTAATCTGAACAATGACATCAGAATCACATGTACTGTACATGACAACAGCATTATAAGACTAGGCTTTTCATTTAGCTTAAACACATCAGAATTAATGGAATGATGTACAAAACTAGAGTCCGTGACAGCACAGCATTTTGGGATTATGATATCATCACAAAATGCGATCTCACCTTCATCTGGACGTGGTACTGGATCATCAGGTGTGTATCCAATCGCAGCCAGTCCTAACCGATTCATCCACCTGAAACAGGAAATATAGACATCAGAGGAAATAGAAGGGTGAGGCAGGGTGGGGGGATTGAAGAGTAAAGGGCTCCGAAACCACGTACCTGTTCATCTCTTCCAAATGATCAGTAGCAAAAAAGAAACTTTTAATTTTGGGATGACATGCTTTGAAGGCACTGAAGCCAAAACAAAAAGAGAAAAAAAGAGACAATCATTTAGACACAAGTAACTAATATACACTGAATCAGTGTGTGTGTGTGTGTGTGTGTGTGTGTGTGTGTGTGTGTGTGTGTCTGTGTGTGTGGGCTGGTTTGGGTGGTTTATGAGGACATTCTTTTAGGTTACAAACTGGTAAATACAAGGGTATTATGCTACAAATGTGGTTTATGAGGACCTTTCTAGTGTCCTCATAATTCAAATCGCTTAAAAAAAACATACTAAACAATGTTTTTTGGAAAATGTAAAAATACAAGTTGTTTGTGAGGGTTAGGTTTAGGGGTAGGGTTAGGGTTAGGGGATAGAATCTATAGTTCGTACAGTATAAAAATCATTATGTCTATGGAGAGTCCTCATAAGAATAGGCACATCAATATGTGTGTGTGTGTGTGTGTGTGTGTGTGTGTGTGTGTGTGTGTGTGTGTGTGTGTAAAACAGAGTTCAGCAGTTTTGTGGTGACCCAGTTTCCTCTAGCCAGTGGGTTTCAAACATAGACGCACCCAAAACCCAGCAAACCCAGTACAACAGAGTAAGAGTGATTATTGTTGTCTTTAACACTCACTGTTTCCTCCTGCACTCGATTGCTCTGTCTATCCGAAACTCTGGCAGGCTGATGAAGCCCTCTGCTTTCTCATCCTGAGAAAAACATGAAAGAAAACAGGAGAAATAATTTCTGCATCACAAATATGGCACAACTACAGCACTTACATGACAACAGCATAGATCTCTAAATCTAAGGAAACAGGGATGACTTGGCTACCAGTGTTAGACTGTGGATACTGACTCGAGATGAATGCTGATAAATTATAATTGTGTTCTATAGAGGAAACAATTATCGGTAATAATTGGATGAAATAACTGATTGGCTGTTCAGCTGTTGAGCTTGGTTCCAGAAACATTACTCTAGAAATGAGATCTGTATGAAGTGAAATACAACACACCGAAATATACAAAAAGAAAAAAAAAGTACAGTAAAAGAGTGAGTACATTTGTTTCCTTACGTTTTGGTTGGTGTACCAATACAGGTTGGAGTCTTTGAGAACGAACCAGTACTTCTTCCATTTCTGTGTGAAGTAGCCAGTGGCATCTTTCTTTTTCCATAACCAGCCTTCACAGTCGCCATGACCCAAATCTTTGCAAGCAATACGCCTCCTGCTGGCACTACTTAGGGAACCTACACACACACACACACACACACACACACACACACACACACACACACACACACGCACACAAAGAATATAATGGCAACCACATACAACAGAAAAATACAAAGCTATGATAAGGCTGACAAACACAACACAATGTAATAAATAACAACAATTATGTTTAATAAAACATAAATAAACAATGTACAATGTAAGTAAAACCAGAAGCCTTTGTGAGCACATCTCGCCCTCGTACCTTTGCTTTTTTTCTTGGGCTTGGTCCTCAGAGAGGCATAGTGCATAGACTAGAAATTGGAGAGGAAACAGACATGAGGAACAAAGAGAAAAAGGATTCAAATCATGTTATTCTCATTAAACCTTGAACCATGGCAGTGAAGATTTCTACTTAAAAATCATGATTAAATTCTATTTTAAAACTTTAACATTGTTTAACTTGGACAAACTTGTGCTCATTCTTTCACATAAACAATGCAAAAATTTTTGTGTGATGACAATTTAATTACAAACATTAAAAATATCTGAATGTACAAACAACATGCCAACCTGAAAAAAAAAAAAAACTGGTGTTCATCAACTTATTTCTCACTACCGCAGTGTATTCTCCCACGATGATGCATCAGCAAGTGGCAAAGTTCAAAGATACTCTCCTCGCTTCATTTTAAAGGTTGTGGTTGTGTCTTTAATTTATGTTGCCAACACTATATGTATTTTCAGTACATACATTCTCATTCTCATTACATGTATTCTCATCACACTAATGATACAGAATTTTATGGGAGTATAACAGTGGAATTATCTCAACATATATGTGCATGTGGTTTACCTTCCTCATTGATGCCCCTGCTTGTCGGTCAAGTCCTGAACTAGCATACCTGCAGAGAGAGAAAGAAAGAGTGAGACAGACAGAAGGAGAGAGAGTTCAATTTTTTAATTTAAGTTTTAATATTGTGGCTATTAAAATACAATAGGTATTGACAAAGAACATAATTAAGAATAATAAATTAATTAATAATAATACAAATTATACAAATTGTATATTATTTTAAATGTTTTATTGGTTCTGTAAAGATTAAGTCAAACAAAGCCACAGGGAGTGGACAGGATGTCTCAGGTTGACATCATAGCTGATCCTAACTGACAGAGCCCTAGCACAGCTGCTCGTTCTCACAAACAAACCTCAATCACACACACATCCTCATATACTGTATACACATAGACAACTCTAGATACAGAACTGAACCTCAGCCACTCTGATGAAGCTGCTTTATTTGATTCTTTGCATATGTCGTAACAGCAAATGAACAGAGATCCTTCCATCTTCAGTTAGAGACGTTCCACAGCATTGAACTCTCACAGAGAACTAAACCTCTCTGAAATCTTACAGTGTCAGTCACAGTGGAAAGAAAACCTACTTAAGACTTCAGCCAAGGAATTTCTGTTCCTCATTTTAAAACAAATGGCTGTTTATTAGGACAGGTGTCTTGTGCCCAAATAAAGATATGACTAGCATCCTGTTTGTCTTAAAACATTAAATGTTTCCATCCAGACACAGTAATTTAAACCATCTCTAACTCTCAAACGGGACCTTTAAAATCATAAACTTCAAAGGGGTCATATTATAAGCAATCAAAATGTCAAAATATTTTGAGAAAAAAAAATAGTTAATTGTACTAGTAAAACATACTGTTATTTTCAAAACTGAAGACTTGCTCCTCAGATTAAAAGGATTATCGATACCAAGATCTAAATACATCTCGTTTTGAAATCCTTAGATTTCTGATGTCAGGAACCAAAACATTACACATTTACACATGAATGATGCCAGTGTCATGTTTAGAAACTTAGCTGGGTCACAGTGAGGTAATAAGGAGGAAGTAGAATAGATACTATTAATCCTAACACTACAACACTACTTACAACTAATGATAAGGGTAAATTGCAGGGAAATCTGCCAAACCTTGTACTTTTTCTTGGACTCTTCTGGCTGTTTTTAGCACATGCCACTCAACATATCTCTCTGAAGGATCCCAACGCTAAGAAAAAGTGGCTAAAGTTATTTTTTTGTTGTTTTTTTTAAGGTCTGTAATCGTTTCAGTCTGATCAGTTCAACCGACACATTTCAACGCAGATTGCTTTGTGAATTTGTCAAAATGTAATGCAGCTTATGTGTGAGTGCTGTTTCTCACTTAAAGTGTTAGTTCACCCAAAAATGATAATTCTCTCAACATTTACTCACCCTCAACCCAACCCAGGTGTGTATGACTTTCTTTCTTTAGCAAAACACATTTGAAGAAAAATAGAAAAATATCTCAGCTCAGAAGGCCCTTAAAATGCAAGTGGATGGTGATTAGAACTTTTAAGCTCCAAAAATCACAGACAGTCAGTATAAGTGTCATCCATATGACTCCATTGGTTAATTATTGTCTTCTAAAGCGAAATTATCACTTTTGGTGCGAAAAAGATAAATATTTAAGTATTTTTTTTAACTATAAATCATTGTTTCCGGTCAGCAGCAGTATACACATTCACGAGAGGGTGGAGTTCACATGGTCTCTCGTGTTACGTATTCATGATGGCGAACGTAATCTCACGTTTTTCTCTCGGTTGAGACATTCAAGATAAGCACACAAACGCACCATTGAGAAAATCATACAGATCTAAACCAAAACCAACGGAGCTTCTGTACAGCGTTCCTACTGCGCTCTGCTCTTCCAGGTGTGTCGCACGTGCCTCAGTTCTCGTGTGAACAAGCCAATGCGATTACGTGGATTATGATGATTTATAGTTAAAAAGTACTTAAATATTTATCTTTTTCGCACCAAAAATGATCACAATGCTTTAGAAGACATCAATTTAACCACTGGAGTCATATGGATGACACTTATGATGACTGTCTGTTCTTTTTGGAGCTTCAAAAGTTTGATCACCATCCACATGCATTTTAAGGACCAACTGAGCTGAGATATTTTTCTATTTTTCTCCAAATGTGTTATGCTGAAGAAAGGAAGTCATACACACCTGGGATATCATGAGTGTTAGAAAATGATTGTGATGTGGAAGAGGGCAGGGCCGAGCCGTGACTATGCACGCCCGGCCCCCAATCGGGCTAATCAGCCGAGGAGAGGGATAAATGCAGCCGGATGGGGCAGTTCAAGAAACAGTGAGCCACACGCAGCTGCCATGTGTGCATTTGTGTTTGTGTCTTTTTGTTTAAATTAAATATTACTTTGACTGTTCAGCCGGTTCCCGCCTCCTCCTTGCCCATCTCTATACTGTTACAATGATGAGAGAATTTTAATTTTTGGGTGAACTATCCATTTAACATGCGAAGAGGTGTTTAGTCTTAAAGGCAAAGCAACAAACAACAGCCTGTTTAATTAATAGGGTCAGGGAAAAGATGGAAAATGTTAATATTACTATGACTATATTACTAAAAATATATTATCTATGATCTTTTTTTGGCACAAAAATTAATTGACCCATTTAAAGAAGGTATAGCGGTTACTCACCTATCGGCATCTGCTCTGAGTGTGTCTGCAGTTCTCTGGGGCAATGAACAGAATGATAGAGAGAGACAGACAGAGAAAGAGAGAGGAAGGGAAATTTACATTTCCTGTTCTGTGTTATAAAATGAAACTACTGTGGCAGAGAACTGTGTGCGAGTCTGTGTGCATTTGTGTATGACAATGCACATGTGACAATATTGCACAAATGTGTGTCATCAGAGCAGTGACATCAACGTCTTCCCTCTTCAACATTTACATTTTTTCATTTATCAGATGATTTTATCCAAAGTGAATAATAGTATATTTAAGCTATACATGGAAATCGAACCCATCATTTGGGGTTTTAAGCACCATGATCTACCAGTTAAGCTACAGTAACACATGAGGGTGACTGTTGTTCAAACACGTGAAAATGTCAATGATTTTAAGAAACAGCTCTGATTTTGCACTAATTCAAGACCATGCATTTTGAACCTTGGCCTTTTGAATACCAAAATAATGCTGACTTACATCAAGCCATCCATAACTGTGCTTGTGCTCTGTATAGTATCTGTTCTATTGCCACAACTCTGATCAGATTCGACATATCACTCACATGGTAGTGTGGCATCGTGTTTGAGTCGGGCACAGGGAAGGGCAGCCCCTCGGGGGGACCTGCGTCCAGACGCACTGGTGGGGCAAGCATAGAGGGACTGATGGGAAAACTGGTGCTGCTGGGATTTCGGCTCTTCTTCCTTGATCGCCTGCTTGTGTCACGATGGGAAAACTCTGCCTCTTCCTGGATGAGCAGAATTCTGTCATCACTGAGGAACCGCAAGAGGGAGGAGTCTGAATCTAATGGAGAGAGATAGTGGAAGTTAGTTCTGGAAAGAAAGATAGAAAACAAGCAGTGAGTCAGATTCTGAGGGAAAGACAGCAAAAGGACTTAGAATGCAAAGACTGAGCATATTCAGGGACAGTTTAAGGAGGAGGGAAAAATAGAGAAATAAGAGAAGTTCAGCTATTTTTTTACTTTTGTTTTCTTTTCACATATGCATTAGCTGGACTAGCCTGAGAAACACCAATTTTAGCATGATTCAAACTAAAGAAAAAAATGTGTGATTGTTGTCAGATTCTTTGCTGATTTGAAAAATGTTATTGAAACATAATCTTGACAAACAGTTTTGGAGATTTCTGTATTTTCCCATTCAAGCAGATAGGAGCTTTACTTTTATGCCTATTGTCTACATAGAAAATAGCTAGGTGTTGCTAAGATGGCCACCGAGTGAACTGACTTGCCAGCATGCCTCAACTCTTTATGACTCTAGCTTGCAGAGCTTCTGATTCTGACACCTTCCTGTGTGTGTGTGGTTTGAGAGGTTTATTTCCCCATGTTTGTCTTCTATTTATATACGTGCCAGGGCTACCTACGTGTTCTCTGTTCTATTCTTAGAGGTCTGTTTCCACACAAAAATAAAGCACCAAGAAACAAGTAATGAATTAGTCATTTTATTTATTTACAGTTACATCTTCACCTCTCACATCCCGGAAACCTCACTTTCAGAGAAATTCTAGCCACTGCGACTCTTTAATTAATAAAATACTTAGAGCACATGACAAAACACTGTAAAGAACTTTGTCTCATGTCTGGGAGCGATAGCACATCACAGTTCTGGTAGCACTATTTGTGTGCGTTCCTCCTTCCTTATGATTTTACCGTGCGGATCTATTAGATATTAAAACATCAACAAACCTGTTCTTCAGCACAGTTCAAGTGTGTATTTTACTTCTTTGCTCTACAAACGCTATGCAGGCTTTTGATTTATAGACACCGTTATTTCAGGATGACCAGAGAAACATTTCAGATGCAATAATTGGTCTGCTGGTTAGGTCAGTTATGACTTATTTGATGCACATTTTGCATTCCTAATAAATTTTATTCACATATTAGTGTTTCAACCAAGAAGTTTTTATACGGTATCCCAAAATGTGAATAAAAATACATGGATGAAAACTCAGCTACTGTCTGCTAGACAGGGAGAAACGAGACAGAGTTTAAACCATTGCACCCAATGTTTCAGGAGGAAAGCATCTCTGCTATTATTGCTCATAATTCGCATAATTCATCCTGCATCGTTCGTACTGCAGACATGAATGACACCTAACATCATGCAGCTGATTGGAAAGAGATGTGCTTTTACTTTTCTGAGCAATCAGACTTACAATATTCACCAGGTGAAGATAAAAGGGGCAAAAATTCCCATAGACTCAAGCCACATCTAGGGACAAGAGTGACATCGAGACATGGGGTGGGCTCTGTTGACTTTAGGTTAGCCTCTTTAGTTAAAGTAATGTACATCATTTTGTATGTTGGCAAATGATCAACAAGCATGATATATATTTTTTGATCTGGGTAAATTTGACAATCATTTTATCTGCCACATAGAAAAGGTACTTTGACATGCCATAAAAACGTTTTTAGCATAAATAAATACTCGTCTCAAACACAAGCTACTAAAATAAGCACTTCCTGAATATATGTTCACATAACAAATATGGAGCTTTTATGTTAGCATCACATCACTGAGCTTTGACCTCAAAATCCTCATAAAGATCAACATCTGTCCATCTTTAAAGTACAAGTTCTTAATGCCGTTTTTGGGGAAACAGCTTTCATTTCTCTTTACAGACTGACAGACAAAATCCCTGTTGGGAGTCAATGCCTATACAAATAATAAATTATAATAATAATAAATAAATACATCTTATAGGTCAATTCATCACCTCTGCTTCCTCTTTTGTAAACTCCAGATTCTTGAGGTTCTGCCAGCCACTCAGTTCCCATAGAAACCTGCCGGGGGTCACCTACAGGGAGATGCAAACAACATCTGAGTGTGGTTGTGTGTTGTATTGGTGTGTTTTAGATAACATCTATCAGTGGGTATTACTATACATAGTAGTACAACATACTAAATTGGCTGAGATTTGCAGTCTTCTGTAATGCAATGCATCAATGTCCTGCTTTTAGAAATGGCAAACATCCAGAAATGCCAGAAACTGTATATCATATGACATCATGTAACATCGACTTAACACACAACAATTAAAAAATGTATGGCAAAAAAACTTTGTGTCATTTATTATTTCAAGTACAGCATGCAGTATACAATTTATATGTAGACAGTATATGATGCGTGTAGATTCAGCAGAGAATAAATGACTAAGAAACAATACAATTTTGAAAAAAGGAATAAAAATGATCACATTTCAAATATAAGTAAGTACAGAAAGTAAAAAGAGTATAAAAAGCATCATGTTTTTATGCATGTGTTTGTTCTTACTGTGAGTTGGGGTCCGGTCTCTGCGTCGCAGTCCCGTATTTCTTCCAGAATCCTCCTCCAGGAGAGGGAAATACTGCCCTCCGAGTACCTCCTGTTCTACATAATACCCCGGAGAATCAGAACCAAACACACCAAACCCACCTCGATCCAGATCCTCCTCTCTGGAAAAGAAACAGAGAATGGGAATTATTGTAAGAAAACAAAAAGAAAATGCATAAAAATTAAACCAACCTGCTGAAAGCAACCAAAAGTGTGGTTAATGTAGTTTATGTAAATACTTGTTCATGTAAATACCTGTGTCCATAGACAGGTGACAGTATAAAGACATCATGTCCTCCAGGTGTGTCCACTCCAGGTGAGAGTCCCACTGACCCAAGCGTGCTGGGTGGGGTGGGTGAACCACTGCAAGGACTGGTGGACAGCGGCTGCCAATCAAAAACACAAAAAAACAGCATCTTGCTGTTAGGCACAGTGTAGAGATAATGAGGTTTCAGCATAAATGAAAAGAAATTCAAGACAAATTCTCAAGACATGCAAATTTCAGAACTGCTAATGTCCTCATGATGGGTTGTGAAAGTATTCAAATACATTACAGTGAGAGTCCACTGAAAATGCTTCCATTTTCCTTTTTTTTTTTTTTTTATACTTAAAATGTATTTCATTACAAACTAGAAAAGTAAAGTTTGTAGAAAAACTTTGATGTTGCCTTGAAAAAGCTTTGTCTGAAAGTTTAAAAAAAGTTTAAAAGCTTAGGTTTAGGAGGAAAGAAAGAAAGAAAGATAGCTAGCTAGCTAGGCAGACAGACAGACAGACAGACAGACAGACAGAAAGAAAGATAGATAGATAGATAGATAGATAGATAGATAGATAGATAGATAGATAGATAGATAGATAGATAGAAAAGAAACAGTGATAGATGGAGTGATGAGTGAGAAAGAGTGATAGAGTGACAGAAAAGAATTAGTGATAGAGTGATAGAAAGATAGAAAATAAAGAGTGATAGATAGAAAAGAGTGATGAGTGATAGATGGAAAAGAGAGTGATAGATATATAGATAGATAGATAGATAGATAGATAGATAGATAGATAGATAGATAGATAGATAGATAGATAGATAGATAGAAAATAGTGATAGAAAGAGTGACGAGTGATAGGAAGAGTGATAGTGATAGAAAAGAATGAGTGATAGAGTGAAAGAATAGAAAGTGTGATGAAGTGAAATACAGATAGAAAAGAGAGAGATGGATGAATGGATGGACAGATAGATAGATAGATAGATAGATAGATAGATAGATAGATAGATAGATATGAAAGTGATGGAGTTATAAGACAGAAAAGAAAGAGTGATGGAGAGATAGAAAAGAAAGAGTGATGGAGTGATAGAAAAGAAAGACTGACAGAAAGATAGAAAAGATAGAAAGATAGATAGATAGATAGATAGATAGATAGATAGATAGATAGATAGATAAATAGATAGAAAATAAACAGATAGAAAGAGTGATAGAAAAGAAAGATGAGTGATAGAAAGACTGAAAAGAAAGAGTGATAGAAAAATAGAAAATAAAGAGTGATTGAGAGATAAAAAGAAAGATGAATAATTAAAATAATTTATTTATTTGATTAGCGAAACAGAAATAGTGCAGAATCTGAAATAGTTCTTGTTAATTTTGTCATATTGTTTCTCTGTTTTAAAATTTCCAAGTTCTGTTTATTTTCAGGTTTAAATTAGAATTTGAATCCCAGCTGTCAATGTGGACTCAGACTTTATGTTAAGCATATTATACTTCTACAATATGTTAGACTTAAGCAGCATGTTACATTGGAGGGCAGGACAGTGATCCATCACACACACACACACACACACACACACACAAACATAAACACACACACACACACACACACACGTCTAAAGACCTTTGACTAATAGAGGAGCAAGAGTGTGTTTCAAAAACGACGATAGCGTTGCCCTTGGCAACCATGAGCACTGCATCAGTCAGTTAGCAATGAGGAAAAGCATAGCAACAAGCAGCAGACAGCAACCTGGCAACAAGAGGCTGGGAAAACATGTATTTAAAATACACTGCTCGTCATTATACTGTATATGTAACCATTTCAGTGCATTTGTCCTTATGTTCTTCAATAATATTTTCTATTAATTTGTCAGGCTATTTAATAATATAGTGTTTCCTCCATACATTAATTCATAACCGAGTCTCCATCTCTTTATTTGTTTATTTATTCACTTAGAAAGGATTTAAAATGCTCTTCTATTGCAGGTTTATGAGAGACTATGTCAACAATCATTATCTCCTTCAGATCTGTTGAAACCTGGCACCAGTGTGAATTCATTCATGAGTGAACAGTTTCGGTCCACTCTGCTCCAGTGTGTCGTGACTGTGAGAACAGGACACATATGCAAGATATCCACAGTTTTCCAGAGCAACCACTGGGCGGCGCCATGATTATTGTAATTGCCTGTTTTCTATTTCTGGTCTGGAGAAGCCAAGGGAGAACAACGGATCCAAAGGAGAACAACAATCATTTAAGTGTTACTTGGAGTAAAAATTGCTCAACTTGTGCAGTTGTTGGCTGTCATAACAACTCATAATTAATGATATCAACATAATTAACCTCGGACCATCGCTTCACATCATCTACACACCCAGATGAGGCACTGTCTCTAAAAAACGGTCATCTCGACTCTGTGAAGTATTGGTATGTTTTTTAAAAAAAATAATTTTAATTTTAAATTTTTTTTATTAACAAATTTTTATTGATTCCATATACCAAATAAAACAAACAACACAAGAATCAACTTTTAACAATTATGTGCACCCCCTCCCTCCCGCCACCAAACATACATCCCAGTGGTCAAACATTAAATAACAACAGACACACATAAACAAACAGTCCAAAGAAAATACTCGATAACATAATATTTGATGACTTTTTCTTTTATGTTAACCAACATAAAAGAAAAAGGGTTCCACATATAATTTTAACTAAACTCGTCCCTCTCCCCTGTTGCTCCCTGGTAACCTTCTAAGAAGGCCAAATAAGTGCACCAGCCTCTTCAAACGCTGCCACTCTGCCCAGCTCGGTGCACCACTCATGAAATGAGGGCGCATCAGCCGACTTCCATCCCCTTAGCAGTACCTGCCTGCCAATCATCACGCTGGTAAGGATCCAGTTTTTTATATGTTTATTCATTATATTAATACCTGCCCCATCACCCAAAATACAAAGTCTGGTGCAGTGTGAGTGCTCAAGACCTCACAAATAAAATTCTGAACCTTCGACCAAAACTCTTGAATTTTAGTACAGGACCAAAAAACATGGGCTATGTCCCCATCCTCCAACTGGCATCGCCAGCAAGTAGGTGTGTCTTTAAGGCCAAGCCTATTCATTCTGGAGGGAGTCCAATAAAAACGATGCAGAATCTTAAATTGAATGAGGTGCACCCTTGCATCTTTAGATGCAGGCTTGACATTTTTTTAAATCTTACCCCATTCTCCATCTTCCAGTACTAAATTCAAGTCTCTCTGCCACAACTTCTTATAAGAGATGTTAAAACCCCATCCCCTAAACCCTGAATTAGCCAGGAATAGTACACTGAAGCCTCGTGGCCCTTTCCAAAAGCAGCAAGCACCATCTCAATAGTGTCTGCCACTTTAGGGGGCTACGTACTACTCCCAAAGATGGTGCAAAGTAGATGGCGCAGCTGTAAGTACCTGAAGAATTGAGATCTGGGAATCCCAAAACGCTGTATAATATTTTCAAAAGATCTCAACGCTCCATTTTCATACAGGTCACCCAGCGTAGCAACTTCCTTCTCAATCCATTCTGTCCAGCATAAAGGGGACTTGTTAATGCACAATTTAGGGTTTAACCAAACGCTTGCGGCAACGTTCAGGTAAATGTCCGAATTGAACACGTGGGAAACTTTTGTCCACACTAAATGCATGTGCAAGATAACAGGATGTGTCTTTACTTCTCCGAGTAGCTTGGTAGAAAGACTTTGCAATGGCAAGATAGGGGCAAGGAACTCCTGTTCAAAAAAGAGCCAGGGAGGGGCTCTCTCAGGTGGAAGCGACCAATGCGGCAAATGTCTGAGACCAAAAGCATAATAATAAAACAAAATCTTGGGGAGACCTAACCCACCTTTGTCAATTGGCCTGTGTAACTTGTTGAAATGCATCCGAGGACGTTTACCATTCAAGATAAAAGATTTAGCTATACTATCAAATTGTTTAAAATAAATGAGGGGAACTTCAATGGGGAGAGACTGTAGTAGGTAGTTGAATATTGGAATACAATTCATTTTTATAACATTAACCTTTCCAGTCATAGATAAATGTAGTGAAGCCCACCTGTCCACATCGCCTGAAAAACTTTTTATTAAAGGGTCTAATTACAAAATTAACTAAATCACATAAATTTGCTGGGAATAAAATACCCAAACACTTAATGCCCTGTTTGGGCCACTGAAAGGTGCCCGGCTGAAAAGCCGTTACCAGGCAGTACGCTGTCAGAGCCAAAGCTTCGATTTAGACCAATTAACTCTGTATCCTGAGAACTTAGAAAAGGAATTAATAATTCTGTGAAGGCAAGGCATAGATCAAGTAGGGTCAGAAACGAATAATAAAATATAATCTGCGTAAAGCAAAAGCTTATGCGCCATACCTCCCGCCACCACCCCTGGAAAATCATCTTCCCTTCTTATCATGGCTGCTAATGGTCCCAGGGCAAGACAGAACAATAATGGGGAAAGAAGGCAACCCTACCAGGTGCCCCTATCCTGAGTAAAATAATCTGAAATTAATCCATTTGTTTGTACCGCTGCTACCAGGTGTCTATAAAGTAACTTAATCCATCCAATAAAAGTATTCCCGAACTAATGTCTAGCTGGACCAGGGAAATTGGACAGTACCTCTTACACTCACTTGGATCTTTGTCCTTTTTAAGTATCAGACTGATCCAGGCTTGTGTTATGGTTGGCGGAAGCTTTCCATTCTTTAATGATTCTGTATAAACTTCTAGCAAAAGTGGGGCTAATTCTGTAGCATAAGATCTAAAAAATTCAGCGGCAAACCCATCTGGCCCAGGAGACTTACCTGTAGGCAAGGCCTTAATTACCTTGCCAAACTCCTCCAAGGTTATCTCAGAATCAAGAGAATTTTTTTGCTCAGTCGTCAGTGTGGGGAGTTCTAATGGTTCCACAAATTTTCTAATATCTTCATCAGTAGACGAAGATGTGGAACTATAAAGATCAAGATTCTTTAAAAGCATTTTTAATGTCAATGGTCGAGGTAAATATTTCACTACCAGTAGATTTCACTGAGGGAATGGTAGAAAAAGACTCTCTCTGCTTTACATATCTAGCCAAAAGCTTCCCTGCTTTGTCCTCTGACTGAAAGTATGACTGTCTTGCCCTGAATAGCCAAAACTCCACCTTTCGCGACAAAATAGTATTTTATCTGTATTTCAATCGGGTCAATTCTCTGAGGCCATCAGACGACATTCGGTGCTTCAGCTCTGCCCCAGCACTTCGAGTTCTCATGCTTTGGACTATTTGATGAATGAGGCATACTGTATGATCCAACCCCTAAGAACCGCCTTAAGTGCCTCCAAGCCACACCCACAGAGGATACTTAGGACCAGTTGGTCTCCATATAAACATTGATTTCTGCCTTTAATATTTGTTGGAATTCAGGATTTTGCAAAACGGATATATTAAAGCACCAACTATATGATTTCTTTTTCTCCGTATGTGGCAACACCTCTAAACTCACCAGGGCGTGGTCCAAGACTAAGATGTTTCCAACTGAGCGATCCACAACAGATGAAACAAGGGACTTAGATATTTAAAAAAAATCTATTCTAGAATAAATCTTATGGACTGATGAAAAAAATGTATAGTCCCTACAAGATGGGTTCAAAAGTCTCCAAATATCTGTAAGACCAAGATTTTTACACATCCTGTGAAGCGTCAATGTTGCTCTAGTGGGCTTGCACACTTTTGCTTCACTATGATCAAGGACTGACTCCATCAAAAGATTAAAGTCTCCTCCCAATATTATATCATGAGGGGTGCCAGCGGCTTGCAACATCCCTACAAGTTCTATAAAAAAGCCCTGATCATCAACGTTAGGTGTGTAAATATTAGCAAAAATCAGCCTTTGCCCCTGAATTTCAGCTAAAACAATAATGACTCTTCCTAATTTATCTTTAATCTGTTCGAGCATTTGAATTGTAGTGCTACTTATCTTGTACTTGTACTTGTCACTTGTAATGACTCCCCTGCTCTTACTCGAGCCAGCACTAAATAAAACATGTCCACCCCATATCTTCCCAAATTTTTAGCTTCCTGTGGGAAAGATGCATTTCTTGAAGAAACACAATATCATATTTCTGCAAAAAATATTCCACAAAACAAACTCCATCCAATAGGAGGCATAAGCACAAAGAATGAGCAGATTCATCCACAACTGTCCCGAAGGAGTGTTATTCCACAAAACAAACTCCAGCCGCTAGGTGGAACCAGCACAAAAAGAAACAAAAAAGGCACCCAACTTCCTCGGACAGCCAAGTGAATGATCAGTGAGTCAAGTTCACTTGGAAGCAATGTGAGAATCATACCATGGCTTACTCACTCCAATGTTTTTATGAAGGACAATGCTTGCTGGGGACATGTAAATACTTTGTGGCCATCCTTAGTATCATTTCTCAATTTGGCCGGAAACATCAGTGCAAAAGCGATCTTCCATTGATGTAAGAGTTTCTTGAGTTCCTTGAATCGATCACGTTTCTCTCTTGTCGAATTCGCAAAGTCTGGAAACAAGAAAATGCTGTGGTTCTTCCAAGAAAGCCTTCCCTTACTCCTTTGATCTCAGAAATTTGGCCAGAATTGATCGGGGCCTGTCTCCCTCAGCGGATCTCCGAGCCGGGACCCTGTGAGCTCGCTCGATTTCCAGCTTATGGCCTGTTATGTCGAGCAGACTCGGGAAGAGCCCGTCTAGGAATTTCACCATATCTCTGCCTTCTTCATTCTCAGGAATTCCAACAATTCGGACATTGTTTCACTGGCTACGATTCTCAAGATCTTCCAATTTTTCCAAAACGCATTCCAAATCTGCCTTGGTCGTTAGCCGGTTAGCAGATAATTCCTTCTCCAATGACTCCAGATAATCAATTCATTTCTCGATGTCCCTGATTTTTGTAACCAACTCAGAGAATTTCGACTCCATGGCCGTAATCGATCGAGGTATTACTGCAAGATCCTCCAAGTCCGTTATGACCTTCGTCAGCATCACAGACACGCTGGACAGCTGATGTTGAATTTCTCCTGCCGCACTGTCCAATTTGAGTCCCTGGTCTGCGGCCCTGTCTGGGGTATCAGCTTGAGCACGTAAGTGTCTTTTAATGTCTCCAGAGCCTGAGGATTTTGAATTCTTTGACATGTTGTCTTCATAGAACTGTTATGAAACAGTGTGTATCGAATCTCACCAGTTTATGAAAAAAACTAGCAAAGTGTGCAGAGCTCACCGTTCACACGTCCGACCCTCGCATGGCGCCACACGACTCCCCCATTGGCATATTTTTTGACAATGTTTACCAATTAAACATAACATTAAATATTACATTACCCACTAAGAAAATACGCTGATGAGAGTGAAAACACTGGAGACCGGAAATTGAAAACAGATGAATCGTGGGACACTTCCGCATTCAAGAAAAAGGTGGATAACTACATCTGTCTGATGCTTGTATCCTGAGTAACCATGGAGCACTGGGTGCCATGGCAACAAGCCGTACAGAACTCATTCACTGCTCTGAGACGTACTCATACACACACTCACACACAATACATATTAAATGGATAAAGTTGAACAAACATGTTGAACTATCCTGACAGTACACACACACACACACTCACCTGCAGGGCAAGTGGTTTCCAGCGGGCATTCTTTAGCAGTGCAGGGGTGGAGCCCAGAGTGTTCTGTGGTCTCTTCTTCAGCGTGAGGATGACTCCGCTCGGGTCCTCACGGAGACAATTGACCAAGTTTTTCAATTGCCAACCAACCTGATAGAGAGAGAGTTGATTCAGACACACACACACACACACACACACACACACACACACACACACATGTATATATATATATATATTTATATATATATATAAATACACACTACTGTTCAAAAGTTTAGGGTCACTTATTCTTTATTTTATTTTATTTTTCATATTTTAGAATAATAGTAAAGTCATCAAAACTATGGAATAATAGAAATGGAAATATGGGAATTATGTTGTAACTAAAAAAATCCAAAATAAATCAAAACTATATTATATTTTAGCATCTTCAAAGTGGCCACACTTTGCCTAGATTTTGCAGAAATGCACTCTCGGCATTTTCTCAACCAACTTCTTGAAGTATCACCCTGGGATGCTTTTTAAACAGTATTGAAGGAGTTCCCATCTATATGCTGGGCACTTAGTGGCTGCTTTTCTTAATTATTGGTCCAAGTCATCCATTTCAAAAACGTTTTTTTTGTTTTTTTTTTATAAAATTTTCGTTTATATATATATATATATATATATATATATACACTATATTGCCAAAAGTATTCGCTCACCCATCCAAATAATTGAATTCAGGTGTTCCAATCACTTCCATGGCCATAGGTGTATAAAATGAAGCACCTAGGCATGCAGACTGCTTCTACAAACATTTGTGAAAGAATGGGCCGCTCTCAGGAGCTCAGTGAATTCCAGCGTGGTACTGTGATAGGATGCCACCTGTGCAACAAGTCCAGTCGTGAAATTTCCTCGCTACTAAATATTCCACAGTCAACAAAGTGGAAGCGATTGGGAATGACAGAAACTCAGCCACGAAGTGGTAGGTCACGTAAAATGACAGAGCAGGGTCAGCGGATGCTGAGGCGCATAGTGCGCAGAGGTCGCCAACTTTCTGCAGAGTCAATCGCTACAGACCTCCAAAGTTCATGTGGCCTTCAGATTAGCTCAAGAACAGTGCGTAGAGAGCTTCATGGAATGGGTTTCCATGGCCGGGCAGCTGCATCCAAGCCATACATCACCAAGTGCAATGCAAAGCGTCGGATGCAGTGGTGTAAAGCACGCCGCCACTGGACTCTAGAGCAGTGGAGACGCGTTCTCTGGAGTGACGAATCACACTTCTCCATCTGGCAATCTGATGGACAAGTCTGGGTTTGGCGGTTGCCAGGAGAACGGTACTTGTCTGACTGCATTGTGCCAACTGTGAAGTTTGGTGGAGGGGGGATTATGGTGTGGGGTTGTTTTTCAGGAGCTGGGCTTGGCCCCTTAGTTCCAGTGAAAGGAACTCTGAATGCTTCAGCATACCAAGAGATTTTGGACAATTCCATGCTCCCAACTTTGTGGGAACAGTTTGGGGATGGCCCCTTCCTGTTCCAACATGACTGCGCACCAATGCACAAAGCAAGGTCCATGAAGACATGGATGAGCGAGTTTGGTGTGGAAGAACTTGACTGGCCTGCACAGAGTCCTGACCTCACCCCGATAGAGCACCTTTGTGATGAATTAGAGCGAAGACTGTGAGCCAGGCCTTCTCGTCCAACATCAGTGTCTGACCTCACAAATGCGCTTCTGGAAGAATGGTCAAAAATTCCCATAAACACACTCCTAAACCTTGTGGAAAGCCTTCCCAGAAGAGTTGAAGCTGTTATAGCTGCAAAGGGTGGGCCGACGTCATATTAAACCCTATGGATTAAGAATGGGATGTCACTTAAGTTCATATGCGTCTAAAGGCAGATGAGCGAATACTTTTGGCAATATAGTGTATATACACACACAGTATATACAAAACCCTTCAGCATACACTGATAATCAATCTGTACAGACATTAATGCACATTTATCATATACACACAGATGACAACTTGTCCCACATATTGATACCAACCACTGTCTGGTGATTGACCTGAATGACCTCATCACCGGCATGGATCTTCTTACACTGATCTGCAGGAGACTGTATGCGAGAGATAAAGAGTTTAATAACCCCTTTCCATAAAGTGATAAATCTGACAGCAATAATTACAAAGGCACTTCTGTGATATTATGGTATCATATACTGTATTAGTGAAGTACTTTCATGCTCCCTTTAGATTGCCCACATCAAGAGATCTGTCCTTTGAAGGGAGTAGGGCATAGGAATGATCACTTTCAATGGGAATTCGCCCATTATTTATTGCGCATTTCACATTTTCCCTATGCTGGCGTAGCACTGTTTGGGCAGAGTAAATTGTTTAGATGTGTCTTGAATTCCAGATGCATTTACAGTTGACTGAGTTTTGTCTGGAATGCATCTCAAACCATCTCTAGAGGTCTTGGAGGGCATTTACACTTGGTCTTTTCATGATTGAATAGCAATCCAATCAGCAAAAACACATAAAGTGACCAAGTGTAAATAATAATAATTTTAATAAATTTTCTCATAGGTCTTTTCCAAAAAAACAACAACAACAGTTTATAGTCTGTTCAGCTGTTCGGCCTGTTCCTCACACAAAGGTTTTGTATTATTTTTGGGTGAAAACTAATTGTGAGGTGCTTTGCTCAAGGGCATGATGGCTCATTTTTTGGTTACTAGCCCAATCTTTAGCAACTAAACCATAAAATGCCAGTCCAGAAAAATTTTCAGAATATTTCAGAAAAGTATTCGATTTTGCTTTGGTGGCTTGTTCTATAATCCGGAATTGGAAGAACATTTGAAATTGTATCTTTTTAGTTGCACAGGAAATGTGCATTAAGAACTTGAAATCAAAGAATTCTGTTCCTTCAGCAAGGACGGGAAGTGAAAAGGGCATGTAGCTTGAGTCCAACCTAATTTAACATCTACATAAATGATTTAACAACAGTACTGGAACAATCCACTATTCCAAGCCTCACTCCACCCAGCGCTGAAATCAAGCGCCTGCTCTGTGCGGATGACCTGGTTCTGCTGTCCCCACAGAAGAAGAACTGCAGCACAGTATGTCCTTTATTAGAGCAGTATTGCCAGAAATGGGCACTGACAATCTGAAGACAACCACAGTTAAGGTTTTCCAGAAAGTGTCAGTTTCCTTATGGAGGAGAGGTTTTAAAACACAGCATGTCAGGATCCTGTCACCTTTGTCAGTCAAGTTTATTGTGGTGACAGGATCCTGACACGTATGTTCTATGTCTCTGTGTGAGCGCACTGCTTTGGTTGTTTTCCTTGCCATGTGCTCTTTGTCTAGTTTCATATTCAGAGCATGGTGTCTGGATCCTGACTCTTCAGTCTGGTTCGGTCTTGTTTCTTGTTGAGTAGGGATCTGGACACTCATGCTCCATGTCTCTTGTCTTTGTGAGTGCATGGCTTCATGTTCGGTTTCGGGTCTCTTGTCATGCGCTCTTGTCTGGTTTTGACTTTTTGTTTGAGCACATGGCTAATGATGGCTTCATTGCCATGTGCTTTATTGTCTTGTCTTTGTGTTTGTTTGAGCACATGGCCAATGACGGCTTCATGTGCTCTTCCTGTCTGGTCTGTTGTGTTTTTTGTGAGCACATGGTTCTTGTTAAGTTGTTTGCCATGTGCTCTCCTGTCTCTCGTCCTGACCCCGCCCCCTTGTTTCTTCATTATTGTTCATTTGCTTCACCTGCTTTCCTTATTTCCCTCCTCATTTCCTTTCCTATTTAACCCAATTGTGTTTTTTGTCTTGCGCCAGTTCGTTGTGGTTTATCACCCTGTTAGGTTCTCCCGTGTCAGTTCCTGTCTTGCCCTGTCGAGACTGTTCCAGCCTGCAGCACTGAACCCAGTCTGTTCTGCAGTGTTCTGCCCTGGACCTTTGAGTTTTCCCCTTCGGGGTAGTTTTTGTTTGTTTTGTTTATTTTTTGAGAGTTAAATAAAAGCCCATTCTTCTCACTTTCTATGAGTCCTCACCCTCTCTTCTACCTCAACTGACACAGCATCGCCAGTGAGGATCTTGCAATTGACCTAAACACATGGGAGTTTTACTCTACCAGTAAAACTATTAAGTGACAGGACTCAGACTATTATCTATACTCTAAAATGATTCAAACAGATTACAAAACAATAAAAGTCTGGATAAAATGTTTTTATTTATTCATGACATAAATTATCTTTATATTGTTGTGCAGTATATCTACTGTCTATAACTATACATTTAAATGACAGAAAAACCTAAACATTTCAGGATGCACAAAGGTGCTTTAAATAGTGCTATTTTAACTGTTAATGGTGCTGTTAGCAATTTCAGCTGTTTGGCTAATTACCACTACTATAATTAGCCACTGAATTAGTCCTATTTCTCAGGACATCTATAGTATTTTAGTGATATCATAGAGGTAGCAAAATATTTTATGCATGGTATTAAAATTGTTTTTTTTTTTTAAATGCCCGAAAGCTGCCCAAAATTTAGGAAGAAAGACTGAGGTTGGCAGTTGTTTATGAATCTTACGGTTTTGATTGGTGGGATTTAAATGAACACGCTCCACTAAAACATTTGTTAGCACCCTCATTGAGACATGTAAAGAATAAATACACCTCTAAACTTACATTCTCCGTGGTTCCAGTGATCACATGTAGACCATCATATGTGGACTTGATGTACATGCCCTGAAAAAAGAAGAGAGAATGAGGGGTTGTCAGTTGTTGTAAAAATTATTTATTTATCATTGAAAATATACCAGATTTAAACAGATTTTTTCAAACTTTGAAATGCTGTTCAGTCAGTGATGAAAGGTACATTATTTACTCACTAGGCCCTCACTAGGCATAACGTTAGTTAGATGAACAACATCTAGGTGGGCCGACTGTGACACCAGCGAATCGGATGACAACGAAATAATGTGCTCACAGATACCTGATAGAGTCTTACACTGCAAAGACAGATAAAAACAGAAAGAGAAGAAGTTTTAGACCTTTCAGTCTAATCATAGCTGTTGAACAGGGAGTAAATTGGCAGCAGTACAAGAATCCAGATCATTTGCATTTACATGAAATATGCCCACAATGCATCATAAGTCTGTTCTAAAAAGTCACATACTATATGAAGTTTAATTCATGCCATATTCTTTCTTTCATCTTCCTCTCTCACCCTTTCTCCCTCTCTCTTTCTCTCCCTTTCTGCTCTACAGGCAAGGGAGACAAATTCACAATCTGCATTATTCAAGATATCCAACCTTAAGCTAAACACACACAAGCGCATACACAAGCACTCGCCCAATCACACACTCATAACAGATTTTTGCATCAGAGCAAGCTGGATACATGTGACTCCACAATCACATTTCAAATACATATTTTATAGGGCTGACCATGAATGAGAAAATGTTTGTATGTGTGTACTATACTTGAGAGGACCAAATTTCCCAAAAAATATATTAATAGTAAACTTCTTAATAAATAACTTATTATAAATAAATACAAATATAGTACAACTTCTTTAAAACAACATGTGAGGATATGTTGCTTAGCATAGAACTGACATAACTATCCATAAAGCTAATTTTACTTAAAGCAAACACACAGAAATTATGTTAATAACACATTACCAGAACTTCATACACCAACAAAAGTAGATCCACCTCAAAATGACAATTTAGACGACTTTACCCACTAAACATTTTAACTGAATAATTTATGTAAGTTCTTAAAAATAAAATAAAAAATGTACTTAATTTTTTTTTAAGTGCATAACTGAATATGTGATTGTATTTTGTTCTTATAAACTGCAGGTCAAGTTGAAAGTTGAGTTGAGTTATTATATGCTATTGAAAGAGCTTATGTTGTATGCCTTTACTTTATATAAAATGCCAAAAGGTGTTTGAACTGTAATGGATAGGGTTAGAGTGTAGTAATTACAATTACCTTAATTTAAGAACAATAGAAGTCAATGGAAGGTCCTTAAAGGAATATTCAAAACAAGTTAAGCTCAATCGACAGCATTTGTGGCACAATGTTGATTACCACAAAAAGTTATTTCGATACGTCACAAAAATCGAGGTTACAGTGAGGCACTTATAAAGGAAGTTAATTTTTGGTGGGTTTAAAGACAGAAATGTGAAGCTTATAATTAAAAAAAAAAAAAAAACAGTTACATTAAGTTTTCTGTTAAAACATATTATTTGAGTTGTAAAGTTGTCCTTTAAGTATAGGATAAGTTTGTGTGTAAAAAAGAGAGAGATTGTGTATATGGTTTGAGAAGCACTCACCACATGTAGAATTTTATTCTCAGTTTCATACACTGTGCAATCCTGAGAGGAAGAAGAAGAAAAAAAGCTAGTTAAAGTAAAAATAAAGGACTGTGCTGTGTGTTACATATCAAAACATTCACTCCTACACCTATTTCTCTCCTGCACGCACACACACACACACACACACGCGCACACACACACACACACACACACTCATGTTGGTAGCTATCATTATGAGGACTCTCCATAGACATAATTTTTATACTGTACAAACTATAGATTCTATCCCCTAACCCTAACCTTAAACCTAACCCTCACAAAAAACTTCCTGCATTTTTTAATTTTCAATAAAACATAATTTAGTATGTTTTTTAAGCTATATAAATTATGGGGACACTAGAAATGTCCTCATAAACCACATTTATAGCATAATACCCTTGTAATTACCAGTTTGTAACCTAAACCACTTAAACCTGCCCACACACACACACACACACACACAAACACCTGTTGTACTATGGTCGTTAGCTCTAGACAGAGTTGAACAATGTTGTTTTTCAGCACTGAGTATTCAGAAACACTGACAAATGGAGACCTGCAAACAAAGCAAAATATACACAAAGTGATGAGGGAATTGAAGTAGACAAACAAACCTTATTTCATAAAATCAATAAAAGCAGGATTTACTGAATTTGCTTTTATTCTGTTATTTTGGGCAACTTTACAGATGTTTTATTAATCTTTTTCATTTCATTTCAGTTCTGTTCAGCTCAGTCCAGGTGAGTTCAGGTTCTGTTCAGGTCAGTTTTGTTACCTGTCCAGCCATGCCAGCAGATTTTTTGCTGCTCCAATGAGGTCAACAACTGAAGTCAAGAAGTCATTTGGAAGGCGCCGTGAGACCCGTCCATCATAATGGCCCCCACGGCGCCGACCCGTGATGAAGTTCTGCAAATTCTTAGCTGATGCATTGAGTTTGTGTGACAAAGTCCGCAAATTCTCTGTCTCTAGACCATAGTTCTGCAACAGAAGAAAAATCTTTGTAGAAATATTTACACTTGACAATACAAAGTCCAATAACAAGAACACCTGTCACTGAACCCCTCTAGAGAAAAGCATGTGTAAACTTTGTAATCTTAAAATTGAATATTTTGCCCCCCAAAATAAAATTATGTCATCATTTACTCACCCTCATGTCACTCCAAACCTCTGAACCTTCATTCTTTCATGGAAAACAAAAGAAAATACTAAACAGAATGTCTGAAATGCTCTTTTTCCATACAATGAAAGCAGATGTCCAGGGCTATCAAACTCCAATAAGAAAAAGGGCACCATAAAAGCATCATAAAGAAGTCTATACAACTTTTGTGATACATTTTCAAGTCTCCTGAAGCCATATGATAGCTTTCATAAAGCTTGCCTATATATTCCAGAATATTCTGGGTTCAATACAAGTTAAGCTCAATCGACAGCATTTGTGGCATAATGTTGATTACCACAAAAACAAATTTTGACTTGTTCACAGTACGGCACATATAGTACAATGGAAGTATATGGGACCAATCCACAAATGTTAAAATATTTTTAAACATATAGCCACAATGTGTAAACAATATGTGTGTTAAAATGATTTTAGTGTGGTAAGTAAGGGAGACTGTACAGTCAGCCGGTTGTAATCGAAAAATAAACCCCGACTGGGTGATCAGGTGATTAACCTGGAGGGGTTTATTTTGTGATGCCAACCGGATTACTCTACAGTATCCTGTTTATTACACAGCTATCAACCAAAAACATTAATACATGGACATAAAAGATTGATTTGGTTGAAATTATGTACTGTAAAATCTTATCAGTTGACCTTACTTAGAATTTTTAACACAATTGGTTTGCATGCTTTTTCTAAGTAAACACTTATATGTATCAAGTTAACTGAACTTTTTAACTGAATTTTTTAAGTAACATTAACTAGTTAAGTAAACTTAACTCATCTGTGATTAAAGTATCATTGTTTTTATTTTAATATCTAAATTGAGTTATATCACATGTTATACAATATAAGGGAAATTATGACTCTAGGTTAGCCATATGGCACACTGGGTTCTACTCAGTACTTTTAGTGCACATAAATCTGCACTTTTGTAAAGTAAAATTTTTTAAAATTGTAACAAATTTTACAAGCTCCAAAAATTCACCAGAGGTAACACAAATCACCCTAATGGTGACTTCACAAAAATCACAACTATCAACCAGCTACAACAAAATAACAACAATAGTCATAAGAATTAAAACTATATAAATCTTTAACATAAGTTCCATTGTTTTGACCAAAAATACATAATTTATTCAAGTGCAAGGGCTTATGGATATTCCACACAGCCACAAATTTGGGGGCCTGGGTAGCTCAGTGGTAAAGACGCTGGCTACCACCCCTGGAGTTCACTAGTTCGAATCCCAGGGCGTGCTGAGTAACTCCAGCCAGGTCTCCTAAGCAACCAAATTGGCCCGGTTGCCAGGGAGGGTAGAGTCACATGGGGTAACCTCCTCGTGATCGCTACAATGTGGTTCGTTCTTGGTGGGGCACGTGGTGAGTTGAGCGTGGATGCCGCGGTGGATGGCGTGAAGCCTCCACATGCACTATGTCTCCGTGGCAACGCGCTCAACAAGCCACGTGATAAGATGCACGGATTGACGATCTCAGACTCGGAGGCAACTGGGATTCGTCCTCAACCACCCGGATTGAGGCGAGTCACTACATGACCACGAGGACTTAAAAGCACACTGGGACTTGGCCATTCCTAATTGGGAGAAAAAGGAAAAAAAAAAAAAAAAAAAACATATATATTTGAGTTATGATTCCAAAATGTGACATTTCAAGTACTGTTTAATTAGGACCAATTACATTTTTTTATTAATGATAACTTTAGGGTTTAGAGAATAACTGTAACTTAATTAAAACTAGTAAGAATAGTAAAAAATTAAGCTTAAGTTGAGTAAACTATTTTTTTAACAATTTGAGATAACTATTAGTATTTACAGTGGTATAATACAATATAAGAAGAAATACATTGCTGAACAGTGCCAATCCAACTCTGTTGGTGTTGATTCAGTGCAAATGACTACCTGACTACTTGCCAAATAAATAAATAAATGGACATGAAACATTGATTGGAGTTGAAGTTATGTAATTATGTGAGAAGAAGGAAATCTCTGAACAGCTAAATTTCACCTCCAGTTTGCATCACAGTTTTGTTGGTTTTTATTTTGTAATTAATACAAAAGACTGTCTGACTGCTCACTGTCCAGCTCATTAAAAGATTACTTGCCAAATAACTAAATTAATGCACAAGAAACATTGGCTTAAGTTGAAATTATTTTTATTAGCTTACTTGTAGAGATAGAACAATGATCAGAGAAGCAGAAAAGATGGCTCGCAATACCCGGATGAGCGGTCTGATTTGTGGATGTGTGGTTGTTTCTCAGAAACATCAGTCTGCTAGATGGCACCAGAGTATTCCAGAGAACCGTATAATAAAACCGCTTATTAACATTTTCTGTGCAGTCATATCCAATTTTACAACTTTGTTGTCATGACAACGTAACGTCGTAAATCCTAAAACCCTAAGGCAACCTTAAAAATGATTATTTAAGTGATACATTTTACGATAAAATTATAATCTTCACATTTCTACCTTTAAACCCTCCAAAAATGGGCCCCATTCAGTTCCTCATTGTAACCTATTGTTTTTTGTTGTTGTTGTTGTTGTTTGGATTTATTTACCGGAAAGGAAGGGACGAGTTTAAATGTGTTTTTGTGGTAATTAACATTATGCCACAAATGCTGTTGATTAAGCTTGTATTGAACCTGAAAAAGTCCTTTAAAAATCTTGCTTGAAAGCAGTGATCACCTTCCATTCCTATCTATGGAAAAGAGCAGCTTGGACATTCTGATATAATAGCTCCATGGACAAAAGAAAGTTGTATGGTTTTCGAAAAGACATGAGGGTAAGTAAAGGATGATGGAATTTTTATTTTTGAGTTTTTTTTATTTATTCTGAGACATAAAATCAACAGCAACAAACAGAGGATAACAGAAAAACCTTTGAATGTCCACACACATTTACAGACTACAGAGGGGTAATCATTACACATTAATAAGGTTACTCTGAAATCAAACACGCAATAAAAAACATAATCAAGTCTCCATTCATATCTGAAAACGTCATTACAGTATAAATGTAATTTTCTCAGAACTGCTGCTTGGTGCGTGTTCTTAAAACCCATCATTTCTGTATCTCATCATTTCTGTGAATAAGCTGGCTGAATATTTCCATAGCCTGATCATTCTGATTCATGATTTTCTCGTTAAAATCTGTTGGTAACAAACATTTGATTTCTCTATGTTTCTTTTTGTTTTTTTATTTATTTTATTTTTTAATTGCTTCAAGCATGATTACCTTCTCTTGTGGTGCAAACAAGTGAGTTGCATCAGCCTCGTGGGATACCTGGGTTTTCATCCCGTATTCATACCAGGAAGTAATTGCGTTCGCACAATCAGTAACAAGTGTGATTCTGAGGTTTTTTTATTTCCCCTCTAAGAATACATTTTTACTCCACTAATGGTTAGGTTTAGGGTTAGGGTTTGGGGGTAGAGTTAACAAAATATGCATTCCTCTTCACTGTATTACATCCTTCACAGTTAAAACCAACTTGCTTTACAAATCGCCTTTGGCGCCCCCCTGCAGGCATTTCACCTGGAAAGTGGAGCTCATACATGCCCTTATGGTCAAAAACACTTCCCGCTTCAGCCACTGGGATCTGTGCTTTGAATTTTGGTCAGCACAGACCGAGTTTAGCTAAAAAAAAGTCACCCTACTGTTTCTGACTTCACTGTGAGATCAGTCTGTTCCGACTTCCTCTTCTAATTTTCTCTTTATATGGTGTTTATTGGTGCCTATTGTACTGACATGACATAATTTGCCACTGAATGGAAATAAACCACTGCTGTCATGACTGTAATTCTCTTATCTAATTCAGGCTCTTCAGTCACTGCATCAATTAGAGCTGACAATGCATATTACCATGCAGAAACCCATTCAGTGCTCCAACAATTTTTTTTTAAAACTGTAGATCCTCATATCAATAACCTCTCAGGTAAGCTCTTTGAAATTGGTATTCATGGAACCTTTCTAAAAGCTCTTAGAATCATCCTTAGAATCTAAATAAGTCTCCAGCCAGCTCTGTTTGTCAGTATACACAGCAGAGACCTAAAAGCAAAGAACAAGATTTTCAGAGAACAAACCCTGGAAGGTCAGCAGAACTTTCAGGAATAATCTGGTACAGATGACTCTTGTCCTAAAAATACAACATTTATAAGGAGAAAAATACATTTCAAGATGGTGCCTCGGATGGCACCTGTTTTGTATGCTTCTGTTTGCTGAACAAAAACCAAAAGTAATTTGAATTTAGAAATATTTTAGTAAGTATTTTGTGTTTCAATAATACATTGAATTTTTAAAGCAAAATCAACTGGTAGAAGTGACGTGCGTGCAAATCAAAAAATAAAAAGACGATCCCTAGATCCACCACTTAATTTGGAAAGCTGATACAATCACTGTTAATATCCATGATTTGTGAGTCACTTGACCAATATGATTAATAATACTTACATTATCTATCATTTAACGGAGCCTACATCCAAATCCTGAACCGCATTTCCAATGCATATAAAAGTAGCGCGTCACCGTCATAGAAATATGCCTGACATTGAACAAGGACGCAGTTAATGCACAAAAGAAAGTCCATATTTCTATTCTTCATTGCATACAGTCCATTTACACTACCAACTTCTTATGAATGTTCTGTCTTTGTTTATACCACTGGTGCTTGACAGGGAATGGTCTTTATAATAGGACGCAGACTGTGCAAGAACCTCAGAATGAAATGGCACTTGACCCAGCCCAATAGCGCATGCACTTTCTCTAAAGCCATTTGCGCCTAGACTTAGCACATGCCAAGTCTAATACAGTGCACGAAAATACAAAAACTTCATGATCACATCCATTGACTTTGCATGTATGACTTATGGAATAGTGCTGCGCTTAGCGCTAGCACTCTTAAAACAGAGCTCTTGGGGCCTAGTTAGCTCAGCGAGTATTGACGCTGACTACCACCCTTGGAGTCGTGAGATCGAATCCAGGGCGTGCTGAGTGACTCCAGCCAGGTCTCCTAAGCAACTAAATTGGGCCGGTTGCTAGGGAGTGTAGAGTCACATGGGGTAACCTCGTGGTCGCTATAATGTGTGGTTCTCGCTCTCGGTGGGGCACGTGGTGAGCTGTGCGTGGATGCCGCAGATAATAACGTGAAGTCTCCACATGTGCCACGTGATAAGATGTGCGGATTGAAGGTCTCAGACGCAGAGGCAACAGAGACTCGTCCTCCGCCACCCGGACTGAGGCGAGTCACTACACCACCACGAGGACTTAGAGTGCATTGGGAATTGGGCATTCCAAATTCGTGAGAAAAGGGGAGAAAAAAAAAAAAACAGGGCTCTTAACCTAAAATTTTGATATTAATTTTAAAAAGTTATGCTTCAACTACCTATATATCATAATGTTTATTATAATACAGAATTCTGTATGTGTATATTGTATGTAATGTTAATTCATGAATAACTGGGGGGGGTTGCATTTTTAGATTTAATAGATTTACAGTAACGCCAGCAGCCAATCAGAATCTAAAATGCATCTTCGCTACCCTACACACACTCCCTCCTCTCACTGTGTACTGGTTGGAAGATTCCTGCTGGGTGCTAATCATTCAGTGTTAAGCGGAATTCGATTAAAATGTCTGTTTGTGTCATTAATACAAAACAAACACATAATTATCACAGTTAGTGGCTTTCTCACTCTAATACACAAACACACACACCAGTGCACAGAGTAAATCCACAGCCTCCAGAATAAGCTCCTGGTGTCCGATACGGGTCACGCCAAGCTCTTCCAACTCCTGATGGGTAATGTGAAGCAGCTGCTCTCCAGTTATTTGCTCTCTCTCAAATGTCCTCATGTACTGCAGCAAACAGTCATCCAACCCTGAGAGAGCGGCAGAGAGAGAGAGAGAGAGAGAGAGAGAGAGAGAGAGAGAGCGTAACTAATTTAACATGTAATAAACTTAAATGGATAGTACAGTACATCCAAAAATGAAATTTCTGTCATTGTTTACTCACCCTCATGTCGACTTTCTGTCTTCCGTGGAACACAAAAGTAGAATCTCAGGCAGAATGTTAGCCTCAGCCACCACTTGCTTTAATTTCATAGAAATAAATAGATGTGATAAAAGTGAATGGTGACTGATGCTAACATTCTGCCTAACATCTCCTTTAGTGTTCCACAGAAGAAAGGAATTCATACTGGTTTGGAACAACAAGAAGGTAAGTAAATTATGACAGAATTTTCATTTTTGGGTTATAGGTGTACTCAGTCAGTTTTTGTTCATGTCGTCTTGGACTTGAACTGACACCATGGGGCGTGGATGCAGCATCATTCAAACGCAATAGTTTTCAGTTAAAGATGCCGTTGAAGAAATGTCTGCCATGATTAATTTAATTCACAAGTGAAAGTGTCTAAAGGTTACTGAGATTAAGCAAGTAATATTCGGCTGGTCATGTTAACATGTCAGCCCCAATGAGGGGACCCTCTAAATGTACAATAAAACAGCTTTTATAAGGTTACTAATATAACTGGAGTCTTCATCTCATGTGTCATCATGATAATATAAATATATTTCAAAACTTTTTTTTTTAACAGTAAAACTTTTTTAAGTATCCTTTTAAAACACAGGGTATGCAGCTCCTTTCACTACAGAGATAAACACATACACATTTCTTGAAACCGTGGCATACACTCATTTCTCAGAGTATGATGTTGGCCGCACAAGGGTGATTTTTCAGATGGAACATTCTGAAGTTGCAGAAACACACAAGCTCAAATATCCTTCATAACCAGCTCTGTTGTCTCAAATACACATAGAAGCTCTTTATGGCCTGTGTGTTATCTTACAACGTATGTGTGAATGTGCATGTGTAGGATGTCCTTCAACTAAACACACTCTCTCATGCTCATTCTCTCCATTCGCTCATTCTGCTCTATCTATATGGGCTGCCTGGCAACCGTTGCTTGGAGACGGGGAGGTAAGCCTGCACGGGGAATGATAAAGGCCTCCATTTCCTACAGTCCTACATGTACACACACTCGCATCCATACGAGAAAGGCACACACAAACACATACACTTCAAATGTACTCACACGCTTCACATCCAAGCTTTTGCGTGTAATAATCATGCAGATGGTTGATATGTTCATTTCTGAAAGCGTAAGATCTCCTTAAAGAAACACACACATTCATCATCATCTCTTTAAGCCAATTCTTCACTTTTAAGGCCCACCATTTCATATCTGCGCTAATGCATTACTCTACACAGCTGATCCAAGAACAGCTGACGAAGGGAAAAATGCATCAGGTCCCTCCCACTGAGAGAGGTGAGTCATCATTAGGAAACCCCTTAGAAAATGATCAAACACACACTTGCAAACACATGCTCGCAAACATCCAAGCACTCCATAGACTGTGAAGTGCCAGTTGCTTCTGTTTCAGCTTCAGATAAGCCCCATAATACATTTTGGAGACCATTTATTTGATTCCTGTCTTTGAAAGTTACATTGATTGTTCACCGCCTTTTTTTCAAACTGCTTGCTCTTTGGGATCTTTTGATCATTTCAAAGATCATCCTCAGTGTGTCATAGATCTTGTCACTCTGTCTCTCTTGTCTGAGCAGTGACATCACTTGGCCCAGACACAATCTTTTTTTTTTTTTTTTTTTACATTTTCTGTACGTATTTTGATGAAAAAATTAGGACAGATCAGAATGGATTGCAATGGATGCTACTCCGTGTCCTCCTGTGTGGACATTGTGTTTTGTCTTTGCCATACACTATGCATAAATCTAATTTTAACTGACTGATCTCAGTTTAGAACACTCTGGGCTGTCAGTAAAGGGTTCAACTTTTGACACACGGAGTCAATATGGCATAGATCACAGCGGAGTTCGTCTTTGGGAGAAACGCCAACAAAACTACATCTGGAGACCACTGGGGGGGGTCTAGGGGTTGCGTGTGCTGGTATATGATGGTGTGCCGGAATTTGGCGTGGGCTATCTCCAGCGGGCGATCTATGGACGTCATAGCGGGGGTGCTGCACTATCGGGGGTCTTGATCTATCGCTCTTGGGCCCTCCTTTAGTTGCTGGGCTCCTGAAAGCTGTCCCCCTTTTTCCCCCTTATGGGCGGCCCTGACCACTGACATGGATTATAGGCCTTTTTTTCCTTAAAAATCCTATATTTATTGTGCATTTTCACATTGAGAAAAAAGAGTTTGCTTTCAGAGGCTTAATATGGAGTTAGAATAAACATAAGGTGTATTTCAAACTGTTCTGAGACCAGTGCAGACAAACAGCACACTGCAGGTTAAATAATTCACAAAATAGGGTGCAAGGGAGCATCCTATAGCTTCCCTATGCAGCCAAGTGCATATACACTTAACATCCAACAAAAAATTTAGTTTCAGTCTGCAGATGATGTTTGGACCACTCAACATGTTTGGCAGACATGGGACAATGGTAATCAGTACATAGATTCAGAATTTGTAATGTATAAGTTTATTTTAACATGGTTGGCAGTGATTGAATGATGCTGACTATTACTTGTATCAGAATTCATTATGCTAATTTCTGATTGGTAAAATGCTTCAGCACTGGCTGTCACTTGTTTGTTTGACAGTGCAAGAGAGACAATTGTGATTTGTTTTTTTGCCAAAGTAGAAAAAAACATTGTAACATAAAAGTCAAATGAAGTCAAATAATTTGTATTTGTATAATTTTTAATTTAAGCTTTTGATTATTTTCCACCCTCATTTCGATCCTCTGTCAGAAACGGTCAGTTTTCGTGCTATTGGTCCTTTAAGATTTGAGAGTAAATGGCCACTGTTCTGATTGGCTCTCTGCTCTCGACTGACCTGCTTTCTCTTTGCCATCTTACTGTTTACCGCTACAGAAGTAATAAGGTAAAGTAGGCACTGATGCGTTGTTGTGGAGGCGGTCAGGTGCAAAGGTCAACCACAGTGTGACATCACAGTGTGGAGGAAGTAGAGAACGAGTCGTTTTGGCAGCTTGGTTACAGACATTACAACTGATATTCAGTAAAGCTGCTTTGGAATTATGTAAATTGGGAAAAGCTCAAATAAAAAACTATACAAATAAAAATTATTTGACTTCATTTGACTTTTATGTATTTATATTGCTGCTCTAGGCAGAAGCTTTCTTACCAAACAGACTTACAAAGAAAGAACACATTTATTGCGTTTGATTTTTTTCAATATGAAACCAAAACCACCAGTCAAATATTAAAATAAAACCTTAAAGTGGCAATAAGAATACTGTACACCAATACAGCTGCAGGGAAACAAACAACAGGCTTGCAAATGAAACCACTAAGTCTCTGATAAGGTTTTATTAGATAAAACCAGTGAGCCAGTGGCTTATAAAGTGTGGGCTCATTTTGATAACAGAGAGAGCTGGAGATTAATGCTATGATAAGTGACAGAGGAAAGCAATATGAGCAAAGAACTTGAGGAAGAACCACTGCAGTGAGACAACATTCATGTGGCCGATGATGTTCTCTCTGCTCTGTCAAACACGTTTTGGAGGATTACAATGTCAACTTCACCTTACTAAGGATGTAATCAAACATTCAAGTTTGGGCAGAAAAATTAAGTCCCCCTCTATGTCTATGGTGGTTATGGCCGTGACCTATAATATTATAGCATACCATAATTACAATGAAAATTTGAATAGTTCACCCAAAAATTAAACTTCTTTCAACATTTACTCACCCTCACGCCATCCCAGATGTGTAAGACTTTCTTTCTTCTGCAGAACACAAACGAAGATTTTTAGAAGAATATCTCAGCTTTGCAGGTCCACAAAATGCAAGTGCATGGTGGCCAGAACTTTGAAGCTAAAAAACAACGCATAAAGACTGCATAAAAGTAATCCATAAGACTCCAGTGGTTTAATCCATATCTTCTGAAGCGATCCAAATGATTTTAGGTGAGAACAGACCAAAATACTGTATAACTCCTTTTTTACTATATACCTTGACATCAGCAGTCTCCTTGAAGATCATGATTTCTAGTCACGTGACACCATGCGAGGGTCGGACGTGTGAGCGGCGATCATACTTTTTATGTCACAAACCGGTGAGATTCTATACACCCTGATTCTTAACTGTTTTATGAAGACAATATGTCAAAATCCTCAGGCTCTGGAGATATTAAAAGACACTTACATGCTCAAGCTGATACCCCAGACAGGCCTGCAGACCAGGGACTCGGTTTGGATGGTGTGGTGGGAGAAATTCAGCGTCAGCTGTCCAGTATGTCTGTAATGCTGACGAAAGTCGTCGCAGACTTGGAGGATTTGGCTGTAATACGTCGATCGATCATTTCCATGGAGGCGAAATTTTCTGAGATGGTTACAAGATTGTCGGACGTCGAAAAACAGATAGATTATCTAGAGCAATCTAAAGCTGCTAATCCACTAGCGACCAAGACAGACTTGCAGTGTATTTGGGAAAAAACTGGAGGATTAGGAGAATCGTAATCGAAGAAACAACGTCCGAATTGTTGGAATTCCTGAGCAGAGATATGGTGAAATTCCTAGACGAGCTCATCCTGAGTCTGCTCAACATAACAGGCCATAAGCTGGAAATCGAGTGAGCTCACAAGGTCCCAACTAGCAGATCCGCGGAGCAAGACAGGCCCCGATCAATTCTGGTTACATTTCTGAGATCATCCGATAAAGATCTTGTGTTACATGAGGCAAGGAGTAAATTAATGGTTTCTTGGAAGAACAACAGCATTTTCTTAATCCCAGATTTTGTGAATTCGACAAGAGAGAAACGTGATAGATTCAAGGAATGCAAGAAACTCTTACATCAACGGAAGATCGTGTTTGCTCTGATGTTTCCGGCCAAGCTGAGAATAGACGCTAAGGATGGCCGTAGAGAATTTACATGCCCACAGCAAGCTCAGTCCTTCATAAAAACACTGAAGTGAGTAAGCCCTTTGGTGATTTTCATGTTGTTGTTTAGTGGGCCTAACTCACTGAACATACACTTGACTGCCTGAGGAAGCTGGGCGCCTTCTTTGTTTCTTTTTGTGCTGGTTGGAGTTTGTTTTGTGTAATATCATTTCTTCGGGACAGCTTGTGGATAAATCTGCATATTTTTGGTGCTTATGCCTCCTGTGGCCTGGAGTTTGTTTTGTGGAACATCTCTTGCAGGACATTTAAGTGATTGGGTCTTTTGTTGCACTCATTTATCGGTCAAATGGGCCGGCTTACTGAACATTCGTTTGACTGTCCAAGGAAACTGAACTTTTTTTAATTTATTTTTTATTTTTTTGCTGGTTCCGCTAGCAGCTGGAGCTTGTTCTGTGGAGGAACAGTTATGAGGATGAATCTACACATTTTTTTGTGTTTATTCCGCTTATTGGCTGGAGTTTGTTCTATAGATTATTTTCTGTTAAGTAATTCTGTCTCACAAAATCTGTATCGAAACATTGGTCTTGGGCAATCCGATGGCAAAGTTGTTGCAGGGACTCTCATAGGTGTACATGGACTGTTTGAGTTTAGAGAGATGGACGGCAGTTGGCGCTGTCGTGTGCAGGGTTAATGCACACGTTTTTCTTTTTTCTGTTTGTTTGGTTCGGGGGGAGCTTTGGGGTGTGATTGTTACACTAATGTTGGAATGTGGTCTTTATATTATTGTTTTTGACACACAATCTATTTTTTTAATATGTCAAATGTAAAATGTTAATATGAGTGGATTGTCTCTCTCCACGTGGAATGTGAATGGGTTGGGACACCCCATAAAAAGAAGGAAGGTTATTTCTTTTCTTAAACATAAGAAATATGATATAGTGTTTCTTCAAGAAATGCATCTTTCCCCGCAAGAACCTGAAAAATCATGCCCATATAGGGTGGACATGTTTTCTTTAGTGCTGGCTCAAGTATACAATTCAAATGTCTCAAAGAGATTACAAATAAATTAGGAAGAGTCATTATTGTTTTAAAAGAAATTCAGGATTGATTTTGGCTAATATCTACACACCTAACGCTGATGACCTGGGCTTTTTTATAGATCTTGAAGGGATGTTGCAAGCCGCTGGCACCCCTCATGATATAATATTGCGAGGAGACTTTAATCTTTTGATGACTCAGTCCTTGATCATAGTGAAGCAAAAGTGTGCAAGCCCCCTAGAGCAAAACTGACGCTTCACAGGATGTGTAAAAATCCCATCTGGTAGGGACTATAATTTTTTTTCATCAGTCCATAAGATATATTCTAGAATAGATTTTGAAAAGTCCCTCATTTCATCTGTTGTTGATTGCTCAATTGGAAACATCTTAGTCTCAGATCACGCCCTGGTGAGTTTAGAGGTGTTGCCACATACGGAGAAAAAGAAATTATATAGTTGGCGCTTTAATGTATCCCTTTTACAAAATCCTGATTTTCAACATATGTTAAAGGCTGAAATTAATGTTTATATGGAGACAACTGGTCCTCAGTATCCTCTGTGGGCGTGGCTTGGGAGGCACTTAAGGTGGTTCTTAGGGGCCGGATCATACAGTATGCATCATTCACCAAAAAATCCAAAGCAAGAGAACTCAGGGAGTTGGAAGGGAATATTAAAAGTCCCGAGGCTGAGCTGAAGCACTGAATGTCGTCTGATGGCCGATTGAAATACAGATATAATACTATTTTGTCACGGAAGGTGGAGTTTTGGCTATTCAGAGCAAGACAGTCATACTTTGAGTCGGGGGACAAAGCAGGGAAGCATTTGGCTAGATACATAAAGCAGAGAGAGTCTTTTTCTACCATTCCCTCAGTGAAATCTTCTGGTGGGGAAATATTTACCTCGGCCATTGATATTAATAATGCCTTTAAAGAGTTCTATCTTGATCTTTATAGTTCCACGTCTTCGTCTACTGATGAAGATATTAGGAACTTTGTGGAACCATTAGAACTCACTAAACTGATGACTGAGCAAAAAAATTATCTTGATTCTGAGATAAACTTGGAAGAGCTTGACGAGGTAATTAAGGCCTTGCCTACAGGTAAGTCTCCAGGGCCAGATGGTTTTGCTGCTGAATTGTTTAGATCTTATGCTTCAGAATTGGCTCCATTTTTGTTAGAAGTTTATACGGAATCATTAAAGAATGGAAAGCTTCCGCCAACCATGACGCAAGCCCGGATCAGTCTGATTCTTAAAAAGGACAAAGATCCAAGCGAGTGTAAGAGTTACCGTCCAATCAATATTATGTGGTCAGTAGCAATGATCAGACTCCGGTTGCGGCCATCTCACTTGACGCCTAAAAGGCGTTTGTTATGGTAGAATGGGATTATCTTTTTAAGATTTTGGAAATATATGCGTTCGGGAATACTTTTATTGGATGGATTAAGTTACTTTATAGACACCCGGTAGTGGTGGTACAAACAAATGGATTAATTTCAGATTATTTTACTCTGAATAGGGGCACCCGGCAGAGTTGCCCTCTTTTCCCATTATTGTTCTGTCTTGCCCTGGAACCTTTAGCAGCCGCAATAAGAAGGGAAGATCCAAGATTTTCCAGGGGTGGTGGCGGGAGGTATGACGCATAACCTTCTGCTTTACGCAGATGATATTTTATTATTTGTCTCTGACCCCATTAGATCTATGCCTTGCCTCCATAGAATTATTAATTCCTTTTCTAAGTTCTTGGGATACAAAGTCAATTGGTCTAAATCCGAAGCTTTGGCTCTGACAGCGTACTGCCTAGTAACGGCTTTAAACAGGGCATTAAGTATTTGGGCATTTTATTCCCAGCAAATTTGTCTGATTTAGTTAGAGTTAATTTTGACCCCTTAATAAAAAGATTTTCGAGTGATGTGGGCAGGTGGGTTTCATTACATTTATCTATGATTGGGAAGGTTAATGTTATTAAAATGAATTGTATTCTGAAATTCAACTACCTGTTACAGTCTCTTCCTGTAGATGTTCCCTCTCTTATTTCATGCAATTTGATAGCATAGCAAAGTCCTTCATTTGGAATGGTAAGCGTCCCAGATTACATTTCAATAATTTGCATAGGCCGATTGACAAAGGTGGGCTAGGCCTACCTAAGATTTTGTTTTATTATTATGCATTCGGTCTCAGACATTTGACCCATTGGTCGCTTCCACCTAAAAGAGCCCCTCCCTGGTTTTATATTAAACTGGAAGTTCTTGCCCCTATTTTGTCATTGCAAAGCCTTTCTATTAAACTAATCGGAGAAGTTAAGTTACACCCCGTTATTTCGCATTTGCACTCGGTATGGACAAAAGTGTCCAGAGTGTTTAATTCTGACATTTATTTAAATGTTGCCTCAATCATATGGCTGAACCCTAAGTTATATATTAATAAGTCCCCTTTCTGCTGGTCAGAGTGGATTATGAGGGGGGTTACTACACTTGGTGACCTGTATGAGAGTGGAGTGTTGAAATCTTTTGAGAATTTGGTTCATCATTTTGGGATTCCCAGATCTCAGTTTTATAGGTATTTACAGCTGCGCCACCTGCCCTGTATTGTTTTTGGGAGTAGCACACACCCCCCTAAAGCAGCAGATACTCTGGGAGTGGTGATTACTTCTTTTTGAAAAGGTCATGAAGCATCAGTGTATTACTTCCTGCTAATTCAGAGTTTGGGAGACGGAGCTTTAACTTCTATTAAGAGATTATGGGAGAAAGATTTAAACTTGATATTGGAGGAAGGAGTGTGGGCTAGGATTCTTAAAAATGTCAAGTCTGCATCTAGAGATGCAAGGGTTCGCCTTATGCAATGTAAGATTTTACATAGATTTTATTGGACCCCCTCTAGATAATATAGGCTTGGTTTTAAAGACACACACACCTGCTGGCGATGCCAATCAGAAGTTGGAGACACATCCCATGTCTTTTGGGGGTGTGTTGAGATTCAAGATTTTTGGTTGAAGGTTCAGAGTTATTTGTGTGATGTTTTGGGCACTCAAATTTGACTTTGCCCCAGACTTTGTATTTTGGGCGATGGAGCGGTCATAAATTTGGGGGACAAATATAAAAAAAATTTAGTTCTGACTAGTATTATGATTGGCAGACAAATTATTTTAAGGGGTTGGAAGTCGGATGGAGCGCCATCATTTCCGGAGAGGTATGCGGAGATGGGGAGGGTGGCAGCTTTTGAAGAGATGGCAGGTAGAAAGCTGGGGTTTGGGGACTTGTTTATCTGAAAGTAGGGTAGGTATATATAGGACTCTCGGGGAAGGGATGGGGAGAAAGAAGTTTAGTTTAATTATGTATGTTTATTATATATTTAACTTTTTTGTTTGTTTGTTTGTTTGTGTGTGTGTATTATTTCATGTGACCATGGGGGTGTTCGTTGGGGGTTAGGGTGGGGTTGGTGTTTGGGGAGGGATATTAGTGGGGGTTAAAACTTAAATGTTGATTTGGTGTATATGTGTTGTGTTTTTCTCTTTTGTGTTTTTTCTTTTAATTAATAAAACATTTTAATTACAAAAGCTTGAAGCATGCGTCAAACACTAAGAAGTGTACCAGTAATCAGGCTTGAAATCATGATCGTGCCTAGAGACTAAAATGGCAAGATGTACAGTGAAAAAGGAGTTACATTTTGGTCTGTTCTCACCCAAAATTAGAGGTCGACTGATATATTGGTTTTGCCAATTAATCGGCACCGATAACAGATTTCTGGAACTATAGGTTATTGGCAAAAATCCACACCGATAGTTTTTCCTATTGCGTCCAGTTCTGGAGCAGCTGAAAAGGGTCCGCTGTCATTATACAGTATGAGAGCAGCCTCTAGAGGCTAAATAAACTGATGCCTTGTAGTGTTTGTTTTGACACGTAAGACTACACTCTGCATGGAGTGGAACACTTCAGATGCAGATTTAAAACATCAACGTCAAAAAGGTATGTATACAGTGCACTACAGTACATGTTGTCATATCATTATAAATTAATGAATTTGTTGACTAGATGCTGCATTAATAGAGAACAGCAGTATATTTGCCGACAAGGCTGAGAGGACGCTAACTTTAAAGCTAACCTCATGCGGTTATAACAATGTGACAAAAATACACGCAAGTCCTACCCAAATGTTTAAATGTCACGATTGTTACCATCTATTACCATCTATTTGCATTAGTTTATATCAAGCTGGTCACGTTTATGCATTCGTTAGCCAGCTAAGTTGCATATTTAAAGCTAGTAACGTGAGAAAGCAAATTAATATCTTCATGCATCCGAGAAAAACGTATAAACAAATCAGAAAAGCATCTGATTTCAATTCAGTTTTTTTATCCTCACTGTAATATGATGACTTCAGATCGATCACATTCTTGTGCTAAAAAATGCAAGACACAATGCAACAAATACAGTTTAACAGAAAGGAGGTGTCCCAGTATGCTTTTAAATTTTTTTTTTAATTAGACACATCATGTAAAAAACAGTGCTCCTGCACGAGATACTGAATAAACAAAAACAAAGGGAAACAAAGCATGCATTTACATAGAAAAACAAATGGATGGTTGCAAAAGTCCCTTACAGTTGGTGAAGGTCTTTGGCCATTGCGTCTTGCTCTCTTATAAGCGTTTCTCAGATTAAGCAAGGAGTCGTTTAAATGCTTTGTCAGGAAAGATGTTCAACTTGGAAATGTGTGTCTCGAGATCCAGCCTGTTGTGTTCCATCTGTTTGAACAGCCCCTGGCATAGGCTCATAGTCTAAGCCACTTCCCCACCAAGTTCAGCCAGATACCTTTGCTATCTGGGAATATTGCTATCCTACATACAAATGTACTGAATAAAAAACAATGTGGTATTTCGCTGTTATTATGAAGCTTGAGTCTGGAGTAGTAGGAATCAGTGCAAGTGTAACATCATGTTAACTGTCTATTGAAGTGTTTTCCCCCCTCATTTTACTTCTGACTTAACATTTGAGAATATGGACTGAATAAAACGTTTTATTTATTTATTTTATGCACATTAGTTGAAAATGAAATGCTCTTTTTTAACAGCCAGGATAGGAATGTTCTATGTAATAATATAATGATGCTGATTGGTTAATGTATTTATTGCGCCCTCTTGTGGACTAAGGAAACAACGTCAATTTAAAAATCAGCTGACTTTAAAATTTGAATATTAGTTAATATATATTAATATTTATATATTTATTTCATTTAAAAAAGTACAATTCATTTTCATGGTTCAGTCAGTACTGTTTATTTTTGTAATAAAATTCAGCACTATTTTAATTTGAGTGTTATTTTTTCATTCAGTATGAATAGTTTTCAAAAACTATCTGGTTGATTAATCGGTTATTGGCAGGTACTGCCCAACTTTGTTATCGGTATCGGTAAAATCCACTATCGGTCGACCTCTACCCAAAATCGGTTGGATCGCTTCAGAAGACATGGATTTAACCACTAGAGCAGTGGTTCCCAACCCTGTTCCTCCCTTTTCTGACACACCCAGTTCAGGTCTTTGAGTCTACATTAACAAGCTGATGAGTTGAATCAGGTGTGATTGATTAGGAAGATATCCAAAATGTGTGGTGGGGGCCTCCAGGAACAGGGTTGGGAACCACTGCATTAGAGTCTTATGGATTACTTTTATACTGCATTTATGTGCTTTTTGGAGCTTCAAAATTAGCATGCATTCACTAGCATTTTATGGACCTAAAGAGCTGAGATATTTTTCTAGAAATCTACATTTGTGTTCTGCAGAAGAAAGTCATACACATCTGGGATGGCATGAGGGTGCGTAAATGATGAGACAGTTTTCATTTTTGGGTGAACTATCCCTTTAACCTCTTCAATAACATTTCACTGAAACCCTAAATCAAACACAGCCACAAGCCTAACAGTTGTCTCTGGCCTAAGACCTTATCACATCCCAACCTGCATGAAGATTTTTCAAACGTAAGCAGTAAAGGTCCAAAAAAGGCGCTCAGCAGAGTTTCATATTACAAGATGCCTGCAAAGTTAAAGGAGGCAAATTATTCATACAGACCTCATCAGTGCATACCACATCTCTGCACCACGACAACTTAATTGTTGTTCAGCCAAGGATACAAAAAGACTGACATACACACACAACATCCATAAGATAGCAATGATAGCTGCTCCAAGACAGCAAACAATAAATACAATGCAGTAAACAGTAAATGCAATTTAATAAACAATGCAATACAAAGCAGTAAAACAATCACACTCACAGTTATTTGCTCATGCAGAACCTCTAAGAAATTCTGATGCTAAGCTTGGAAAAAGCAAGAATCAGAACCAGCTGACTGACCATGTATCAGATGCTCTCACATACACTTTGTCAGCAATAACTATGAAATTATCCACAAGCATCTGGTTTACAGTTAGGTCTCCATCTGAGAAGGAAACTGAGTTCCTGAAAATGGAAACCATCCTGCACAACCAGCCGTGAACCCTAGCTCTCTAAAATAGAGGACTGGTCCATCTGTGAATAATGTTTCAAAAGGAAATACATTAATACCACTCATAGTGAAAGAGAGGTTGGTCAGCAGTCTATGTGGAGCTAGAGTCTTCAGATGAATGTCTGAGTGGCATATAATAGGCTTCAGCCTACATGGGTCTATGATAGCATTTCATTTAGAGCATTACAATAGGGCTGTTTTGGACATAAAGATCAAAACCATTATTGATTCTCTAGTGTACACTTGTCTGTTATTGGGTTAGTGGCAAATGCTTTCTGACCTTTGCAACAGAGATTATGAGCAGCTGAATGTCATGTGCTCGAATGCCCTTAAACTTCACTTTAGATTAGGTCTGATCGTGCTGGTATTTTGGCCCTCTGTCTCTATACCACAGCTGCTCCATTGTGTTCTACTTTTAGAAGCATCTATGTTCCTCCTATCAGCCTATCTGAACATGTAATCTCCACAGAAGATCGAAAAGAGGGTTGAAATCAGACACCGTTTGTCATGTCAGGCATTTAGTGTATTTCGTAAAATTTTCCCGAGCAGAAAAGGCCACTTTAACATGTCCCTACGCTATAACTGCATGACGAAACACACAGTGTGACTTCAACGGTCTGCAAGCGGCATTCGTCCGATACTCTCTCTATCCCTATGTGTTTCCCGGAGCGTTTGTGTGGGGTGGGGGACTGTATGAGGCTCAGCTGGTTTCCACAGATACCGTCATCCCTCTTCTGGTCCCAAGATTACGCGCATCCGCACCGCAGCACAGCGAAACAGGCAGAGCGCACAGCGCGCGCCGGCCTGGTTCTGTCCATGGTGCTAGTTATCACTGCGCGCGCGAGAGAGAGATGTATTCACTGAGGCTGGAAACAGCCTCTCTCTGTCTCTGTGTGTGTACGTTACGTATGTATGTGACTATGTGAAAGCGTAATGTCGTCCTTTGTATCACATTAACATTTTTTGCTCATCTTCTTGCAAAACACGCGTTTTCGCGCGCGCGCGCGCACACATACACATACACACCACGCAGCCCAAGACCACACGCACACCCCCTCTTGCGAGACGCGTGTACGGATCACACACACCATGGTGAGCCGAGCAGAGTCGCAAAATGGCACACAAGCGCGATCAATACCTCACTGCACGGCACAGTCAGAGGCACGAGGCTTATCAGTCCAGAGTCCGCATGCAACCAGACTGTCTTCACGCATACCCATTCTTCTCGCATAGGCTATAGGGGGGACAAATATATATATATATATATATATATATATATATATATATATATATATATATATATATATTTTTTTTTTTTTTTTTTTTTTTTTTTTTACCTTTCATCCAGTCCAGCACCTGCTTCGGGGACCATTTGCTGATGGGTTCCATGACCAGCGCCATGGCTGGTGTGCGGTGATTTTCCGGCTGAATTGTGTATGGAGCGTGCGTACCATCCGAACCCCGCGAAACAGAACGGAACCGTTAGATCAGAATGGCATATACAATGCCGTTATACTGGCCCCAGCGCGCTCGCAGCAGGAGAGTGGACGTTGGATACATCCTCGCGGAGGACTGCGACGGTGAGATCCACGCGCGCGACTCTACCCCGCCCCCCTACAGCTCTCTTGATTCTCTCTCTCACTCTCTCTCTCTCTCTCTCTCTCTCTCTCTGTCTCTCCCTAAATGTGCACCTGCTTCTCCAGTCTACCAAGCGGAGATGCAGGGGGAAAAGTGTCTTGCGCCCCCCTTCCTCACGCGCTCGCAACGCTGCAGTATCACATGGGTCAGCGGTTCCGTGAGCGTGGGGACTGTTCGATGACACCACCGATAAACACTGAACAGCTCCACTGGGTACAAAACTGAGAGCCCACTGAGCGCCAGAAGCAAACAAGTGCCTTGCAAAACGGCTACTTGGTATGCGTCTCTCTCTCTCTCTCTCTCTCTCTCTCTCTCTCTCTCTCTCTCGCCCGTTTACTTACGTCACCGCAGCCCAATTTCGCTCGTAGAGAGGAAAGTCGGCTGCTGAACCAATAGCTGCGCAGCAGAGTGAGGTAACTGCAACCGACCGAGCCAGAGAAACCGGGTCACCCGATAAAACAGACAGAGAACACAAGTCTGTGCAGCTCACAATTATTTGGAGAGACAAAGAAAGAGAAAGCACATTGTAAGTGTGGTTATAATGGATCTTATGTACAGTATCTCGTTGTTTATGTATTAAACGGATAGTTCACCCAAAAATGAAAATTCTCTCACCATTTACTCACCCTTATGTCATCCTAGATGTGTATGACTTTCTTTCACCTGCACAACACGAACGAAGATTTTTAGAAGAATTTTTCAGCTCTGTAGGTCCATACAATGCAAGTGAAATCTTCATTTGTGTTGTGCAGAAGAAAGAAAGTGAAACACATCTGGGGTGGCATGAGGGTGAGTAAATGATGAGAAAATGTTCATTTTTGGGTGAACTTTTCTTTTACCATTCCTGTCCTACTACCACGAGACATCAGAATATGGAAAGGAACTGCTTTTATTTAAGTAACATCATTCTGGCCTGCTAGAATAAGAGAGAGAGAGAGAGAGAGAGAGAGAGAGAGAGGGCAGCAGAACGCTCCATCTGGTATTATGGTTTGCCTCATGGTGCCAGGCTAAAGAGCCAGTTTAGATGCCCACAGAGCAGCTACAAGAGTGTGAAGTAGCCATGTTGGCACAGATAACACACACACTTAGATCACCGTTAACAGTTAATCCTGTTGATGATGATGTGAGTTTGACTCCTATGTACCAGTGCCAGGGTATCAGCATGTATCAGCAAGTATGCAGGCACACACACACACACACACACGTTGGTGCAGCTATCATTATGAGGACTCTCCATAGACATAAAGATTTTTAAACTGTACGAACTATAGATTCTATCCCCTAACCCTACCCCTAAACCTAAACCTCACAAAAAACTTTCTGCATTTTTACATTAAAAAAAATAAAAAAATAAAAAAAAATCATCGTTTAGTATGTTTTTAAGCGATTTGAATTATGGAGACACTAGAAATGTCCTCATAAACCATATTTGTAGCATAATACCCTTGTAATTACCAGTTTGTAACCTAACATTATTTTCTCGTAAACCAACCAAACCTGTACACACACACACACACACACATGCACAAACAGACACTCCTCATAGTCCATTATTTGTCAGTACCTCCCTAAATGTGACGTCAGAGAGACGTCAAAACAGAGTCAGCAAGTACATAATAAACGCAGGTAGGTTTTATTTCTTGTATTCGTTACTATATTAACCTATCACACTCAATATAACATATATAAGATAGTATTTTGTATGTATTTAAGCTGTAAACATCTATGTAAGATGAAGCAATTGTAGTTTCACAGCTCTGGGTTAATAACGACACAGTATGACATAACCCTGTGGTGACACTGGCCGAGCGTTGCCGAAAGCTCCCAGCAGAGGGGGCTAACATAAAATCAGTATTTGATCGCCTGGGTGTAATGTCTCAGTGGACTGCAAGTGGAAGGATTTAATAAAAATTATTAACCAATCTCACATATTATATAGTAAACTCAAGTCGAATACTCAATGACTGCTTTACCACACACACACACACACACACACACACACACACACACAAAATTGAAAATTAAATCTAGATATAAATGAATTATACAAACATGTATCAAAATGAGGACATAAGCTGCTGATTTTTCCACGTCATTGCACACATTTCATTATCATTGCAAGGAAAGTGAAAGCAACATTCAGCAGCAGGACTGAGGGAGATCCATGTCATTTGATTGGTTTTTAGAAGGAAGCAGTGCTCGAATTGAGGGGGGGGCTGGGGGTATCCGGGACCCCCCATAAGGCATTAGGAACCCCCCATAAGAAGTAAAAAATAGACTTAGGGGTGTCCCCAAGATACTTATATTTTAGTAAAAATAATAATGACAAATCTGATTAAATCAATGCAGTGGATACGGTAAATTTCGTGAATTAATTATTTACAATAATTTATATTAAGTTTGTTTATAGGCTAGTTGCCATGTCTCTTTCACATGTAAAAGCCCCGCCCCACATCTAAAGACCTCTAAGCGCATGACATCGTTGACATGACTGCTTGCTTGGCGCCGCTCCGGTGAAGCTAACTTTAGCTAAAAAATGGAGAATAATAAACCTCCACTCGCAGTTGGGAAGAGAAAGCTTCTTACTGACTTTTTTGAGGGGTAATGCTCAATCTCTCTCTCTCTCTCTCTCTCTCTCTCTCTCTCTCTTTCTACTATATCTATCCACTCCATGTCGGGGCTTTTGTATTCCTTGCATAAATTGGAAACATTTAGGCTTACTCATTTTTCATTATTAATAGGCCTGTTTCTACGGGGGTGCTAGTGATCTCGATGAAGATGAGTGACAACTTTTTAGTGATTATAAAGGGAGCGCTCGTTGTGCGCTTTCTATGCTATATGTAATCCATTCAGAATTTGCATAAAACTTGTTTTTCATGCTGCTATGAGGAGGACCAACGGCCACGTACACTCTGCAAAGTTTCGGGAATTACATCTGCATATAAATGCGGGATTCACGCTTGAAATAGCAATGACTGACATATTGATAACCATAGCATTGTTTGTTCCTGAATAAAGCAGCCATTTTGACTGAAATGGTTGAATAGTCTGCTGACTGACTGACTCATAACAGTCCCTTGCCGCCACCTACTGACGTAACAATGTAACTGCACTGAAATCGTTGAAAAATCCCCACCAACACTGACAGCCTGTCTTGTCACAATTTATATTTTTAATATCTAATAAACTAGTTTCATGCATTTAAACAAGTCTTTTGGAACAAACATTATTATCACAAAGTGTCACATCAATCATCCACTTGTTTTTTTTGCCATCCTTTTGCTACTGTTTAAGTAATAAAAAAGGTCCTTAAAAAGATCCTTTTGAAGTTACTGACTGTTTCTTTATCACTGCTTTCTGAGACATTATGAAATAATTATTCCTGTGCCACTGCTGAATCTGACAGTGATACCATCCAGTGAGTCTGGAAGCCATCTGATTATTTTCTACTGTTTTTGAGACATTTCAATGTATTTTGAAGTCACACACTTCAAGTGCCTTATATGTAGTCCCCTGGTATATTTGCCATAGTTGCCCTTTTGCGTCTGCTGCTTTGTCACCCTCTAAATCCAGTATTACTTGGAGTAAGCCATTTAAAAGAAGAATTGTAGCTTATCTCTCTTTGTTATATAACATTGGACTGAAAATGTATATATTTTTTTATTCTTTATCAACACAAAATACTGTTTTTAATAAATATTATATAGTTATGAATATTATGATTAAATAAATATATTGTATATTTTGTATAAATTGTATATTGCTAGACTGCAACCCACACACACACACCACCACCACCAAAAAAAAAAAAAAAATCTTATGATGGGGACCCCCCTTAAGACTTGATTCAATTCGAGCACTGGAAGGAAGTGGTAACATTTATAAATGTCATTAAACAGTCTACACATGACAGCATGACTTGGTTCCTCTTCTTCTAAATGTACCTTGTGCTGTTAATGTTGATGAAAGCTTACAATAGAATTGAAGAAAGAGGAGGAGCGCATGGTGTGATGAGTAAAAAGAGAAAAAGAGGGGGAGAGAGGTCAACTGTAACCCTGAAATTGTGTTAGGATTTACAGTATTTGCAGTTGGTCACATTGTCATTCTTTTTAAAGTTTGTATATTATTCCTCTTGCATTTCAAGTATGTTCATTGACAGCTGCTGTGGTTATTGGTTTGCGAGACAGGAAATGCTGGTTATATATATATATATATATATATATATCGGGGGAGGGGGGGTGAAGGGGTAAATATCCGAATATCCTTTTACTCTTACAAGTTCTATCTCATCTTTTATCATCCTCATTTATTCTTTTTATATTAATACATTTTCTATTTTCCTTTTACAATAAAGTGCAAGTAACATATATATCATCTGAGGAATGCAATAACAGTGATTATTCAATTAGTCTGGCTCCTAGAGGATATGCATTTGAATTGTACTGCATTTATTCATAAACATATGTATCTGTTATAATTATTACATAATTAATCAAATATTATATAACCATTTGAGTCTATTTTAATTCAATCACTATTAATTGAATGAGAGAGAGAGAGAGATACTGTAATAGTTATGATATGATTTTATTGTCATATTAGGTGACTTTATATTATTAGGCCTTGTGTGTATGCTCTTTGTCATGCTCTGCTTTATTTTCTGCAGATGGCGAAAAGAAAAACTGCATTCCACCAAAGTTAGAGAGACAATCTCCAGTCCCTGGGAAATAAATAGTGCCTACCCATTACAATGTCTAAATCATTCAGTGTTTGGATTGTTTATGGTGCCCTATAACATGTGACATCTGGCATAAGTTCTGTAAAACCAAAGATGGGAACATGATAAATGTTATAGCTACTATATTATTGTTTGCACAAAGCTGGAAACAGACCATATTTGTAAAGTGCTAAGATGTTTGAAGTAAGTGACCTATCAGAATCTCAGAAAGTTTTGCACTGTGACACCTCTAATTAAATTTGCATATGAGGCTTCTTCTTATTCTTTTTCTTATGTATTTCTGAACTACTGGATCCCTGTGACTTGTGATGTAAATTGGAACTGCAAAAAACAATCAGTAAACTCTCTCTGAATTGATTGCAAACCTGAGTCTGAGTTTATATTCCTCAGTATTCATACTGGGGACCTAACTGTTACCCCCAACAATATATACTGTGTATATATACACTGCTGTTCAAAAGTTTGGGGTCACTTGACTGAAATGTTTCTCATGATCTTAAAAACCTTTTGATCTGAAGGTGTATTCTTAAATGTTTTAAATGAGTTTTGTAGACAAAAATATAATTGTGCCAACATATTAATTGATTTCATTATAAAAATAGAATTGTATTTAAAAAAAAAAAAAACGTTTTTTGAAATGGATGACTTTGACCGAATAATAAAGAAAAGCAGCCAATAAGTGCTCAACATATAGATGGGAACTCCTTCAATACTGTTTAAAAAGCATCCCAGGGTGATACCTCAAGAAGTTGGTTGAGAAAATGCCAAGAGTAAATTTCTGCAAATTCTAGGCAAAGGGTGACTACTTTGAAGATGCTAAAATATAACAGTTTTGATTTATTTTGGATTTTTATAGTCACAACATAATTCTCATAGTTCCATTTCTGTTATTATATAGTTTAGATGACTTCACTATTATTTTAAAATGTGAAAAAATAAATAAATAAATACAAAAATACAAATAAAGAATAAGTAAGTGACCCTAAACTTTTGACTGGTAGTGTGTGTGTGTGTATATATATATATATATATATATATATATATATATATATATATATACAGTATATATATATATATATATATATATATATATATATATATATATATATATATATATATATATATATATATGTATATAGCAGTTCGAGTAATACATTTAGAATGGAATTCTCTAGGGCCATTGAAACGCAGAAATTTAAAACTTGTATTTTTGTTAAAGCACTTGAATCGCATATCATGTGAAGTTTACAGACATTATATGGTCATGACATTGAGGTTGAAACATTTTATCTAACTATACACAGGTTGCTAAATCCCTGTTCACACAGCAAGCGACACAGAGCAAAAAAGTGACACAATCTCATTCATTTTCAATGAGAGCACAGCACAGCGACTTCCAGCTAAACAAGCAACAGTAACCGTCAACGGTGGTGACAAGATATGGGCGTGACAATAGATATCGATATGTAGATACCAAAGTCTGTCAAGCAAGTCAGTCCATTGTCGGACATCTTTTTTGACACTCCCGGGAGACTATTTCCAGTCATGCCAGCGCAGCTCCTATCTACTTGAATAAGGAAAGGTTGCTCAAGATTAAGATCAAAGAACACATTTCAAATCAGCAATAAAATCTGACAATACTGGAATCATAAATTGTGATTCTGCACCTCATATTATGCTAAAAAAACAAAATTTTTCCTTGTATAGCTATTGCGCATGCGCATTCTAAAGTTGATTGACAGGTGATGTCTGAATCTAAAAGTTGATTGGCTCTTTTAACTGTAAGGTGGGACTTCCTTTCTACAACCGTTGACCGCTGGGTGCTAGAGCTTCTTGGTTGAGCCAAAGTCTTTCTAGCAAGCCAGTCCACTGTCGGCCATCTTTGGAATGCTCTCGAGAGGCCATTTCCAGTCATGCCAGTGCAGCTCCTATCTACTTGAATGGAGAAAGACCAAAATCTCAAAAACGGTTGGTCAAGATTATGATCAAATAAGGCTGTAACCACAATATACTTTGAGGGAGACAAGTCCCCCCCAATAATCAGATTTGGCCAGCCAGACTGCCCCCCTTAGATGTAAGTATCTAACTAAACATGCAATATTTGACCAGTGTTTTATGATTGAAATGTTGTACCAATCGACATTAATTTCCAAGGATGCAAACTATTCACCATATGGTGAAATGTGCCGTTTTGAATTTAAAATATATCACTACAGTACGTAATTTGTACGTCATTCATGATTGTGAATGTGAAAACATTAATGGAGCCGTTTTCAGCGAATCAGGCTTAAGACAAAGAGCGAATGTGTGTATATTGTAAAGGAATTGAATGAATGTGGTAATCTGGCAGGCTTTTGAAGCAGCTTTTTAGAAAATTCTCTTGACATTGTCTAAGAAAATTAGCTATATATATATATATATAAAAATTAAAAACACACACACACACACACACACACACACACACACACACACACAAAGTAGAGCGTTATCACCCAGATCAGAATTAGAACATGGTAAGACCTGTGACTTGTGACTTCTATTGTGCTTTTAGGTTTTGGCAAGGACAGTGTCATATATTCTTAATGCAAATATTATCAGGTAATCATTTAAAATCAATTTAAGATTTTCTAAATAATTTCTTTCTGTCTTTAATTCATTCAGAATTTTGTACATCATCTCCTAAGTCTTCTTTTAAATTAATATTTTTTGTATGTCCTTGTCAGGCCTGTGCTCAAAAAAGAGCCACCAGTTAAAGGAGAAGTTCACCTAAAAATTGACTTTTACTCGCTCACCATTATGTTGTTCAATCCCCATATGCTGGGTTTTTTCTTGGAACATAAAAATAGATATTTTAAGCAGCTCTATTCCATAAAATAACCGTTCATAGTGAGCAGGAGCTGTCAAGCTTCAAAAAGGACAAATACTATAAAGCACTATTAAAAGTTCAGTATAAAGACATCATAATAGTGCACTATATTCCAAGCATTTTGGGGCCTTACAACAGCTATGTGTTGTCTGGACTACTTTATGGTATTTTTATAATGATTTTTTTTCCTTTGGACCTTGACAGCAGTTGTCAGTATGAACTGTTTTTGTATGGAAGAATGAAGCGTTAGGATTCTTAAGAAAATATTGTGTGTAAAGATTGTACTGGGAGGAAAAAACAATGAGGAACAACTTGAGGGCAGTAAATAATTTTGTGCATTTTATTTTTGCTAGCCAGTTGACACAGTCATGTCATTTTACAGATACATCAGTAATGAAAAGAAATTCTAATTATATTAGTCTTTTCTTTGAGACACCACAAAAAAGAGAGCTAAGATGACTGAAACAGGCAAATTGCTAGCAATGCAGACACAGTGATTGTCTGTGTGAACTTTAAAAATGCATGTATCTTTTAAAACCAAAAATTATAAAATTTTGGACCTTTATCACATTTCAAGCCTTTATTCTGAAAATTATTGCATTCAGCGCCTTTACTATATTAAAGGACCAAAGAGGACCATTATATTTGTGACCTCAACACCCGTGACCCCCCACCCTCAAAAAGGTTTGGTCCCACACAATGTTCAAGACATGGTTACGGCCTTGCGATCAAAGAACCTATTTCAAATAAGCAATAAAATCTGACAATATTGGTATCATAAATTGTGCTTCTTTACCTCATATTACACAAAAAAATTCAGTTTTCCCAGCTTGTATTAATAGTGCACATGCAAGTTGTCAAGTTGATTGACAGGCAGTGTCTGTATCTAAAAAGGTGATTGGCTCTTTTACCTGTAAGGCGGGACTTCCTTTCTACATCCATTGACTGTTGGGCGCTAGAGCTTCTTGGATTGCCGTTTCAATTTCTCCCATTCATTTAAATAGAAGTGGCCTGTCTCTGCTAAATATTCTCTGGTTGAGCGTTCCAATTACTCCCATTCATTTTAATAGAAGTGGCCCATCGGTAGATACCTTATTAGCAGCTGTTCCTATGGGCCGCGATATGTTGCCGCGTCCGCCATATTGGAAAGGTCAAGAGCCGTCCGTCAACACATGAAAGTAAATTGACAGATATGGTCTGTAACAGTCTGGAGTCTTTTCCAGCCAACTTTCAGATTATCTGATTTTCCATAAACATTGGGCAATATTTTAAATGATATAAAATTCCTAACTTCACTTCTAAAATAGGGTTGATGTTTTTTTTTTGTAGCAAACTATAATAAAGAAATAAAGTCCTCTTCAAATGAATACATCATGGCAATCATACTGAAAATTAGCACCCAGTCTGTCAATTCATTACATTATGAACTGTTTCCACACAAAAGCAGTTTATGCAGCGGTCTGAGGCTTCTTCTCCATTTACTTGCATTCAGACAGCTCTCCTTTTTGACCGTTTCAAGATGGCGGCGCGGTTGAAGTACCGAACCAGCCAAATGAGGCATCTACGTATGTATATATATGGGCAGGTCTGTAATCACATGAATGGATATAATAAAATGATGTGTGGAAAACCATGTCAGAAACTGGCAGCATTCTGAGTGAGTTTGATTCATATTTTAATAGATTGTTCGTCTTGTTAATAATATGATGCAGTGAGCACTACTGCAGGTTATATAAAATGTTCTCCCTAGCAGGATGTTCATTTTTAGTGGCAAGATAACTGATTCCTTGTCAAATTATAATGATATCTTTGTTTTACTGAAAGTATCATCTGTACACAGCATTTCAAAAGAAACTATGGCCAGATGTACAGTCCACCAATAACGTTAGAGCGACATCAGTAGGATCACCCGCTAGCGACTTCATAGTACAGAGACAAGCGACACCAAGCAACAATGTCGTTCGCGGTGTGAATGGGGCTTACAGTAAGGGTGTCATTCTGCCTAACATCTTCTTTTGTGTTCCATGGAAGAAAGAATGTCATACAGGTTTGGAACAACATGAGGGTGAGTAAATGATCACAGAATTTTCATTTTTGGGTGAACTTACCCTTAAGTCATGTGGCTTTACTTTTAGCACTGTGTATTTTTTTTCCTTTGTAAGTGCCTCACTGTAACAGTGATTTTTGCAAATCATCCCCGATGAAGTCTTTGTAAGACACATTGCGTCGGTTTGTGGTATGTTTTAATCCAATAGCCATGACCTAATAAAGGCTTTTTATATTTATACCCTACTCTGAGTGCCTTGGACTTCTAGAGCATCTGAACAGTATATCCCTTATCCAAAGAGCACCAGTGGGAATTATTTTACACTCAAGTAGCACTCCTTGCATGCTGTGTTTACCCTTAAATACTTGTTGTAGTGTGTTGGAGTGAGGATGTCATGATGAGCATGTATGTTTATGAGGTTGGCTCCTCAGCTTCTGAAATTCGCAGCACTGGTGAGCTGAAGTGGGAGGTTGCTGGAGCTGAACAAGTGCTCAAGTTTCGCACAACATTATTGGATGAAGAATACAGCGCCTCTTCTTGATTGGCTCTCTGTTCACTGGGTACAGTCAGGCTGGTGTGCACCATTGTTGGCATGACATCAGTGCCAAGCAATGATGATCCACAGCATGCCATGTTTTGCATGTGCTGGCAAAACACCTCCAGCATTTGGATCTCCAGATAACCATTCAACATGGAGTTGGTGAGCCTTCTCTCCCAGCTAGGACTCTGACCACTCTCTATGACAAGATAACACTCATCCTGCTGGGTCACAGCCTCTGCCTGTTGACCATGTGCCAGAGAGGTCTCCAGTGAGCTCAGGTCCTGAGACTGCAGCAGTGGCCTGTTGTCCTGTGAGCTGAGAAGGGCAGGGTTATGAGGACTCCAATGCTCCAGCCGGTCACCTGCAAGTCGGAGGTCTGGATAGTCCTTGTAGAAGCTGGGACAGCACAAGGAGCAATATAGTGTCATGCCCAAGTGATCCTCACCGCTAAAGCTGAGAATGGGCATAGCGTTGCTGGGTGCAGAGGCCCGACAAGGCCCTGGCTTTTCTACAGGCAGGAAGATAAAATGTGTGAGGCATGAATATAACCATCCTCATCTCAAAACACTGTTTTAAAACACAAAAAATAACCTAAAAAACAGTAAGGAAACTTGAGGGAAAGCCCAGCATCCAAAGTAAAGTCACACTCTGCAGCTCATTTGAAATAATGGAATAATGACACTCACCTAAATGAGGAAGCAATTATTAAATGTTGAAGAAATGTTTTTCTACAGTGCATGACTGAAAGTTGAACTAAAAGCTTTAAGTGTGACTTTTTTTAGTGCTAAAAGACTTTCTCCTAGCCCAGCTTAGTATGCAGAGTCATCTTTAAGAAAACCATTTGTAGGTTAATTTTCTTTAAAAAATGTAAACACTGTCTCTGTGGCGCTATAAAATTCCTCTGCTTGTTTGAGCGGCCCATCACAACAACCAATGGTATGAGTTGGGGGTGGGACTATCTGTTTGGGGGTGGGGGGGCACATTCAGAAAGCTGTTTGAAAGCAATGTTTATTTTTTTTATTCCATTTGGTTGCACAGAAATTACACACTTCAGCTTTAAAAGATGATCATAAAAGAGACTTTTTTTTTTTGCATTGTCATAACTCTGATTCAACTATCCCAAATGGAAATTCCTAAAATTTAATTTTACAGAATATAACTAAATTACAGCATTACATAACTCAACATTACAAAACAATTGTACATTATTAACAATGCATTGCCAGTTAGTAACAGGCTGTTAGTGTAATCGGTCCTGCTCGATCCCGCTCCAAGCGGGATTCCAACCGGCGTCAGCCAGCATGGGAGGCGGGTGCACTAACGAGAAGGCTAAAGGCTACAGCCCCTAGCATCAGTCGCTAGTGCACCTCTTGGGGCCGGGGGAGTGAGGTTTACACATCCCGCACAGCTATCATGTACCAGCTGGCTCCCGTTACACTCACCCCCTAAACCTCACTCCCATCCGGGCACCACTGTAACCGGTCCTGCTCGACCTGCTCTGAGACAAATTCGAACCAGCTTCAGCCATCAAAGGGGGAGGCTAAAGGCTACAGCCCCTAGTGTCACATAGTGTGCCTCTTGAAGCCAGGGGAGCGAAGCTTACACACACCGCACAGCTATTATGTACCAGCTAGCTCCCATTATATTAGAACTCTAAAAACGTTGTATTTTACACAACCTTACATTATTTCTGTTATTCCCTACTCCACATTATTACCACTCCACATAATACTACATTATTTTCTTCTCTACCATTTTACTACTGAACACATCTCTACTCCCCTACTATGCAGAAACTATTAATTATAGTAGTTCTACACTACAGTACTCTAAATTAGAACTACTCTTCTCAGTTTAACACCTGCACTTAACACGGCTGTCTGTGGGCTATATTTCTCACCAGTATGACACTTCCTTGCTGAATTGTATTTTCCACATTCCGTTTTTTGACTGTTCCCAGAACTTAGGTCACACTCAAACCCTGTTATTGAAAGATCAATAGATGTTTAAATAAAATACCAGTCCAGGCTTCACCCACCCTAAAAAAAACACAAACATCTTGTAATGTAATCCATCAGACCATTCAGTGAATGTTACTTCAGTGTCTACCACAACTTCATCTAAATAACCCAGAATTTCCTTGTTATCTCACCTCTCACAGTTCGTGGTGTCAGAGTTGATCGGGCAGTGACGCTCGTCATGCAGGCGTCGGGACTGGCCATGGAGGTGTGTGAGTGTGTGTGAGCTGCTCCATCACAATTTGTGGTATCTTCTGTGCAATTCAAAATATGAAGGAACGGTTCTCCAAGCATGATAACCACCTATGCATACACACAGACCCCTCACAAGCCTAAGTAAATGTATACAACAACAACAATTACCCTAGAAATTGTTTGGAACATGAATCAAACTTACATACAAGAAGTCTAATTAAACAGAAGAGAGTAAAATGTAACTAAATATATTCCAACAGCATGCAGAGAAATATAACTGAACTGAGGAATAGAAAATTACAAAATCTATGCAATGACAGTGTTGTAAACTTTACACACACTGCATACTGACTGCACTTCCTTCCTTAATAAAGTGACAATAACAGTAGCATTACCTTGATTACAACACTTATCACAAGCAGATCCCAAACAGTTTTTAAAAAGTATAAGTTTAAATAAATGACAACAGTTCAGGAATTTAGATCACTTCAATTGTATCATTGTATCACATCAATCAAATAGCCAAACTAAACTGAGTTCAAAAACATTTAGACAACTAGGCATAACCAAATATGAGCAGATATCAGCATTTTTCTGTTTAGGGAAAGAAAGAAAGAAAGAAACCCTTACCAGCTCTTTTAGTATAGAAAGCCTGTTTGTATGGTTTCTAAAACAGAAATCTCAAGAGTGACAGTAAATGTCTATTAACTTCCAAAGTAGTATCACTCTACGGTTCGATAGTCCTTTAATCAATCAATCAATCAATCAATCAATCTATCTATCTATTGCTGAAAATGTTGTCTCAGGCTTCTGACTTCTCTAGTCTAGGTAGAAACAGAGGAAGTAAGCACAGTTTTAGCTCCTCTCTCTCTCTCTCTCTCTCTCTCTCTCTACACACACACACACACACACACACGCACAGATTTGGCCTCAGTTTGAATAAAGCAGAAGTAAGAAAAGTCTTTTGGTTTCTCTTCTTTATAACAAACTGGCACATGCACTGCACACACTGATTTTGTTTAATTACTGTATATCCCCACTTCAGCATGTTTTCCCAGAAACAGCACATTACAAAGTCAAGCAGACACATTTGCCCACCAGCTTCAAAATTTGAGTCAGGATTAATTATTGAGCTTCACAGATGCACATATATGCTGTTGTTATGGCGGGAAATTCAGGAATTATGGGGGATCTGGCTTTATCTCTGGGCCCTCTTAAACATTAGCTATTCCCTTTCACTCAAATGTGACCAGACATGGACTACAATACTGTAGTCCCAGCAGCACTATACTGGCAGAGCATATCTGTTGCCAACTACAATCAAAGCAAACCATGTATTTTTAACCTGCTTGAAGGAGAATTTTACAGGAAGGTTTGTCGTTGTATTTTACATGTTCTTGAGCACTCCGGATTTCGCGCGTAAAAGCACAGCGGAGGTAAGAATCTTGCTCTTCTGTGGCAGATCCAGCTGACCGCTGATTGGTCGAACGCGACATCAATCACATCATGGCCACGCCCCCACCCTCCCATTCAACCACTGGCTCTAATGTAGCTCTGTGTTTACTACAGAATTAGTGCATAGCGGGCGACAGTCTCCTGAACTGTGAACTCCGAATCACAAAAGATAACCTGTTAGTTTTGCATAAAAGAAGAAAAATATCCCAAACTCAACATGCCCAAGAGAAAGGTATGTAGAAAAGCCGAGCGCGGCATACGGCTACACTTTTGCCCTTACTAATCAGTCGTGAAATTAGGAAGCCCTCGAGACAACGATTTTTAAATAAGAATCCAGGCGACTTCTTTGGAAACATTGGGTAGGTAAAAAACCGTTGTTAATTTTGGGATTTTTCCCACCGGATCGTGGCGTTTTTATCGACGGTAGTGTGTTTAACAGGAGGATTTTAGTGTGGCAGCGCTGTGCTGAGGCTCGGCTTGATCTTATGCCCGTGCAGCCGCAGCCATGCTGCCCTCTCTCTCTCTCCATCTCAAACAGCATACCCGACGCGAAAACCGACGATTATAAGCGCGATCGTGGCTAAACCGCTGTCGAAAGGGGATTAAAAAATAGGGGGATAACTCTAATTTTCTGAACGGTGATGATTTTACGAAAAGGCGGTCGCGTTAGTAAACAATTTTAACGCATTTTCTTTGTTTGCCGTGGAAGATGGGTGTAATGACGCCTACTTGCCGCCAGGTGGCAGCGCTGAGGCGGGATCATCGCGCGCCCCTCCTCCTTATTCAAATGTGTGGACCGTGTCGTGAAATGCCTCCGTGGAAAAAATAATAAATAAAAACGCCGCACCTTCCTGCACTCCCGCTCACTGACAGATACACTGTGCACAGATATGTGCAATTCCTCCTCTCAAAGGTCGGTTAAGCTTTAATAAAGCAAAATAAAAAGGTATTTGGACAACGGAGTTTGATACTCATGTTTACAACCGTGCAGAACAGCACAACCCAACGTTTCTACAAGTTACTTTTTTTGTTTTACCCGCCCTTTATGTTAATAAAACTCTAACTTTTTATATTTGTTTTTGTTAATATGCAGGGAACTGATGGTGAAGTCAAGGAGGAGGTAAGGAAAGAAAAATGAAAATATGTGAAAATAAGCACAAATGCACTGTCCCATCTGTCCTTAAATACACATTTTTGTTCTTCTGTATAGCCCCAGAGAAGGTCAGCTAGATTATCAGCGGTATGTCTGTTTTCTTCCTCTTCTAAACCAATTTATAAGTTGTTTAGCAGTACATGTTTGGTTTTAAACAGTGTTTTTATCAGGAACTTAATGAGGGTTATGAAAATAAGCTTTTTTTTTTTTTCAGAACACCTTTAAGTTTGATGAGCATATATTCAAAATTTGCATTTTTACATGTACAGATTTAAGTAGCATATTCTTCATTTAGACAAACAAACAATTATTATTATTTTTATCAAAGTGTCAGTCATGCATAAATCACATTTGATCTTTTCTCCTCAGAAACCAGCGCCTCCAAAACCTGAACCCAAACCCAAAAAAACTCCCAAGGTAGCTATTGTAATTACACTTTCATAAACATACTTACTCTTATCACAAAGTTATTTGTCTCCGTGATTTGGTTTGTGATCTTATATGTGTTTCTCAATATTCATTCTCTTGCTCTCTATTTCTTCTGTCTAACAGAAAGAGAAGGAAGTGAATGATAAAAAGGAGGAGAAGAAAGCAAAGGCAAAGCCTGAGGAATCCAAGGAGGAAAACCAGTCAGAAAATGGAGAGACCAAGACCAACAAGGTATTTTTACACCCATTCTTTACCTCAAATCAGACCATCTGTCACACACACACACACACACACATATATATATATATATATATATATATATATATATATATATATATATATATACACACACACTTTGTTGGTCCCAGAGGGTGAATTGAGTTGAATTGTGCTAATCCATTGAAAAAAATGTTCTGACAATTCAGCTTACAAAGTATCAGCCACAAAGGTGAGATTAATCTTTATAAAGGCCAATGTATACTTCAGTTGTCCGTGCACAGTATGTGTGATGCAAATTTCTTCATCAACATAGTCCACAGCGTGGACTGTCCACGCACGGCCCAGATTTTCTCGACACGCGGACAATCATTGTCTGTGCGCATTGTCGGCGCATGTGTCTGCGATTGACTGTACTAAAAGAGTATCACAAAGCAGTCGAAGTGCACATGCGTCGAACACATTTGTATTCATTTGTGGTCAGAAGAGTATACTTTGAAAGGAAAAGTGGTTAACCGGGCTTGATGCGATCCGTAACGCAATGGGTAAACAAACAATGTTTACCCTGGCCTTAAGTCTAGCTATAGAGGTTCAGTGTAGACACATTCTGACTGAAATTGGCTATGTCCACATTAATCCGGATGCATTTGAAAATGGCATTTTCGAAACGCTCTCCGTCCACCCTGCTATTTTCAAGCATTTTCTAAAAGTTGCCTGTCCACACTGATATGTCTGAAAAGGCTTAAATCCCCTTACTGCGCATGCAAGAAGTGTGGCCTTGCGTCATTTCCATGTACGGCCTGAAACGCAATTCTCCTTGTGTTCCGCCTCCGGATAGCAATACAATGTAAACCTTCTGTCGCCTTTGAAGAAATGCAATGTAAATATTGTACAGAGTAACATTTATCTCTGACAATGCTCTCAAAGTAAATAGCAGGCACAACAACTCCGCTAGAATGTGGGCCGCCATCTTGATTGTTTTGGGTTGGATGGATTGTTGTTTTCAGAAATCTCAGTTTTCACTGTCCACACTACAATGTGAAGACACCGACTCAGTGTGGACAGAAGCCTGTGATGCATGACTTTGTCTTGAATGGAAACTCTGTTGCACAACAATGCACATAGATGTTTGTGTTAACTTTTGAAAACGTCCAGATAACATTGCGAAACTACTTAGTAACATCATTCAATTAATTCCCAAAAACTCACCAAACAAGTACATTGATAGCCTAGAGAGAACTCCAACCTTCACCTCGTCAATGAAGAAAGAGTGGTACAAAATGCTCCTGCTGGATTTTTATTGGTTTGTCACTTTTGTTACACAGGTTGAGAAGCCAGAAGAGGCGGCAGAGCCCGAGGAGGACCTGAAGACAGAGTAGCACCACGCCAACCATATCCAACCATCCGTCCATCCATTCTTCCCCTTCTACCCCTCTTTCCCAGTTTTCTCTATCCCTCTTCAACTCTCTCAACAACCTCCTCTCTGCCCATAACCACCAGAAGAGTATTTTTATCAGTAAATTTGTAAATACTGGTTCAGGTTTTTAGCACAAAAAAACAAAGCGGACTAATGAGTGTTGTTTTCGGCTGTGACTATATCAGGTGTCTACAACATGAGAGGTGTGGAAAAAGGTGGCATCTTTCTTTCATTTTGGTGTTTTTCCTTTTAAAGTATTTTTTTTAATTATCTTTAAGTGGATGGTTTGTAGCTTGGCTTTGGAGTGGGAGGTAGGTGTGGAGCATTGGGTAGTGCTGTGGTCTGCTCTCAGTCTGTGTCCGATAGTGCTTGTGATGTCGCTCTGACGTTTCTGTACCGGGGGGTGTTTTATTTTCTTTATCTTTTAAACATAATGGATTGTCTTTAAGAATGAGGAATGAATTAAATGTCGAGGAAAAATTAGAAAACAACAAAAGATAAACTGCTTACATTCCAGGTTCAGCATTAGATGGTGATTCCTGGCTTTTTAAGAATCATACCACCTTTGCAATTTGTTGAAATGTTCATATGGTAACTAGGCTTTGTGAGGAGGCCAAAAACCCTTCTGTTGTTATAGAGGGCTTTTTTGAAATTATGGTAATCAAAGGAGAAAAAAAGTGTTTTTTGGAGTTTTTTAACACTGAAAATTCATCTGTGAAAAATTACTTGGTGTCCCCTATAATGCTCTCGGCCTCACTCAATAAAAATCCATCATTGGAGTTTTCCTCAAAATGTCTGCTGTCTTTTTTTTTTTTTTTTTTTTTTATCCAGATTTGGATGGGTTTTATTTAGTTATGTTTGACACGTGCTGAAAGAAAAACTTCCTTTATTAAACAATGTATTTGGATTGACATTGGCATACGGATGCTGATCTAAAAGTTATGTTTCATTCAGTTTGAAGTGTATAATATAGAGGATGCACATGTAGGAGATCCCAGTTTAGTTCTCTTACTCTGAGGGTCAAATTAATGATTCCACACAGCTATTAGACAAAAGCACCCTTAATGCAAATGTATTATTTACACTAATAATCATGACACAATACAGGTTTTTTTTTTTTTTTTTTTTTGCTATGTGAATTTCTTTGCATACACTAAAAACCATTGCCACATTATTCTGCTGATGGGAGAGCAGAGTACTTTATCAAGCTGAGATGACCATTGGAATCCTTTGTAACTGCTTTTATCTGTTACTGTTGGGGTCAATATTTAGGGTTAAAGGTGTTATTAAAATTTACAATATCAAGAAAGGATTCCGAGACAAACTGCATTAGACCAAGAATTCTTGAATTATAGTGTTAAGGCCAGTTTACTCTGCCCCAACAAACATGTTTGTTGTTTTTGGTTGGGTCAGTGTGTTCACCTCTGTTGGCATTTTTTGGGTCTGGTTTGATCATGTCTGTAAAATCCAACTGCCAACTTTAGAATGTTAGAGTTTGTTGGGGCAGAATGAATTGGCTTTTAGAAACAGGAGTGACAGTGGGGCACTGTTTTTGAAAATTTTAAATCTAAAACACTGTACCTTATTTGGAAGGAAAATAATAATTTTGAGTATTGTATACTTGTCAGTCTTGTATAATAAGATAAAACTGCACACAAATACATTTAGACAGCTACGAAAGCAATGATTCCTGCCCTTGTTGTGTCTCTAGATGATAAACGACTACAAGAATCCATGACCACCTCTGAATATCTGAGAGGCAACAGACTGACAGCCTATAAATATTCTGATGTTGAGCGATGCTGTTTTATAGCCCTGCAGAAAACACTGTGACAAATGGATGGTGTTTACATTTCAACAGCTTTATTATAACTAAAGTTGTACAATGTACATTACATTGTACATTATCAAGTACATTAAGAATTAAATCATACAAGAGAAAAGATGGTAAAAGTGTTGGGGAAAACAACTGATATGCAACAGAGGATAATTAAATGGTAATGTTATTTCTGCATTTATCAACTGAGAACAAAGACACAATTACAGAGATGACAAGATCTGTAGAACAAGTAGTATTGAAAATTATAACATTTTGTCAGTTGACCCATTTTATAGCTTTATTTGAACATACATGCAGCATATATATATGACATAATTGTATTATAGATTTATAATTCATATTTTGCTTATGTAGGCTATATGGTAAACTGAAGTATGCAACATGTTCTCATGTTTATTCTTTGCACGCATGGCTAGTTCTCTTCAGATGACGTAACAGCTTATAAAACACGAAATCTGTGCACAAAACAAGCTTTTTTCTCTCTCTCTCTCTCTCTCTCTCTCTCTCTCTCTCTCTCTCTCTCGATAAATTACAATTGAAAAACCAACAGCAAAGAATCCAAAATGTCCGCCTTAATAATGTGCATTGGTGCGCTCACCTGTGTGCCCTCTGTTCCCCTAACGGGGTCGCGCGGTATTGCATGTGCACTCTGTCGCCGCGAGGAGGCGCTCAGACAAAGCAGCACGAGCGGCGGCTGCAGGCCGAAAACATTGAAAGCAAATACAGCACAGGCCGCTCTTAGCAAGCGGACCCCCACAAAACACCCACTGACCGGACCGGGCCATGGCGGCGGAACCGTGCTCGCAAACTGAAGCCGGTGGGCAGCACGCTGTGTTTTTCCTGTCTCTTTGTCTCCATGAATACTTTATGCCCTGTTTTAGCATTAGCCTTTGATGCTAAGCTAGGCTAAGCTAACGTCTGGTGTTGTGTGTCTCACTCTCTCTGCAGAGCTGTATTACCTGATTGCCAGATTCTTGCAGTCTGGACCATGTCAGAAATCTGCCCAGGTGAGAGTCAGAGTGAGTTTTCAGTGACGATGTATTGCGGAAGAGTGTTTTGCGGTGTGTGTAACGCGCGATGCCTCTGTGTGTTTGTGCAGATGCTGCTGCGGGAGATGCACGAATATGAGGTGAGTTTTATCCCTCTTCTTTCTGCCTGACCCGCTATTTCTCTTCCAAATCCCAACATATGCATCTCCTCCTCATCCCGACGCTAATGGGACATGCAGATGCGTGTCTAAATCCCGTTTGTGATGTGTTTTCTTCCCGCTATGTGTGCAGATCATCCCGAAGCGCTGGAGCTGGGACGAAAAGCAATATAAACGAAGCTTTGAGGATTGGGTGAGATTAAATAAACTCTCACTCACATGTGAAATTCAGCGCAAAACTCTCACAGGTGCTTGACTCACTTATATTGTGGCGCATAAAAGTCCTGCTGAACTGTCGATTTTGTGGTGAGATCGAGGGTGTGGGTTAATTATAAGTCTGTATTAGAGTTGTTGTGAAGTTTAGATTTTGTAATTGAAATTAAAAGTATTTGTTTAGAAATTAAAGGCTTTGGGCGTGCTGGGGTGGGGGAGGCGTTTCGACAGCGCAAATAGATCGAGAGGCGATTGGTTGGGTAGGGCGTCACTCTAAAGCAGCAGCCAATCAAATCTCGGTTGCTACTGTAGAGAACGAGGAAGATTGCTGAGGAGGGCTTCTGATTGGCTGAAATGAGGCGGAGGGCTTGTATGTCAGAAAGAGGCGGACTTTAAGCCGGCAATGTAAATACGGGTGGGGGGAGTAATGCAAAATACACTACTGTTGTTTGGAGAAAAAAAAAATTTAGATGTGTTTTTTTACAATACAGTTATTTCAGTAGAATCATTTATCATAACACAAAAAATTTAGGCACAGCCTAGCAGGATTATTATTGTTATTCAAGCACTGTTTCCTTTGATACATATGCATGTGTGTTTTAGGTGTTGTTAAATCGGCACATACCTGCGGATTACCTCTTGCGTGTGTGTGAGAAGATCGGCCCATTAGTAGATAAAAACATTCCTCCCAGTGTACCTGGAGTCTGCAGTTTACTGGGTGCTGGACGACAGTCATTACTGCGGACAGCAAAAAGTGAGACACACATGACTACAAACAGAAAACAATGAGGGCCTTGCATAGTTATTACTTACAACAAAGACTAACCACCACACACATTATCACCATCACAAACTTTCCCTAGCACTTGTTTTCTCTTCTTAAGCTCTCAACATAGTTAAATACCAAAAAAAATGTAGTATATACTTTTTGTTCTTCATCTCTCAGGCACTTCACATACAGTATGGAGTGGTTCTACAGTAGCTGCTCTGCACAGGGGACGGCCCCCAGAACCACCTGTTGACTGTGTCAAACCCCCAAATATAGGTGAGTCCTTCCCTCCTGATGTCCCTTCACTAGTTCAGTCATAGGAATCACTGCTGGGTTTGTTTCTTGATGGTTCCTGCTTTGAACATACTAGACTAAGCCTCGTTCCTCTTCCCATAGAATACTTTGCTTCATGATAGCTGAATAGTGTTGAGTGTTATTGTTGTTGAAATTATAGGTTTTTTTATGGTTGGAGTTGATTGTAACAGAGAAAATCTCTCTGCGCAGTGTCAATCATGGGTGCTCGCCAGACAACAGGAGTGGCTCGGTTTGGCCACACCTTCCCCCCATGCACCTATCAGCACATGAAGATGCATCGAAGGATTTTGGGCCATCTCTCATCCGTGTACTGTGTGGCATTTGACCGCACTGGACGGCGTATTTTTACGGTAAAAATTGGTGATTATCTCAGTCAGCTGAGGCAGATCCCTGATCTAGATCTAACAATGACATCATGTCAAACTGAATCCAATTCTATTCACAATACAATACAGTTTGTTGCATGTACAGTTGAAGTCAGAAGTTTACATACACTTAGGCTGAAGTCATTAAAAGTAATTTTTTAACTACTCCACAGATTTAATATTAGCAAACTATAGCTTTGGTAAGCCGTTTAGGACATCTACTTTGTGCATGACACGAGTAATTTTTCCAACAATTGTTTACAGACAGATTGTTTCACTTTTAATTGACTATATCACAATTCTAGTGGGTCAGAAGTTTACATACACTAAGTTAACTGTGCCTTTAAGCAGTTTGGAAAATGCCAGAAAATGATGTCAAGCCTTTAGGCAATTAGCTTCTGATATGAGGTGTACTCAATTGGAGGTGTACCTGTGGATGCATTTTAAAGCCTACCTTCAAACTCAGTGCCTCTTTGCTTGACATCATGGGAAAATCAAAAGAAATCAGCCAAGACCTCAGAAAAAAAAATTGTGAACTCCAAAAGTCTGGTTCATCCTTGGGACCTTACAAATGCCTGAAGGTTCCACATTCATCTGTACCAACAATAGTACGCAAGTATAAACACCATGGGACCATGCAGCCATCATACCTCTCAGGATGGAGACGCATTCTGTCTCCTAGAGATGAACGTAGTTTGGTGCAAAAAGTGCAAATCAATCCCAGAACAACAGCAAAGACCTTGTGAAGATGTTGGAGAAAACAGGTAGACAAGTGTATAAATATATCCACAGTAAAACAAGTGCTATATCAACATAACCTGAAAGGCTGCTCAGCAAGGAAGAAGTCACTGCTCCAAAACCGCCATAAAATAGCCAGACTACAGTTTGCAAGTGCACATGGGGACAAAGATCTTACTTTTTGGATAAATGTCCTCTGGTCTGATGAAGCAAAAATGTAACCGTTTGGCCATAATGACCATCGTTATGTTTGGAGGAAAAAGGGTGAGGTTTGCAAGCCGAAGAACATCATCCCAACCGTGAAGCATGGGGGTGGCAGCATCATGTTGTGGGGGAAATTTGCTGCAGGACGGACTGGTGCACTTCACAAAATAGATGGCATCATGAGGAAGGAAAATTATGTGGATATATTGAAGCAACATCTCAAGACATCAGCCAAGAAGCTAAAGCTCAGTCACAAATGGGTCTTCCAAATGGACAATGACCCCAAGCATACCTCTAAAGTTGTGGTAAAATGGCTTAAGAACAACAAAGTCAAGGTATTGGAGTGGCCATCACAAAGCCCTGACCTCAATCCAATAGAAAATTTGTGGGCAGAACTGAAAAAGCGTGTGCAAGCAAGGAGGCTTACAAACCTGACTCAGTTACACCAGTTCTGAGAGGAATGGGCCAAAATTCCAGCAATTTATTGTGAGAAGCTTGTGGAAGGCTACCCAAAACGTTTGACCTAAGTTAAACAATTTAAAGGCAATGCTACCAAATATTAACAAAGTATATGTAAACTTCTGACCCACTGGGAAAGTGTTGAAAGAAATAAAAGCTGGAATAAATAATTCTCTCTACTATTATTTTGACATTTCACATTCTGAAAATAAAGTAGTGATCCTAACTGACCTAAACAGGGAACGTTTTCTACGATTAAATGACAGGAATTGTGAAATCTGAGTTTAAATATATTTGGTTAAGGTGAATGTAAACTTCTGACTTCAACTGTGTGTATTTATTACAATAAAACCGAAACTACTCAAATTCTATATTGTGGTGCAGGAAATACTGGTGTGTGTGTGTTTTTGTCAGGGCTCTGTGTATAATAAATGTTTGTGTGCTTTGTAATCAAGGTTTAAAATTGTGCTTCTGTTAGGGCTCTGATGACTGCCTGGTGAAGATCTGGGCGACGGATGATGGGCGTCTCCTGGCCACTCTACGTGGTCACGCTGCAGAGATTTCGGACATGACGGTGAACTTCGAAAACACTCTACTCGCTTCTGCCAGCTGTGACAAGATCATCCGTGTATGGTGCCTCCGGACCTGTGCACCTGTGGCTGTATTACAGGGGCACACAGCCTCCATCACCTCCATACAGGTGTGTGAGAGTTATGAATGTTTAACATAACAGAAGTGACTTACAGGAAAATGGCTCTGTTTCAAAACATCATCATAAGCCTTTATAGGTGCGCTACAATGTGAAGGCTGTTCTAAAAATGTACCATAGAGGCCCCATCATACTTTATACGAAATAAAAGTATGAACAGGTGTGATGTCATGTCAGACAAAATCTGGCCAAAATGAAGGTGTTTTTGTGTTCGTTTCGGTGGTTAATAGCAGCTCGCCAGCGCATACTTTCTGGAAAACTTTGTACCGGCTGCTATACACCTTACTGGCATTGGTCCACATCATCGGTAGGTGTGACCTGAAGCTCCACCTACTTTGAGGCTGATCAGTCAACATGAACACACCAGCGTGCAGAGTCATCAGCGAGCTGGTGCAAACTAACCTATATATGTATGATTGTTCACGTAGAGACATTTTCCAAGAACATGTCGTGTTTTTTGTTTTTTAAATTAGTCTACGAGAGGAATGAAATCTACTCAAATACTCTTAACTCTTAACCTTTCACTTTGTTGTTATATACTGCTTCATTCATTCACACATCTGCCCAAAGTAAGATATCAGAGTGTAACTGGTGAAAATTATGGCCACGTATAGCGAGTTAGCGCCATGAATGCAGAATGTAAACATGACAAATTACACATTATGTACTGCATTTATTTTCATTTAAATGATCATCGAATGGTAAAAACAGCATCTTTTACTGATCTCATGAAAATGTTCTCATAGAATGAGGCATGAAATCATTAACACATTTTAATGTAACATTATTTGTTATTAGTCACATTAGGTTTTTACATGCGCTCTCGTGCGTCCTCCTATTTAAATGCTTCACTAAATGCTTCCCCTAGCGCTGTGGCCGGTGTCTGAATGTTTGTAAACAGTATACCTTTGCTCAGCTGTTTTGAAACTTATTTTTGGCTTTGAGCGAAGAACAAAGAAGTACTTCTCCATGAGTAAAGGAATAGTTCACCCAAAAATTCTCATAATTTACTCACCCGTATGCCATCCCAGATGTGTATCACTTTCTCTCTTCTGCAGAACACAAGTTAAGATTTTTTGAAGAACATTGCAGCTCCATACAGTGCAAGTGAATTGGTGCCAAATATTTGTAGCTCCAAAAATCATGAAAGTAATCCATAAGACTCTAGTGTTTAATCCATGGCTGCAGAAGTGATATGATAGGTGTGGGTGAGAAACAGATCAAAAGTCCTTTTTTACTATAAATTCTCCTCCCTGCTCAGTCAGTCTTCACTTTCACGTTCTTCTTTTAGTTTTTTTTTTTTTTTGATGATTCACATTATTCATTCATATCGCCCCCTACTGGGCAGGGAGAAGAATTTATAGCAAAAAAGGACTTAAATATTGATCTGTTTCTCACCCATCATATCACTTCTGAAGATCTGTATTAAAACACTGGAGCTGCATAGATTACTTTAATGCTGCCTGTATGTGCTTTTTGGAGCATCAATAGCCGCTTTTCCACCATTCGGCTGAACAGTTCTCATTGCAAAACCGTACCGTTCCGTGCCGATCCGGGCCAACTGGCGCAGTTAAGGTTTCCTTTTCCACTGTGGTACATAACAGATCTGTCTTTTGACGATGCCATGAGAGGTAAACATTGGAGCGAGTGCAGCGCACTATGGCAGATGATCGTGTGTTCCAGGTTTTAGGACTGCTTTTCCCCCTGGTTTTACTCTGCTAACAAACAGCAAAGACATGGACCATGTTGCAAAAAGGAAACTAAAGAGAAAAAGGCACAAGGTTTACCACCGGACATGAATATGCAGAAAGGTAAAAGTTCACAGATTAGATAAAAAGGATTTTTATTGACAAAATTCTATACAAGTATTATATGAAAATAGTATATGAGAATATATTGATGTATTGAGATTTAATGAGCTAGTAATCTACTTCCCTGACGAAAAAAGCGTGTAGAAAAATAAATGTAGTCTACAATACTAGTTAAACCATCATAATAAAATCATAAAGATACACTAAACGAGTCGCCACGTACTAAAGTCATCCCACCAGTATGGTTGAGATCGGTTGAGTATGGTTAGCTAACCGTGCCAAGAATTCTGTGCCGAGAATGGTTGATAATCATGCCGTGCCGAACCGTGCTCCAGTGGAAATGCTAAAGTAACCATTCCATACCGTGCTCAGAAATGTTCAACCCAATATCGGAAAAGTGGCTAAATTTGGCACCCATTCACTTGTATTGTGAGGACCAACAGAGCTGAAATTTTCTTCTAAAAATCATAATTTTTATAATAAAAAAAATCAGAACAGTGTTCTGCAGAAGAAAGTCATGCACATCTGGGATGGCATGAAGGTGAGTAAATGATGAGAGAATTTTCATTTTTGGGTGAACTATTCCTTTAATTATGCCTCTTCCGAAGATACCTCGTTTTGACCAACAAAAACAAATTGACGGACGAGGTGAGTGAAATTTTGATTATTACTTATAATCCATGCAATACTAAAGTAATTTCAAATAATAGAAAATGGACTATTTTACAAAAAATATCTGTATGCCATGTATATTTATGCTCATCATTCCTCGTCATTCCTCTCACGTTATCAAATTCGGTTGCGAGCTGAGTCTCCCTTGCATTCCAAAACAGTTACTTATGAGGTTTGGAACAGGCCCTTTATTTATGACAATGACCTCAGCAGGAATTACAGACAGATTAAGTAATATTGTTTTGTTTGGGTGTTTGAAAGGATTTCCTTTCTTTGTCTGTGCAGTTTTCTTCATCAGCATTAGGTTCCTCTCGGTATCTGGCCACCACTGGAGCTGATGGTATGGTGTGTTTCTGGAAGTGGAACACACTCAGCATGAAGTTTGAGTAAGTGTGACTGTGTGTTAGTGAGAACGTGTGTGTAAAGCCACACTTTTGTTTAATCACAATGATTAACTTATTTATTTTATTTTTATTTTTTTACATAGAGTAAATTTGCAATTGTGTGTTTGTTTGTAGTGAAAGGCCTGTGAAGTTTATGGAGCGTTCTCGTCCTGGAGTTCAAATATCCTGCTGTTCCTTCAGCTCAGGTTTGTTAACCCACACAAACGCTCATCTCTGTTCATCTTCCACACACTCGATGAATAGGTTCAATGAACTTTCATTACTGACTCATGATCAGACTTTAATTCTGTGTCCTTTGACTTCAGGGGGGATGTTTCTGGCTACTGGAGGAACGGATCACATGATCAGAGTTTACTACCTCGGCACAGAGACACCTGTGAAGCTTTCTGACCTAGACTCCCATACGGTGAGAGAAAGAAAACACAAAAAATAAGGGAAGCAGGCAGAGACACACGGCAAGAGAGATGGAGTGATAGGAACTCCAAAGCAAAGCAAAAATCCTTGTGGTAGTTTTAATAGACAGACAAAGCAGAACCTTCTGAATGCCTAAGGGGATGTAACACAGACTGGAAAATTTAAGTGTAAATTTGTTCTGTTTTAAAAGTGTAACTAGATTTAATGAAGTACCACCATTTTTTTTATGTACAGGATAAAGTTGTAGCTGTGCAGTTCTGCAATCACACAGACAGGTGAGTTTATTAATGTCATTTTTTTTTCTTTGTGTGTGTGTTATGCTGCCATTTACTTATGTGTTTGTTTCTGCTGGTTGTTGCTTATATTTACACACACACACATTCCCTGTGGTTAGGATCATTACTTTATTTTAAGAATGTGGAATGTCAGAATAATAGTGGAGAGAATAATTTATTTCAGTTTTTCACATTCCCAGTGGGTCAGAAGTTTACATACACTTTGTTAGTATTTGGTAGCATTGCCTTTAAAGTAAATAAAATAGTAAATAGTAAATTCTAGAGACTGTTTTGCATGAAAATCCCAGGAGATCAGCAGTTACAGAAATACTCAAACCACCCTATCTGGCACCAACAATTATGCTACGGTCGAAATCACAGAGACCACATTTTTTCCCAATTCTGATGGTTGATGTTAACATTAACTGAAGCTCCTGACCCGTATCTGAATGCTTTTATGCACTGCACTGCTGCCACACGATTGGCTGATTAGATAATCACATAGATGTTTGTTGGTGCCAGACAGGCTGGTTTGTGTATTTCTGTAACTGCTGATCTCCTGGGATTTTCACACACAACAGTCTCTAGAATTTACTCCAAATGGTGCCAAAAACCAAAAACATCCAGTGAGCGGCAGTTCTGCGGATGGAAATGCCTAGTTGATGAGAGAGGTCAACAGAGAATGGCCAGACTGGTTCAAACTGACAAAGTCTACGGTAACTCAGATAACCACTCTTTACAATTATGGTGAGAAGAATAGCATCTCAGAATGCTATTCTGAGATGCTGGTTGGTGCTGTTCTAGTGGCATGAGGGGGACCTACACAATATTAGGCAGGTGGTTTTAATGTTGTGGCTGATCGGTATATATACTGGCGGCCAAAAGTTTGGAATAATGTACAGAGTTTGCTCTTATGGAAAGAAATTGGTTCTTTTATTCACCAAAGTGGCATTCAACTGATCGCAATGTATAGTCAGGACATTAATAACGTGAAAAATTACTATTACAATTTGAAAAATATATTCAGAACTTCTTAAACTACTTCAAAGAGTTCTCATCAAAAAATCCTTCATGTGCAGCAATGACAGCTTTGCAGATCCTTGGCATTATAGCTGTCAGTTTGTCCAGATACTCAGGTGACATTTCACCCCACGCTTCCTGTAGCACTTGCCATAGTTGTGGCTGTCTTGTCAGGCACTTCTCACGCACCTTACAGTCTAGCTGATCCCACAAAAGCTCAATGGGTTTAAGATCCATAACACTTTTCCAATTATCTGTTGTCCAATGTTTGTTTCTTTGCCCACTCTAACCTTTTCTTTTTGTTCTTCTGTTTCAAAAGTGGCTTTTTCTCTGCAATTCTTCCCATAAGGCCTGCACACCTGAGTCGTCTTTTTACTGTTGTACATGAAACTGGTGTTGACAGGTAGAATTCATGTGAGGCATCTATTTCTCAAACTAGAGTCTCTGATGTACTTATCGTCTTTAGTTGTATCTGGACCTTCCACATCTCTTTCTGTCCTTGTTAGTGCCAGTTGTCCTTTGTCTTTGAAGACTGTAGTGTACACCTTTGGATGAAATCTTCAGTTTTTTTTTGGCAATTTCAAGCATTGTAAAGCCTTCATTCCTCAAAACAATTATTGACTGGCGAGTTTCTAGAGAAAGCTGTTTGTTTTTTGCCATTTTTGACCTAATATTGACCTTAAGACATGCCAGTCTGTTGCATACTGTGGCAACTCAAAAACAAGCACAAAGACAATGTTAATCTTCATTTAACAAAACAAATAGCTTTCAGCTGTGTTTGATATAATGGCAAGTGATTTTCTAGTACCAAATTAGCAATTTAGCATGATTACTCAAGGATAAGGTGTTGGATTGATGGCTGCTGGAAATGGGACCTGTCTAGATTTGATCAAAAATGACTTTTTTCAAATAGTGATGCTGCAGTTTTTTACATCAGTAATGTCCTGATTATACTTTGTGATCAGTTGAATGCCACTTTGGTGAATTTAAGTACCAATGTCCTTCCAAAACAGCAAAATCTGTACATTATTCCAAACATTTTTGCTGTGTGTGTGTGTGTGTGTGTGTGTGTGTGTATATATATATATATATATATATATATATATATATATATATATATATATATATATATATATATATACACACACATTTTTTATTTTTTTTATTTTGTGCGAGTCTGTTTTAGTTTATCTGATTGTCTGTGTTGCCTTTCTGTTTCCAGTCTCAGGTTTGTGAGTGGCAGTCGGGATGGTACGGCTCGAATTTGGCATTACCAGCAGCAGGAATGGAAGAGTATCGTGCTGGACATGACCACCAGATTACCAGGGTCAGTGACTGTGTGTGCATATACAGCTTTGTGTCCTCAAGCACAGATTGGGCCAAATCTAATGCTGTTAATACTAAAATATGTTCAGGGCAAGGCTAAAATTATAGTGCTATGTATTTTTATTTTTAACATATGTGTTGTTCACAGGAGCGCTGTGGTATCAGGTGATGATAAATCGACCAAGCTGGTGGTGACTATGGTCATGTGGGACCGCTGTGATGGTTCTGTCATCACAGCTGTTTCAAACTGCCTCCTCAAAGTCTGGAACTCGGCAAACGGCCAATTACTACATTTGCTGTCGGTATGTATGTGGGAGAATTCCGTCTCTTTCTCAAAGTTTAGTTCTAATTGGGTGATTCTGAGGAGGTGTGGCCTGTGGTGTTCTCCATTGTATCAGGATCATGCATGCTAATGTTTCTCTATCTATAGGGTCATGATGATGAGGTGTTTGTTTTGGAAACGCACCCCTTTGACTCACGGATCTTGTTATCAGCTGGTCATGACGGTAACATCTACATCTGGGACCTCAGCAAAGGCCACAAGATCAGAAACTTTTTCAACATGGTGAGAAGACATGAATAATCTGCCCTTTCGATTTACTAGAGTTCACTGATTCAAATAAAAAAAAGTGGAAAAATATATTAGCTATGATCTATATGGTGAGAGAATTAATGCTTATCACAGACATGACCATAATTGGTTTACCTTTTCTCTTTTCTTTTAGATTGAGGGGCAGGGTCATGGTGCGGTGTTTGACTGTAAATTTTCTGTTGATGGGCAGCACTTCGCCTGCACAGACTCTCATGGCCATCTGCTCATCTTTGGCTTTGGGTGCAGCCAACCCTATGAAAAGGTGTGTTTGTTTGTATGTGTGTGATAGGCCTGTCACAATTAATAAATAATCATCTTGTCAACCACAATTGTGCATTTCAAATTCCCCAATCACAATTTACTGTCCAAATAAGGCAATTATAAGCCAATATATACTGTAAATGCAATGAATGGTGCATTTGTCTCATTTTCTGATGTCATTGCATAATTTAAGCACTCCAGATGAACTCCAAGCGTCTCACTGAGCTGCACGGTGGGCTGCAAGAGCAGCTCCTGAAAAGCATGTGAAGATTAACTACTTCTAAAGTGCTGTGTAATGCACGTGCCATCTGTGGACATTCGTGCAAAACTCACGTGAAAAGATAAGCAAGGAATTTGATAGTAAAGGCAAAGCATTTCACTTTAATTTAATGATCAAGTAATTTAAAAGGTTCCTGGTCTTTGCGGGTTCATACACGCAGTGTTAATGACACGGTGACACTGAGAAGGAGTTGTCCTTTTACTTTATTTCTGTAGAGATGACAGAATAAAGAAACTCACGGAATCTCTTCCTTAATGAGAAATAAGGGCTTGTGGGTTTAATCAGAGAACTTTAACGTGTGAAAGTGAATTTAGGACAGAAATATTTTACTATTCCATAATATAATATAATGTAATATAATAGCCATTCAGGTTGGCTTGGTTCCAAAAACAACAGTTTAAATGTAAAATAGACTAAGATTAAAGCTATCCAAAAAGAGAGGCACATTTTAAGTATTTGGAAATATTAAATATTTTGATATTTAAAATATTATTTTTCATGTCATTCAAAGTTTTTAATGCCTTGAATAAAATTGTTTATCCCTATTTTATTACATGGTGACGTTAAATATGAATAATTGACTTCTTAAAGTATATGAAGCACACACAAATTTAAAGGGATAGTTCACCCAAAAAAGAAAATTCTCTCATCAGTCTCTCATGCCATCCAAGATGTGTATGACTTTCTTTCTTCTGCTGAACACAAGCAAAGATTTTTAGAGGTATGTCTCAGCTCTGCAGGTCCTCACAATGCAAGTGAATGGTATCGACATTTTGAAGCTCCAAAAGCACATTAACACAGCATAAAAGTAATCCATAAGTCTCCAGTGGTTAAATCTATATTTTTAGAAGTGATATGATATATCTGGGTAAGAAACGGATCAATATTTATGTCTCTTTTTTTTTTTTTTTAACTATAATTTCTCCTCCCTGCCCAATAGGTGGCAATATGCACAAGGAATGCTAGTTACCAAAAACAAAAGAAGAAAAATGTGAAAGTGGAGATTTGTAGTAAAAAAGGACTTACAATGTATCTGTTTCTAAACCACACCCATTATATCACTTGTGAACACATGGATTTAACCACTGGAGTCATATGCACAGAGACTATTTAGCAGAGACGGGCCACTTCTATTGAAATGAATGGGAGAAATTGGAATGCCCAACCAAGAAGCTCTAGCACCCAACGATCAACAGATTTAGAAAGGAAGTCCCACCTTACAGTTAAAAGAGCCAATCACCTTTTAGATACAGACATCGCCTGTCAATGAACTCGCTAACACACATGTGCAGTTGCTATACAAGCCAGGAAAAATGTGTTTTAGCATAACATGAGGTGAAAAAGCACAATTTATGATTCCAATATTATCACATTTTATTGCTGGTTTGAAATATGTTCTTTGATCGTAAGCTTGACCAACCATTTTTTGAGATTTCGGTGTCCCCTCATTCAAGTAGATAGGAGCTGCACTGGCATGACTGGAAATGGCCTCCCAAGAGCATTCCAAAGATGGCTGACAGTGGACTGACTTGCTAGAAAGACTTTGATATGGATTACTTTCATGCTGCTTTATGTACTTTTGGAGTTTCAAAATTTTGGTACCCATTCACTTGCAGTGTGTATGGACCTACAAAGCTGAAATATTCTTCCAAAAATCATTATTTGTGTTCAGCAGAAGTCAGTCATACACATCTTGCATGGTATGAGGGTGAGTAAATGATGAGAGAATTTTCATTTTTGGCTGAACTATCCCTTTAAGAAGTATCACAATTTGGATGACAATAACTTTTCATAATCATGAAAGCCCTAAAACAGACAGTTAATCCTCATAATCAGAATTATTTGTTGGACAATTAATTGTCTGCCAAATTTCATAATCTTGACAGCCCTGGTGTTTGAGATCAGTTGGAATCTTTTGATCAGTTGATTAAAACAGCTGTCATTTGTATTCCAAACCTACTCTCTACTTTTCAGATTCCAGACCAAATGTTCTTCCATACAGATTTCCGGCCATTGATCCGGGACTCCAATAATTTTGTTCTGGACGAGCAGACACAGCAGGCCCCCCATCTCATGCCTCCGCCATTCCTGGTGGACGTGGATGGGAACCCCCACCCTCCTCGTTTCCAGAGGCTGGTACCGGGCAGAGAAAACTGCAAAGAGGAGCAGCTTGTGCCACAGCTCGGCTACATGGCTAATGGTAAATTTAAACAACCAAGATTACTGTATACGGTTAACACTTAATGCTGTAACGCATAGCTTTGGCTGCAATAGTAATATAAACTTCACAGAGCTAATTATATAAAACATTTATTAAATTAGTTTGACAGTGTTTTATGCTATAATGATGCAATTTTAGTAGTCAAAACCAATACCAAGGAAATTTGACAGTAGTTTTGGACTGTAAGATTGGATGCAGCATTCTGCAATAGCAAAAAAGTTTACAGTTACCGATACCATTGTTTAAAAATTCCGTATTCGCAGCCAGCCATGATTTGTTTATTCTGTGAGCGAAAGTGTCCAGTAGCTGTGGGATTACTGAGATAAAGTGAGAAGGATCATTTTATATGAACATTATTTCTCTCATGTCAAGTGTTGCCATTTTATATTAGAATTTAGTCTTGACATTGTCCATTTTAGATTGTGAACAGAATGAGTTGAGACCTGTTTAATGTTTCCTAGGTGACGGGGAAGTGGTCGAGCAGGTGATTGGCCAACAGACTGCAGAGGATTCTCAGGAAGAAAGCCCATTGGATGATCTGATCAGGCAGCTCCAGCACCAGCAAGATGAGCGAGTCAACCCAGGAAATCCTGCAGGTGAGAATGATCCACAGTTAACAAGACCAAATGTTTATAAAGCATTTTCAGTGGTCCAGTAAAACTTGGATTTCTTATAATAAAATAACTTGGTACAAGCATATGAATACACATGAAGGAAAAAAGCAGTTCAGGATATTATCACGTTACTTTTTTGGCATGATATTGATCTTTATTTGCAAAATATGCAATCTGTTGGTTTAGAGGTTGATGTATATAAAAGCTGTTAATTTATCAATAGGTGCTGAGGTGGTAGGTGGTCCTTTGTCACCCCCTAACGTCGGGCTGCGGCGTAGCGGGCAGGTGGAGGGCGTGCGGCAGATGCACAACAATGCCCCGCGCAGTCAGATTGCCACTGAGCGAGACTTGCTGGCATGGAGCCGCCGCGTGGTGGTTAATGAAGTCCAATCAGGCATTTTGAGGTACAAGTTCTAAAAATGTAAAAAACAAAAATTACTGTAAAGTCCTCGATATACTTCCTACGAAATCGAAAAATGAATGGGTGTGATGTCATTTAGAACTAAATCTGGCCAAAAAGAAGGTGTTTTGAATTAGTTTCGGTGGTTCATAACAGCTCACTGGTATTCTTACTGCTATTGGTCACGTCATTGGTACTGTTGAAGTCAGAAGTTTACATACACTTAGGTTGAAGTCATTAAATATCTTTTTATTAATTTAACACTTTACAATAAGGTTTTTAATTTGTTAACATTAGTTAATGCATTAGGAATCATGAACAAACATTAACAATATACTTTTTACATCATTTATTCATCATTGTTTTTGTGATTAACATTTTTATTGATTCATCTATTAAATAAAGAACTGCAAAACATATACATACAGAATCAATATTTAACCCTCACTGAGACCAAACGCATAATAATAAAACAAAATCTTGGGTAGGCCTAGCCCACCTTTGTCAATCGGCCTATGTAATTTGTTGAAATGTAGTCTGGGACGTTTACCATTCCAAATGAAGGACTTCGCTATGCTATCAGATTGCTTGAAATAAGAGAGGGGTACATCTATAGGGAGTGACTGTAGCAGGTAGTTGAATTTTGGAATACAGTTCATTTTAATAACATTAACCTTCCCAATCATCGATAAATGTAATGAAGCCCACCTGTCCACATCGCTTGAAAACCTTTTTATTAAAGGGTCAAAATTAACTCTGACTAAATCAGACAAATTTGCTGGGAATAAAATACCCAAATACTTAATGCCCTGTTTGGGCCACTGGAAGGCGCCCAGTTGGAAGGCCGTTATTGGACAGTATGCTGTCAGAGCCAAAGCTTTGGATTTAGACCAATTGACTTTGTATCCTGAGAACTTGGAAAAGGAATTAATAATTCTGTGGAGGCAAGGCATAGATCTAGTAGGGTCAGAGACAAATAATAAAATATAATCTGCATAAAGCAGAGGTTTATGCGCCACACCTCCCACCATCACCCCTGGAAAATCATCCTCCTTATCGTGGCTGCTAATGATTCCAGGGCAAGACAGAACAATAATGGGGAAAGAGGGCAACCCTGCCGAGTGCCCCTATTCAGAGTAAAATAATCTGAAATGAATCCATTAGTTTGTACCGCTGCTACAGGGTGTCTATAAAGTAACTTAATCCAACCAATAAATGTACTCCCGAACCCATACGTTTCCAAAATCTTAAAAAGATAATCCCATTCTACCATATCAAACGCCTTTTTGGTGTCAAGTGTGATGGCAGCGACCGGAGACTGATCATTCATCACTGACCACATGATATTGATGAAACGCCTAATGTTATCAGAAGCGCTACGATCCGAATAAACCCCACCTGATCTATATGTAAAAGAGATTTCATAACCGGTTAGCCAAAATTTTTGGCTTTCAAAAGGTCCATGTACGCCTATGAGAGCCCCCCGACAACTTTGCTGTCAGATTGCTCAAGTCCGGTGCTTCTGCACAAATTTTGTAAGGCAAAATTACATAACAGAAAATACTTCAAACCCCAGCCAATAGGCAGAATAAACACAAAGAATGTGTAGATTCATTCACAGAACTGTCTCGAAGGTGTGTTCCTCCACAAAAAAAATTCCAATTGATATAAAGCCGTTCAGTTTCCTCGGACAGACAAACAAGTGTTCATTGAGCCGGCTGTTTATGAGTGCAGCAGATGACGTAATCATTCCAATGTCCCGCAAAAAGTACTCCACAAAACAATCTTCAGCCAACAGGAGGCATAAGCATAAGGACCGGACAGATTCATCCACAACTGTCCCGAAGGAGTGTTATTCCACAAAACAAAATCCAGCTGCTAGTCGGAACCAGCACAAAAAGAAACAAAACAGGCTTCCCGGTTCCTCGGATGGTCAAGAGTCAAATTCACTCGGAGGCCATATGAAAAAATACACCATGACTTAGTCTGTCAACTTTATAAAAGACATCCTTTGTGTGAGCATGTAGATAGATATTTTGCAGCCATCCCCAGCATCCACTCTCAATCTGGCCGGGAACCCCAGTGTAAAAGCAATCCTCCGTCAATGCAAAAGTTTCTTGAAGGTGAAGTGTTATTCCTCAAAACAAACTCCAGTCGCTAGGCGGAACCAACACAAACAGAAACAAAAATGGCGCCCAGTTTCCTCAGACAATTGAGCGTATGTTCAGCGAGTCAATCCTCTCACATAAGAAACACCAAATGGCTTACTCCAATGTATTTATGAAGGACAGTGCTTGTTTGGGACACGTAAATACATGGCGGACATCCTTCGCATCTATTCTCACTTTGGCCGGAAACATCAGTGCAAAAGCGATCTTCCGTTGATGTAAGAGTTTCTTACACTCCTTGAATTGATCGCGTTTCTCTCATCGAATTCGCAAAATCCGGGAACAAGAAAATATTGTGATTCTTCCAAGAAAGCTTTCCTTTGCTCCTTGCCTCGCGCAACACGAGAATTTTATCGTATGTTCTCAAAAATTTGGCTAGAATTGATCGGGGCCTGTTTCCCTCAGCCGATCTGCGAGCTGGGACTCTGTGAGTTTGCTCAATTTCCAGCTCATGGCCTGTTAAGTCGAGCAGAAGAGCTCGTCTAGGAATTTCACCATATCTCTGCCCTCCTCATGCTCAGGAATTCCAACAATTCAGATGTTATTCCTGCGGCTCCTATTCTCAAGATCTTCAAGTTTTTTCAAGAACGTGTTCCAAATCAACTTTGGTCACCAGCGGATTATCAGATAATTCCCTCTCCGAAGACTCCAAATAATCGATTAGTTTCTCAGCATCTGACACTCTTGTAACTAACTCAGAGAATTTTATTTCCATCGCCGTAATCGATCGATGTATTACAGCGAGATCCTCCAAGTCAGCAACAACCTTCGTCGGCATCACAAACATGTTGGACAGTTGACGCTGGATTTCTTCTCCTGCCACGCCACCCAAATCGAGTCCCCGGTCAGCAGGCCCGACAGAGGTTTCATCTTGAGCACGTAAGTGTCTTTTAATGTCTCCAGAGCCCAAGGGTTTTCACTCCTTTGCCATGTTTACCTCAAAGAACAAATATGTAACTGGGTGTATCGAATCTCACTGGATTATAACATTAAAGTAATTAAAAAATTAGCAAAGTGCGCAGAGCTGTCGCTCACACGTCTGCTCCTCGCATGGTGTCACATGACCCCTCCTAAAACTTATTTTTAACCTCTCTACAGATTTCATTTTAGCAAACTATAGTTTTGGCAAGTCATTTAGGACATCTACTTTGTGCATGACGAGTAATTTTTCCAACAATTGTTTACAGACAGATTGTTTCACTTTTAATTAACTATATCACAATTCCAGTGGGTCAGAAGTTTACATACAAGAAGTTAACTGTGCCTTCAAGCAGCTTGGAAAATTCAAGAAAAAGCCTTTAGGCAATTAGCTTCTGATAGGCTAATTGGAGTCAATTGGAAGTGTACCTGTGGATGTATTTAAAGGCCTACTTTCAAACTCCGTGCCTCTTTGCTTGACATCATGGGAAAATCAAAAGAAATCAACTAAGGGGGGCCCTTTTTGATTTTCTCCCCAATTTGGAATGCCCAATTCCCAATGCGCTCTAAGTCCTTTTGGTGACGTAGTGACTCGCTTCAATCCGGGTGGCGGAGGACGAATCTCAGTTGCCTCCACGTCTGAGACCGTCAATCCACGCATCTTATCACGTGGCTTGTTGAGCGCATTACCACAGAGACATAGCGCATGTGAAGGCTTCACACTGTTCTCCGCGGCATCCATGCACAACACCCCACGTGCCCCACCAAGAGCAAGAACCACATTATAGTGACCACGAGGAGGTTACCCCATGTGACTCTACCCTCCCTAGCAAACCCAATTTGGTTGCTTAGGAGACCTGGCTGGAGTCACTCAGCACGCCCTGGATTTGAACTCGCAACTCCAGGGGTGGTAGTCAGCGTCTTTACTCGCTGAGCTACCCAGGCACCCAATATGGGATTTTTGAGACTATACTGATTTTAGAGGGGGAAAATTCACTGATTACCGATATGATGGCCGATATGGTTAATTTTGATCTGGAATGAAAACAGACCTTTTCTATATGGAATTTGCACAGATTTTGCACCGATATTGTACCGGTACTCAGAGGCTGCTATCTTAAATATTTTTATCAAAGAATATTTGACATTATTATTATACATTGTCAACCAATTCTAGAAATGAACACTGAGAAAATAAAGAATAAATAAAAATACAATAAATAGCTAAATAAACATCAGTACTGTATGTTCAGTATCAGTCAGTTGCTGACCATTTAAATAAAGAATAAATTCAAATAAAATAAATAGCTAAATGAACATCAGTAGTACTGTTTATTATCAGTCAAATGCTGAGTATTTTAATACTGCCAGTCAATTTGGGGCAGGTTGTAAAACAAGAAGCATTTACACCTGCCGAGTCAAGAAATAAACAGCAGCAGCGGTGTTGCACTGTATTCTGCTATACAAGTTCAGGGGACACTTTCAACGATGGAAAACCAGACTTGTATTACATTTTGTAAATGCAATGACTGGAATTGTTCGGTTGAAGGGGGTACCAAACTGCGAATTCTGAACAAAACAATTTGGTGAATACATGGTTACACATTAGCTTCCACTCAGCTGACAAGGTATGAAAGTAGATATTTGGTTAGCTAGTTAGCTATAAGCTCGTTGTCACAGAAAGTAAAAGATGGATGTTGTTTATTTACTTTCCAGCATTGTGTCTCACTAACTAGGTAACAACATAGTGTGAAATCAACATTCAACAGACACAATCCACCACTGCACCGTTGTCTGCTGAGCTGCAAAAAGATGCTCTGATGCTTCCCTTTCAATCTGCTACCTTACTGACAAACTATAGCTGGCTAACATAGCAAACAGATATGATAAACATGAATGACATGCTTGTCAGGGAATGACCTAAGACAGAGAATGTTTTCTACGATTAAATGTCAGGAATTGTGAAAACTGAGTTTAAATGTATTTGGCTAAGGTGTATGTAAACTTCTGACTTCAACTCTAGGTGTGACCTAGAGCTTGTATAGCGTGTTAGCGCATTAGCATCATTAATTCAGAATTTAAACAGGACAAATTACACATTATCTACTACACAGGTGTCAAACTCAGGGCCCGCGGGCCAAATCCGGCCCGCCACCTCATTTGATGTGGCCCGCAAGCTGATTTCTAAAATGTATGATGGAAGGTAAATGGAACGTCTCACTGACCAATCAGTTAGCACTTTCCTCTTGAATATTAATGAACCTTCCCCTGGAGCGCATTTTACTCTCTCCAAAAGCGAAACAAAACAGTGCTTCCCAGAACAACTATCAGGTCAAGTGGTGCTAGCGTAGAGAAGGTGCGTTCCTTTACCCTACCGCTCTAAACCATGTAGTGCACATCATTCTCAACAGCGCTAAACACTGCCTGGATCAATGGACAAAAATGCAAAGAGGTGCGTGAGCGCAGGGCAGATGTGTTTTTCCCGGACTGCAACATGCCGTGCAGACCATTATAAATGGCGCTCTTGACAAGCACGGCAAGTATCACAAACCAAATTTGAATTCTAATGCAAAACTTCAAACGTATTGTTGATTAAACTACTTTAAAACCATGTTAAACAGCCCAGTCATTATAAACTGCACTGACAGAGAAATCATAAAAAATAAAAAAAAACACAGAGCAATGCACACACATGAATCAGAAGACTTTTAAATCCACATACACATCATATATTGTACCTTACAAACATTTACCACAGATTTACTGTAGAAACACTAGCTGTATTAATTATGGTATTTTACCAGTAATAGTTTCCAAATATATTGAGATTACTGTTCTTCTTTACTGTTCTTCCATAGTTTTCATAATTATTATGAACCAAGCTATCAGTTTTCCTTCTGTGTAAAATGTGGCCTCTTATAATGCTGTGTGATTGTAGGAAAATGTAACTGGGTTTGTTTCCCTTCATAAATACTAAGAGATGACTGAACTTTAAGTAGGAGCCTGATGAAAGACATCTATAGAGGAGACCCATTTTAGTTGCTCTGTCAAAATATTTTAATTTAGTCCTGTACGGATTAGGTATTAATTTTCTCACAGATGTTACTGTAAATATCATAATTTACATCTACATCCCAACCTCAAAATCAGTGCTTTATTGTCAAATGTGAATTTTAAATGTGCAAAATATGCAATGTTATTGGATATTGCATGGTTGCTACCAAGTCAGATTTCAACCGGCCCTTTTAGGGCACATATAACGCTGAAGTGGCCCGGGCTGAAATTGAGTTTGACATCCCTGATCTACTACATACAGCTCTGGAAAAAATTAAGAGACCACTGAAAAATTATCAGTTTCTCTGGATTTACTACATGTAGGTATGTGTTTGAGTAAAATGAACATTTTTGTTTTATTTTATAAAGTACTGACAACATTTCTTCAAAATTCCAAAAAAATATATTTTCATTTAGAGCATTTATTGCAGAAAAAGACAAATGGTCAAAATAACAAAAAAGGGTTAGGGTCACGTGACGCTATGCGAGGTTCGGATGTGTGAACGGCAAGCTCTGCGCACTTTGCTAGTTTTAATACTATTAATGTACATAAACCGGAGAGATTTGATACACACTGTTCCATAACTGTTCTAAGAGGACAATATGTCAAAGAATTCAAAATCCTCGGGCTCTGGAGACATTAAAAGACACTTACATGCTCAAGCTGACACCTCCGAGAAGGCCCCGAACCAGGGAGTTGCTTTGGTCAGAGAAATTAGGGAAATTTGGCGAGAGATGTTGAACATGTCAGCAATGCTGACGAAGGTCGTTGCTGACTTGGAGGATCTTGCTGTAATACGTCGATCGATCACTGCCATGGAGGCGAAATTCTTGGAGGTGGTTACAAGAGTGGGGGATGTCGAGAAACAGATTGATTATCTGGAGTCATCGGAGAGAGAATTATCTGCTAATCCACTAGCAACCGAGGTGGATTTGGACCGTGTCTTGGAGAAGTTGGAGGACATGGAGGACTGTAGCCAGTGGAATAACGTCCGACTCGTCGGAATTCCTGAGGCCGAAGAGGGTCAGGATTTGGTGAAATTCCTGGACGGGCTCTTTCCGAATCTGCTTGACATAACAGGCCATAAGCTGGAAATCGAGTGAGCTCACAGGGTTCCAGCTCGGCGATCCACTGAGGGAGACAGGCCCCAATCAATTCTGGCTAAATTCCTGAGATTATCCGATAAAGATTGTGTGTTACGCGAGGCGAGGAGTAAAGGAAGGCTTTCTTGGAAGAACCACAGCATTTTCTTGTTCCCAGACTTTGCGAATTCAACGAGAGAAATGTGATCGATTCAAGGAATGCAAGAAACTCTTACATCAACAGAAGGTCGCTTTTGCACTGATGATCCCGCCAAATTGAGAATAGATGCCAAGGATGGCTGTAAAACAGTCACGTGCCCACAGTAAGCGACGTCCTTCATAAAGTCAGTGGTGTGAGTATTTTGTGGTACTCGCGTTGCAGCCGAGTGGACCGACTCACTGAAAATTCACTTGACTGTTCAAGGAAACTGAGTGCCTTTTTTTGTTTCCTTTTGTGCTGGTTCTGCCTAGCGGGTAGAGTTGGTTTTGTGGAGTAACACTCCTTCGGGACAGTTTTGTGGATGAATCTGCATGGTCTTTGTGACTATGCCTCCTATTGGCTGGAGTTTGTTTTGTGGAGTATTTCTTGCAAGACATTGGAGTGATTAGGTCATTTGTTGCACTCATGTAGCAGCCGAGTGGGCTTGCTCACTGAACATTCATTTGACTGTTCGAGGAAACTGAGTGCCTTTTTCTTTTTGTGCTGGTTCCACCTAGCGGCTGGAGTTTGTTTTGTGGAGTAACACACCTTCGGGACAGTTTTGTGGATGAATCTACATGCCCTTTGTGTTTATTCTGCCTATTTGCTGGTGTTTGTTTTATAGATTTATCTTTTGTTGTGTAATTCTGTCTCACAAAATTTGTATAGAAACACCGGACTTGAGCAATCTGACGGCAAAGTTGTCGCGGGGGCTCTCGTAGGCGTACATGGACTGTTTGAGTTTAGAGGGATGGACACCAGTTGGTGCTGTCATGCGCGGGGTTGATGCTAATTCTTTTTTCTGTTTGTTTGGTTCTGGGGGAAGTTCAGAGTTTGATTGTTGCACTAATGTTGGAATGTGGTCTTGTTTTTGACACGCAATCTATGAAAAAAATGTCAAATGTTAATGAGTGGATTGTCTTTCTCCACGTGGAATGTGAATGGGTTGGGACACCCCATAAAAAGAAGGAAGGTTGTTTCTTTTCTTAAACGTAAGAAATATGATATAGTGTTTCTTCAAGAAACACATATTTCCCCACAGGAAGCTGCAAAATTTGGGAAGATATGGGGTGGACATGTTTTCTTTAGTGCTGGCTCAAGTAAGAGCAGGGGAGTTGTTACACTAAGCGTCTAGAATTCAAATGTCTCAAACAGATTAAAGATAAATTAGGAAGAGTCATTATTGTGTTAGCAGAAATTCAGGGGCAAAGGCTGATTTTGGCTAATATTTACGCACCTAACGTTGATGATCAGGGCTTTTTTATAGATCTTGAAGGGATGTTGCAAGCTGCTGGCACCTCTCATGATATAATATTGGGAGGAGACTTTAATCTTTTGATGGACTCAGTCCTTGATCATAGTGAAGCAAAAGTGTGCAAGCCCCCTAGAGCAACATTGACGCTTCACAAGATGTGTAAAAATCTTGGTCTTACAAATATTTGGAGACTTTTGAACCCATCTGGTAGGGACTATACATTTTTTTTTCATCAGTCCATAAGATTTACTCTAGATTTTTTCTTTTTATATATATATATATATATATATATAAGTCCCTCATTTCATCTGTTGTTGATTGCTCAATTGGAAACATTTTAGTCTCCGTTCAGGCCCTGGTGTGTTTAGACGTGTTGCCACATATGGAGAAAAGGAAATCATATAGTTGGAGCTTTAATGTATCCTTTTTGCAAAACCCTGAATTCCAACAAATGTTAAAGGCTGAAATCAATGTTTATATGGAGACCAACTGGTCCTCAGTATCCTCTGTGGGCGTGGCTTGGGTGGCACTTAAGGCGGTTCTTAGGGGCCGGATCATTCAGTATGCCTCATTCACCAATAAAATCCAAAGTACGAGAACTCGTGGAGTTGGAAGGGAATATTAAATGTGCAGATGCAGAGCTGAAGCGCTGAATGTCGTCTGATGGCCTCAGAGAACTGACCCAATTGAAATACAGATATAATACTATTTTGTCGCGGAAGGTGGCATTTTGGCTGTTCAGGGCAAGACAGTAATACTTTGAGTCGGGGGACAGGCAGGAAAACTTCTGGCTAGATATATAAAACTGTTTTTTTTTTCTACCACTCCCTCAGTGAAAACTGCTGGTGGTGAAATATTTACCTCAGCTATTGATATTAATAATGCTTTTAAAGAATTCTATCTTTTTCTCTATAGTTCCACTTCTTTGTCTACTGATGAGGATATTAAACACTTTGTGGAACCATTAGAACTTCCTAAACTGACGGCTGAGCAAAAGAATTCTCTTGATTCTGAGATAACCTTGGAGCAGCTTGGCGAGGTAATTAAGGCCTTGCCTACAGGCAAGGCACCGGGGCCAGATGGCTTTGCTGCTGAGTTTTTTAGATCTTATGCTACAGAATTGGCTCCACATTTGCTAGAAGTTTATATGGGATCATTAAAGAATGGAAAGCTTCCGCCAACCATGACGCAAGCCCGGATCAGTCTGATTCTTAAAAGGACATAGATCCAAGCGAGTGTAAGAGTTACTGTCCGATTTCCCTGATCCAGCTAGACATTAAAATATTGTCAAAAATTTTGGCTAACTGACTAAGTAAAGTTATGACATCTCTTATACATATAGATCAGGTGGGGTTTATTCTGGGCCGCAGCTCTTCTGTGATAACATTAGGCATTTCGTCAATATCATGTGGTCAATGGCGAATAATCAGACTTTTCAGCCGGGCGCCTTCCAGTGGCCCAAAAAGAGCATTAAGTATTTGGGTATTTTATTCCTAGCAAATTTGTTCCTAAACAAATTTTTTATTCCTAAAATACATTTTATCTATGACTGGGAAGGATAATGTTGTTAAAATTAATTTTATTCCAAAATTCAACTACCTGCTACAGTCTCTCCCTATAGATGTCCCCCTCTCTTATTTCAAACAATTTGATAGCATAGCGAAGTCCTTCAATTGGAATGGAAAACATCCCAGATTACATTTCAGTAAGTTGCATGGGCCGATTGACAAAGGTGGGCTAGGCCTACCCAAGATTTTGTTTTATTATTATGCATTCGGTCTCAGACATTTGGGTCATTGGTCGCTTCCACCTGAGAGAGCCCCTCCCTGGTTTTGTATTGAACAGGAAGTTCTTGGCCCTATTTTGCCATTGCAAAGCCTTTCTATTAAACTAATCGGAGTAGTTAAGTTACACCCCGTTATCTCGCATTTGCACTCGGTATGGACAAAAGTGTCCAGAGTGTTTAATTTGGACATTTATTTAAATGTTGCCTAGAGCATATGGCTGAACCCAAAATGATGTATTAATAAGTCCCCTTTCTGCTGATCAGATTGGATTGTGAGGGAGGTTAATACACTCGGTGACCTATATGAGAGTGGATTGTTGAGATTCTTTGAAAATATGGTTCAACACTTTGGGATTCCCAGATCTCAGTTCTTTAGGTATTTACAGCTGCGCCACCTGCTCTGTACTATTTTTGGGAGTAGTATACACCCCCCTAAAGCGGCAGATACTCTGGGAGTGGTGATTACTGCTTTTGGAAAAGGTCATGAGGCATCAGTGTATTACTTCCTGCTAATTCAGAATCTGGGGGACAGAGCTTTAACTTCTATCAAGAGATTATAGGAGAAAGATTTAAACTTGGTATTGGAGGAGGGAGTGTAAGATTCTAAAAAATGTCAAGTTTGCATCTAGAGATGCAACTGTGCACCTTATGCAATTCAAGATTTTACATCAATTCTATTGGACACCCTCTAGATTGTATAGGCTTGGTCTTAAAGACACACCCACCTGCTGGCGATGCCAATCAGAAGATGGAGACACAACCCTTGTTTTTTGGTGTTGTTAAGATCCAATAGTTTTTGTTGAAGGTTCAGAGTTTTATGTGTGACGTATTGGGCACTCAAATTTCATTTTGCCCCAGACTCTGTGTTTTAGGCGATGGGGCGGTCATCAATATAGGGGATAAACACATAAAAAATTGGGTCCTAACCAGTGTTGTGATCAGCAGACAGATTGTTCTAAGGGGATAGAAGTCGACTGGAGTGCCCTCATTTCAAGAGTGGTGCACAGAGATGGGGAGGGTGGTGACATTGGGGAACTTAGATTTATTTGATAGGAAATGGGGCAACTATTTGGCATTCTTGGAGGTGATTTATGATTGTATGATGATTTTTGTGTGTGTGTGTGTGTGTGTGTGTGTACTCCTGTGTGACCACAGGGATGTTTGTTGAGGATCAGGTGGGGATTGGGAGGGGGAGGGGTAATATTGGGTTTTAAATGTTGATTCTATGAATCTGTGAATTTGTTAATTGTATGAATCAATAAAAACTGTTAATCGGGGGGAAAAAAAAAGACCTTGAATAATTCAAAGAAAACAAGTTCATATTCATTTTTGAACAACACAATACTAATGTTTTAACTTAGGAAGAGTTCAAAATTCAATATTTGGTGGAATAACTCTGATTTTCAATCACAGCTTTCATGCTCTCTACCAGTCTTTCACATTCCTGGCGCAAAAATTCAAGCAGCTCAACTTTGTTTGATGGCTTGTGGCCATCCATCTTCCTCTTGATCACATTCCAGAGGTTTTCAATGGAGTTCAGGTCTGGAGATTGGACTGGCCATAACAGGGTCTTGATCCGGTGGTCCTCCATCCACACCTTGATTGACCTGGCTGTGTGGCATTGAGCATTGTCCTGCTGGAAAAATCAGTCCTCAGAGTTGGGAAACATTGTCAGAGCAGAAGGATTCAAGTTTACTCCCAGGATAACCTTGTACGTGACTTGATTCATGCGTCCTTCACAAAGACGAATCTGCCTGATTCCAGCCTTGCTGAAGCACCCCCAAATCATCACCGATCCTCCACTTGGTCATCTAATGGTTAAACAGAGACCTGGAGAGGCCTTCAAGCCACAGTGTCTCGCACCCAATGTGAAATTTGGTGGAGAATCGGTGATGATCATAGAATGGTGCATAAAGTCATTGATGACACATTTTGGGTCACGTTAGTTAAGGTTTTACTGAGCGTCCTCATATATAAATGTACTTCTAAACGCTGTCCCACAGCGGTGTGACGGGTGGCTGAATGTTCGGAAACAGTATACTGGTGCTCGGCTGTTTAGATCTTCTTTTTACCCCTGTACGAAGAAGGGGTTGATTAATTGAATTGTATCAAATATTCATTTATAGCTCCACGGAATTTGTTTCCATGACTTACAACACATTGCCTCACACAATGCCTGAATAAAACAGTTCTGTCTTAAATGACAAGATAAGTACTGGTACTGGAAAACCCTTGGGTTAAAGGAATAGTTTGCCCCAAATACTGTAATTTACTTACTTTCCTTTACATTTATTTACTCGGCCAATCTCACACCAAACCTGTATGATTTGTGATCTTCAGTGGAACACAAAAGGAAACGGTCTGTCAGGCTCCAAAAAATGACCAAAAAATAAAAAATAAAAATCTTCTAGAGCAGCTGTCCAGTGGTGGTTCATAGATGATTGCCAAGAGAACTGACTCTTACTGCCTTAAAGTGACTTTGTATTTACTAAGACCTAACCAAAGGATCACATGATCCCATTCTTCATAAGGTAGTCCTAGTGCTCTAAGGTTTTTATTCTGATTCTTAGAAGTGTCCACAAAACCCCTTGTCTTCAAGTAAACTAGATTGTTTAAGTTGTTATCTTTTAACAGCTTTGAGAACTGTGAACTTCTTTTCCCCAAAAACTGCTCTTCCATTGATGTAATGTATTTGTGCATATTCAGAGTGATGGAGGACTGCAGACTAGCTAAAGGAGAGGTGGAACGGTCTTTCTACAACAAAGACAGGAGGAGAAAACCTGCACCCACCACAACAGGAGTGAGTTTATATATATATATATATATGTACATTCATGAAGATAAAGTCAGTTCCTGGTCACAGTATAACCCTCCCTTTCTCTCTCTGTAGAGTGAACTGGTGAGTGAGCGTGTTCGCACGTTACGGAGGACTCAGCGTAAGTGTCAGCAGCGGAGACATGCATATCAGACCCGCTCAACACAAGACAGAAGAGCGAGCACAAATATGCTCTCGTACACACGTGATGAGGACAGCCTGGTCGAGTCTGACAGCGATGCAGAGGTAAGAACGGAAGCATGGTCTCAAATCTAGCTCATCTCTTTCAAGAACAAGATGATCCTTTGGTTATTTTTAATCTTGCTTTTAAAGTAGGGCTACAACTAATGATTATTTTGATAATCTGCTAATCTAATGATTATAAGTACGATTATTCGGGTGATTATTGCAACGATTAATCATTAGTTCTTAACCGGCTATTCAGCTTGTGCCTTGACCTATAAGGTTGTATTAAACATGCTTACTAACAATAAAGTGGACAAAATCATCCTTTAAAATACCTATAAATGAAATTCATTGAATTTAAAGAAAAAAAAAAAGCTCTTAGTTTAATTCAGTAAAAAATTCACTGCAAAAAAAATACTATTGTTATCAAGTGCTTTTGTCTTGTTTTCCAATTAAAAATATCAAAAAAATCCTTAAAACAAGATACATTTACTTGAGAAGTAGCATATAAGGTATTTAGACTTTCAGAGAATGTACATCAGCCTTGGAATATAAGTATATTTTGTATATAAGTGTATTTTTTCACTTCTGCCAATGCAGTGCGCTGACAGCACAGAGAAGTTCCAGTTTCAGAGTTTGTACTTCTTTACATGACCTGCTTCCTAATTATTTTAACTTTAATAATGGATGCATTAAAGATATAATGCCATGGTGTTCCCTTATAAAGACGCTCGACACGCATGCTTTAGTGGAATGGCAGCTCCGGCTCTGCTTTATTTCTCAACAAGGGCGCTTCTGTATTGACTTATTTTATAATTATTTATTATTATATATTATTTTATGTATATACTTTGCGATCCACATCACCTGAAGCTGTTTGGGAAGTTTGGAGTGCATCTGGACTGTGAGCTCTGTCTTCTTCCTCTCCTCAATCAGGCGCAAGCTGCGGTGCTCCTCTCACGCGTAATCATGAGAGTTTAATGTGATCTCATGTTACGTTAAATTAGATCAAACGACTATTCAACAAACATTTTGTAGACAATTTTTGATTGTCGACGTTGTCGATAATGTCGACTAATCGTTTCAGCCCTATTTTAAAATAATAAAATTAGTAAATATCTTGTGTGTATGTGTGTGTATACTCAGCAGGAGGATGACCAGAATGAGAACAGTGATGCGTCATCTGATGGGGAAGCTCAGTGGGAGAATGACAGCAGTACCAGGTTTAGACTACAGTTATTCCCAATATTTCATAAAACAACTTCATTGATGCAGGTGAAATCTGTGAAGTGTGTAATTTTTCGATGTTACAAAAAACCTTCTATCCTAGTTTAATATGCAGAGAAAACAAAAGAATAAAAGTGTAAACTTTGTGGCTCTGGGGTGCTTTTAAAACATTGCTCTGCTTGTTTGAGCATCCCAACCAGTCTTGCATATCATAATTGGTTCAGCTAATGGTGTGAATTTGGGGCAAGGCTTTCTGTTTGGCCTACCATTGGAAGACAGAGGGAGTGTTTGGGAAATGTGTTTGAAAACAGTCAAATTATTTTCCAAAACTCCATTCGTTAATGCTAGTGGCGCAGAAATTACACGTTTCACCTTTAAAATACTTAATTACTTAATCTATAGATGTATGTGAAACTAGACAATGGACCCTTTTCGCTGTTCCTGGTTTTGGAATGTGGAAGTAAATGATTGCTGAGTAAACTTCGATAGCGGTGAATGGGAGACCACATGAAATATAATTCTTGCTAACCCATTTGCCCCAACATCAAAAGAAAAATGGCACTGTTATGTTTCCACAATTTTCCAAATTAAGGAAAAAATAGAGTATGATGGATTATGACAGTCAGAAGAGAGATGGCAAATCACTGTCACTCTCTCTGCAGCTTTGTTAGAAACCTCGTTGCATCTGTGATAACTCATTTTTTTGTTTATTTTTTTACTAATTCCAGGGTAATATAATACAGTGTAATGTTATAAATTTACACTAAATAATTTAAAAATTGCAAATATAAAGAAGTTTGGTAGACTTATGCTGTTAAATAGGCTGGAAACACAGTCTCTAGAAGAGTCCATAAATTGTAAAATGGAATTTATATATTTTCCAGTAATAGTTTGTTTGTATTTTTATTTTTTATTTTTTTTCCAGAAAAGTGCAGTTGAGTTTGTTAGGTTTCCATGAACATCATTTGATACGTTTGCACCAGCTGAATGACATATTTATTTTTCTCCTCTCTTTTCTGTTGAAATATGGTTTACAGTGACTCTTCTAGTGAGTATTCTGATTGGACAGCAGATGCAGGAATCAACCTCCAGCCTCCCAAGCGAACAACCAGAAGGCCGGCATGCATCGGTGGGAACAGTAGCTCAGATGAGGAGGATGGGGCGGGGCAGGGAGAAGGGGAGGAAGCAAGAAGTAAACGGACTGATAAGAAAAAGAAACCTAAACAGACACAACAGAGGGTGAGTACCCAGCCGTTCACCATTCATCCAAAATATAATTTTTATTTTGTATTAACATGCAACATATGTTTAGTCTGTGCCTGCTGGAGAGTTAGAGGAATGGTTGCCACCTGCTTGGATCAAGGTGACAATTCCAAGACGATCACCCTTTGTACCTCAAATGGGAGATGAGGTGAGTCCCCTTACGTAAACGCATACATCTATCAGGGTTTTCACGTAGAATTTTAAAATGGTGAATTCCAGGCCTGGAAAAGTGATACAATTTTTACAGTGAATACATTTTTCCTGCTCTGCTTTATGAATTTCGTATTTAAAATACTAATCCAGGAATCATGAACAACTGGAAAAGTCATGGACATTCAGTAGTCTAACGGTGTGGGAACTGTGATCTATACATATACTAGTTTCTGAAGTAATTTTTCTCACCCTCTGTAGTTGATATACTTCTATCAAGGCCATCAAGCATATGTCCGAGCTGTGCGTCGTGCCAAAGCGTACAGCATCAACCCTCAGAAACAGCCCTGGAACCGCCTGGACCTGAGGGTGAGGAAGAGCTCATTTACTTTCACGTCACTATTTCCTGCTAGGGATAATCAAATCTGTATCACTTATAGTTGAACTGTTATGCAGCAAAAAAAAAAAGTGATAAAGTTTTTTATTTTTTATTTTTTTTTTTTGTAAATGTTTTTGTGCTCTTGCTTTAGGATCAGGAGTCTGTGAAGGTAGTGGGTATTAAATATGAGGTCGGTCCGCCCACTCTGTGCTGCCTCAAACTGGCCTTCATGGACCCAACCTCTGGGAAAATGACCAATGAATCCTTCAGCTTGAAGTGTGCATGCTAATACTCCCATCACACACATACCTCACAGCATATTGTTAGTTTTGGGACAATACATCTGCTTAAGTGGGATTGTAACATTACAACATACACTACTAGTAGGAATGGCATAATAGATAGTAATACTAAATACTTTTCTGTAAAGTTTTTCTTTTTTTTTTTTTAATGATTATTTTGATCATTGAAATGATATTGTATCTCCATGTTTCCCTGTAGGTATCATGACATGCCTGATGTCATTGACTTTCTGGTGCTACAGCAATTTTATAATGAGGCCAAAGAACGCAACTGGCAGCCTGGTATGCATGTTTTAAGTATCGCTTATGAGGATTGTTTGCATGTTAACGATGTGCGATATGGTGATCAGTGAGTCATTTCATTTTTTTCATGACAGAATAACTGATGCTCACAGAAATGTGTGTCTTTGTGTGTGCACGTAGGTCAGCGTTTCAGGAGCATCATCGATGATGCCTGGTGGTTTGGTTTAGTGGAGAGTCAACAACCATTTCAGCCTGAATATCCAGACAGCCTTTTCCAGTGCTATGCTGTCAGGTACAGGAGTTTGATCGCTGCTCTTCCAAAGTGCAGAGAGTGTCTTAGTACACTCAAAACCTCTCTCTTACCAGACTTTGACTATTTTGATTGATAAATCATTATCAACAAAGTGTGTTTATTTTGACCTTTTTACACCTGATATTATCATTAGTCTCAGGTGATTTGATCAAAACAGTGTTTTGGACCCTTATTATACCTGTATTTAGTGCTGTCCACTTGTGTTTGCCCAAAATAGATGTTAAAGGGATGGTTCACACAAAAAATGAAAATGCTCTCATTATTTACTCACCCTCATGCCATCCCAGATGTGTATGACTTTCTTTTTTCTGCAAAACACAAATGAAGATTTTTAGAAGAATATATCAGCTCTGTTGGTCCTTGCAATGCAAGTGAATGGTGGCCAGATCTTTGAAGCTCCAAAAAGCACATGAAGGCAGCATAAAAGTAATCCATTCAACTCCAGTGGTTAAATCCATGTTTTCAGAAAAGATGTGATAGGTGTGGGTTAGAAACAGATCAGATGAATATTTAAGTCTGTAACAGGTAAAGGTTGGGCAGGGAGGAGGTGGGAACTGGCTGAACAGTCAACATAAAGTTTAAGAAAAAGAAGAAGATAGCCTTTATTATTGTCACACATTATACATTTTGATATATAAAGTGAAATTTCTTTTTCACATATCCCAGCTAAGCTGGGGTCAGGGTGCAGGGTCAGCCATGATACGGCGCCCCTGGAGCAGATAGGGTCAATGGCCTTGCTCAAGGGCCTATCAGTGGCATCTTGGCGGTGTTGGGGCTTGAACCCCCGACCATCTGGTCAGTAACCCAGAGCCACGTGCGTCTCTCTCTCTCGAACCGACATCACCGGGCACCCCTTATCTCGCTCTCCCGCTGATCAGCTGATTCAGCGCCGGCCATGCTCCATCACGGCTCGGCCATGCCCTCTTCCTCGTCACAAAGTCCTTTTTTACTATAAATCTCCACTTTCACCAGCCCTCCTAAGTGCTCTCTTCTCTCCTAAGAGTTCTTATTCTTTTGTTTTTGGTGATTCACATTCTTCATGCATTTTGCCACCTACTGGGCAGGGAGGACCATTTATAGTAAAAAAAAACAATGACTTAAATATTGATCTGTTTCTCACCCACACTTATCACATAGCTTCTGAAGACATGGATTTAACCACTGGAGTCTTGTGGATTGCTTTTATGCTGCCTTTGTGTGCTTTCTTTCTAAAAATCTTAATTTGTATTCTGTAGAAGAAAGTCATACACATTTTTTTTTTAGGTGAACTATCCCTTTAATATTTAAATGAGATCTTGGTTATAAATTATGTGTGTTGTCTTACAGGTGGGATAACGGAGAGAGAGAGAAGATGAGTCCATGGGATATGGAGCCTATACATGAAGAAGGTACTGACACATTTTACTCACTCCATGAGCTCTGACACTAAAACAGCCAATCAGATTCTGTCATTTCTAATGTTGTGATTCACCATCCACAGCTCTAGTCCCAGAGGAAGTTGGGGACAGTGTTCCGGTAACAGAGGATGAGCTTCAGTCCCTGTTGTACACCCCACAGCAGGGAGAGTGGGGGGAACACACACAAGATGACGAGTCTGAGAGAGTCATCACCGCCATAGATCAGCTACTAACACTCGGTATGAAAAAACAAACAAACACGCATACCACACAAAACTTGTTACAGTTGCACAGGTTTAATATTTATCAAATATTTATGGGTATTTATATTTGTTGGACTTAGCCTAGATGTGTTGGGTCAAAACATAATTTGTCAATACAGGTCAATGCATAATTGATTATTAACACTTTTATTTGTTGGACTTGAACACCTATTCGCCAAGCTACTGCTTATATCAGTGCACCGCACCCATAGAAAACACATTCTGTTATTGTTAACATGCCAGGGACTATCCTTTATCGGAAGGATGACACACGAATTTGCTTAATAAAATTATATGTTAATGAACATTTGTGTTAATATTTAAATTATGTTGATTTATGAAAGCAATTAGGCACTCCAGGGTGTGCTATATGATTTATAGCCATTGTGCATCATACCTAATAACACCCTTTAGCTGTGACTATTCACATTATATCACTGCCTCTTGTAACTTTTGCTTAATAACACACTTGTTTGGTTTACAGATGTGGCAAAGGCGTTCTCCTGTCCTGTAGATCTGAGAGCATATCCGCTATACTGCACAGTTGTGGCCTATCCCACTGACCTTGGTACTATCAGAACACGATTAGTGCACCGCTTCTACAGGTACACAAACATTAGTAACCATTTTGTGCAGTTGTATGCAAACACATACACACACAATTCTTTCACAAACTCTCGCATTAGTGTTGGAATTCTCTCACGTTTTTGTTTGTGTGTAGGCGGATCTCAGCACTCATGTGGGAGGTCCGTTACATCGAACACAACGCTCGAACTTTTAACGAGCCACAGAGCCCCATCGTCACAGCAGCCAAAACAGTCACCGACATCCTACTGCGTTTCATTAGGTGAGAAAACTTTCCCTCGCACACTTACTACTTATGTTTGCATTGTGATCCCTCCAGTTCACCTGTGGCTCAGTGTCCATATGTCCCTTTTCTTAATGAATGTGTGTGTGTTCTGTAGGGATCAGAGCTGTACTGATATCTTGGATCTGTACAATAAGATGAAGACAGAATTCAGCAGTGCAGCAGAGGAAGAGGTAAGCTGAGGTGTTAAATGCATTTTCTGGTGTGTTGTGTCAGGAGTGTGTTTGTGAATTATGCATTATGTTAGAAGTGTGTGTCTTTAAGCAGATGAAGTCTTCAGTGTGTCTGTTTGATTTGTAGGAGATGGTGGATGTGGACTCAGACACTCCTGGGACCTCCACTGGTCAGAGGGTGAGATAATTCAGCCACATAAAACATTTAGAGAGAAGTCTTTTAGTTCATGGAAACAAACATGATTGCCTGTTTAAAGGGTTATTTTAACAACAACAACAAAATAATAATAATAATTCTGTCATTATTTACTCGCCCTCAATGTTGTTCCAAACTTTCGTTTTTTCCATGGAACACATAAGGAAATGTATTCAGAATCTTTACACTGCTCTGTTTCATTTAAATATAGTGAATAGCACCGTAAAAGTATGATTTGTGTGCAATTTTCAAGTCTTTTGAAGCCACATGTTAGCTTAGTGTGAGGAACAGACAAAAACTCATTGAAAATCTTTCCCTTCCCCATAGCTCTTCAATCTCATTAGTGTATAAATATGGCATATTTAAATATGCCACAAGAAGACGAATTGCGTAAAGTTTGACATGATAAACATCAAACTGCATGTGTTTTTCTTAACCTAACACAACATGGTATGTTTGAATATGCAGAAGTATTATTGAAATATTGAGAGCAGAGGTGGAGGGAAAGGTTTTCTGCAAACAAGTACTTAAATTTATTTTTTCTTACCTCACACGAAGCTATCGTACTGCTTCAGAAGACTTGGAATAAAGCACTTAAAACTTCCGGACTACTTTTGCTGTTTTGGAGCTTAGCATCCAACACCATTCACTTTCAGCCGGTGAATGCGGACAGAAAAGGTTCTCCTTTTGTGTTCCGTGGAATAAAGAAAGGCTACATTCACACCGCAGCTGAATGTGGCCCAAATCTGATTTTCCTGTTCAAATCAGATTTTTTTTTCCTAAGGTTTTTCACACAATTTAAATGTAGCACATATCTGACACTGGTCTGAACAGCCAATGCTTGTTAACTTACCCGCATGCGTATAACACTCCCTAAGCATGCATATAACAAACCCAGACATGTTCATTATTTAAATATGTATAATTAATTAACTTATTAAAATTGTTATCAGCAGTTATTTTTTATTTTTAACCCTAATAAGTCACTTAACCTTTTCATGAGTAGGGTCTAGATTCCCCTGCAGTGCACCCTGGAGTGAGTTGTTTTTGCACGTGACACTGCACAGCCGGTAGAGGTGGGCAGAGTGTAGAGGAGTATTTTTTTTTATTTTTGTTATTTAATTTTTGATTTCTTGTCATAGAAAAATTAAATAAAGTACTGTGTATAATATAGTTAATGTGAACAAATGGGTTATGTCTGCTGTACTGTATTTGTTTTATTTCATTTTTATAGCTGTAAAAAAACAAATCAACAAATAATATCAGCAGTCCGGTTTGCCTATATGCACTGTTTGATTTCTTAGACAGTGTGTGTGTGTGACGAGCGCTAATGTAAACAGACTTGGCTGCGTGCATCGGATAATCACACTCGATCCGCATGTTTTCACTGTGAGTATATGAGTTTTAACTGTTATCATGGTGCTTTTGTGATAGTTTGGTTGTCTGTTTGAGAAAACAAACGTATTATATGCCTGAAAAGACTGTTTGAGTTGCTGTTTGTGTGAATGAAAACCGCATCTGCACCTAAGCAGATGAAGCTGCGTGCATGGGATGATCGCGTTTAGATATGATGGCTGTGCATATACAAGCAGTGAACTGTTATCATGGTACTTTGGTGACAGGTAGGCTATTTGTTACATAAAAGAAACATATTATGTGCTTGAAAAGACTCTTTGAGTAGCTGTTTGTTTGACGAATGACAACCGCTACTAATGTAAACAAATGGCAGCATACATCGGAGGAAGATTGCGTTTGATGTATTGACTGCGTATAAGAGCTGTAAACTTTTTATCGTGGTACTTTGGTGATGAGTTGGATGTATGTATATAAAATAAACATATTCTGTGGTTTAAAAGACTGTATGAGTAACTGTTTGAGCGAATATAAATTACAGATGCTTGACCAGCGCAGCCTGTGCCGGCACAAAATCCGATTTGAATCGGGCAACTTGTAACGTAACTGGCTGTTGCAGAAACACATATGTGTGATGCTACTCTGCGGGGCCCAGTTATTAACCGTCACATGTGTGGTGATACATATGAAAGGGTTAAAGTTGAAGTAGAACTAAATCTACCTATGCATCTTTTCATGCGAATATTTTACTATGTGAAATTTAAACGAATCGCTGAACCCAACTGTTGAAGCCTATAATTTTATTTTCTTAAAATGGAACTGAATGCATTAACTAGAAAAGATATGTTTTAAGTTTTAAATCATAACAGGTGTATTACACAATAAATCAAGTGCACAAGTGACAAAAGTTGTGTTAGTTTGATGTAAAAAACCTGGCTGTTCAGACTGAAGGCACATCGAAAAAATCAAATACACATCCAATTTATTTCCACATACGAAAGTGGCCCAGATCGGACTTGAAAATGTCAGATTCAAAGCACTTGTGGCTGTTCACACTGTCATCCAATTAACACATGTGACATTCAGTTGTCACATGTGAGTAAACAAAATCAGATTTGGGCCACATTCAGCAGCGGTGTGAACATAGCCAATGTCATATGGGTCTGTAATGACATTAGGGTGAGTCATTTTTGGGTAAACTATTCCTTTAACAGGATCTTTATTTTTCTGGGAACAAAGCACCCATATCCCTGTTCAAATCTGAACTAAGACAGAGGCATCTACTTATTATTGTTGTCTTGCAGTAGCTGGTTTGGTTTCTCTAACCCTTCCCACCATTTTCAGAGGTCCAATAATGTGCCACAGAAGCGGGGTGTGTTGCTGGATATTAATGCATGGCACGGAAAATGCAAGGAGCTTGCAAGGAGAATGATGGCAAGCCCAGACTCTGAGCCGTTCCGTCAACCTGTCGACCTCTTCGTATATCCGGTAGCTCACTTCTTTTTCTCTCTTCTTTCTCTCTCCTATCCAGGGATTAGAAACTAAATGTCTTTCATTTTGTTTCATTCTGAGCAGAAGTTGTATTTTTTAGGCATGTGCATGGTAACTATCTGTAATATTCGGAAAACTCAAGGTTTGTTTACGTATTCTGTTAAATTCTGCCAAAAAAAATATTTTTATTCCTTGAACCATTTCTAATCCTTGCCTCAGTTCTGATCTATCATTCTTGTTCTCTCTCCCCTTCATGGTGTCTGTCACTTTCTATTTGGATCCATATGTTGGAAATTATTCAGATCTAATATCTTTCTCTCCATCTCAGGATTATCGGGACATTATAGACACTCCGATGGATTTGGGAACAGTCTCTGAGACTTTGCTGGGTGGGAACTACGAGAATCCCATGGAGTTTACCAAAGATGTGCGGCTTATCTTCAGTAATTCCAGGGCTTACACGCCCAACAAAAAGTCTCGAGTAAGATCAGCACCCTCTGCGGTTACCCAGAACAATTACAAGTCATTTTACAAATAGCCATTGCACTAAATAAGGTGTAATCATTTTCTTAGCACACACATATGTAGGCCTGTCATGATTATTAAATAATCCGATCGCGGATATTTGATCTAACTGTGGTTATTTTAGATATCGCATTTCCCACACATTTTAATGCCCAAATAAGCTAATTTTAAGTGAATATTTAAATGCCATGAACATGCCTTGCCAGTTGAACTCCGAGCATCACTGAGCTGCACCACAGAGGTTATCCAGAGCAGCTCCTGTCCAGAAGAGCACATGAAACACTTCTCAAGCGCTCTGGTCCACACGCCGACAGTAGAGGCTCGTGGCAAACTCCCGCGAAAATATAAATGAACAAATATAAACTTTGATTGTGAACGCAAAGCGCTTAAGTTTCACTTAATTTAACAATTGTGTAATGGCAAATGTCATAGCCGGTTTATACACGCAGTGTTAATGACACTCAGTGACACAGAGGAGGAGAGGCACGCTTACTCTCTTTCTGTGGCGTGATAAATGATGAAACGAAATCTCAGTGGTTTTGCTCCATGAGAAATATGGGCTCGTGGGTTTAATCAAAGAGCATTAAAATAACGTGTGAAGGTGAAGAAATAATATAATGTAGTAAAAATATATTTAAAAATATTTATTTTTTATAAATAAAAAAAATAAATTATATATATAAAATTAGTTCCAAAAACAACAGTATAAATGTAAAATTGACCAAACTAAAGTTGACCAAAAAGAGACCTATTTTAAGTATTTAGTCTTAGTCTTTATTTATAAATAGCACTAACTACAGAGTTACCTAAGTGCTGAACAATCAGCATAAAGTAACAAAGCAACAAAAGATATAAATAATATTTAATTCTAAATTATATTATATAATTTTCATGTCATTCATAAGTTAATAAAGCCATAAAAGGAAATCATATATACCTATTGTATTATTTTATTTTGATATTTAAGTTAAATATGTACACTGGTGGCAAAAATGTTTGGAATAATGTACAGATTTTGCTCTTATGGAAAGAAATTGGTACTTTTATTCACCAAAGTGGCATTCAACTGATCACAATGTATAGTCAGGACATTAATAACGTGAAAAATTACTATTTCAATTTGAAAAAAAAAAAAAATCAGAACTTCTTAAACTACTTCAAAGAGTTCTCATCAAAAAAATCCTCCACATGCAGCAATGACATCTTTGCAGATCCTTGCCATTCTAGCTGTCAATTTGTCCAGATACTCAGGTGACATTTCACCCTACACTTCCTGTAGCACTTGCCATAGATGTGTCTGTCTTGTCGGGCACTTCTCACTCACCTTACAGTCTAGCTGATCCCACAAAAGCTCAATGGGGTTAAGATCCATAACACTCTTTTACAAATATATCTGTTGTCCACTGTCTGTTTCTTTGCCCACTCTAACCTTTTTTTTTTGTTTTTCTGTTTCAAAAGTGGCTTTTTCTTTACAATTCTTTCCATAAGGCCTGCACCCCTAAGTCTTCTCTTTACTGTTGTACTTGAAACTGATGTTGAGCGGGTAGAATTCAATGAAGCTGTCAGCACATGTGAGCAGGGGTGTAAAGTAACGAATTACAAATACTCACGTTACTGTAAGTAGTTTTTCACAGGAATTGTACTTTAAGTAGTTTAAAATTTTTATACTTTTACTTGAGTACATTTTAAGTGCTGTCACTGTACTTTTAATGCGCTATTTTCCCACCCTCTGTTTTCGCTACTTCCCTGTCCTGATTTTATTTTTAACCATCAACATGATTGGCAAGGGAGAGTCTTGTGACTCTCGTCAAATAAAATTACACGTAAAAAACTTGAACGGCAGCTGCAGATCCGTCGACAACTGTTATGGATGCGGAGAATGCCTCAAACACATTTCAACACCCGAACATCTCGGCCGCACCTGGAAGGGCATTTTTCAGTGAAAAAGGCCAATTGCCTGACTGTGTCATGTAAATTTAACTTGCTCAAGCCAAATATCAGCATTAATCCTGCCTCTAATTTGAAGAAACATATCAAGGTAAATTTCATATTTCTGCTAACTAGGTTCTGTGTGTCTATAACGTAGCCTGTAATTTAGCTATCTATCACTGAGATAATTGGGTTGATGTGAGAGATTAAGGCAATGTTATCAATAGGGCTGGGCGATAAAACAATCTTGATGTTTATCTGAAAAACAAAAAGAGAGATGTCCTCGATATCGATGATAAAATTGAGTAATTTTCTACACTTAGATTATGTTCTTCATCTAGACCAGGGGTGTTCATTACATCAATCGCGATAGCAAGACAAACACTGGTTGGTTGATCTAGATAAAATATTAAAGATTGACTTTATTACCTGACATCTGTAGCTACGTGCTGTTTGATTAACAGGCGGCTAATGTTTATGCTGTAATGCGGTTACGTGCCTAAACGATCAAATACACTTTATAATTCCGCCAATGCCCATCTTGGTGAGGCATTAATGTAAACGCGGTCGGTTTGGTCTAAAGTGAACGTAAACATTGGGACAAAAAGAGATTTTGTATCAAAATGTCAGACTTGAAGTGTACGTGTATCCGAATTGAGCACTGTCTAGTAGGCTATGTCATATAAAGGCTATTAATCAAACAGCAATAACAAGGAAACGAGAAAACCACTCACTACTTTTGTCTGAATGACTTGAGTAGCTTTAAAAGTATTAATGTAATAGAATAAAACAGTGACATTTTTAAAAACAATATCTTTTAATAATATTGTTAGTTTTTTTTAATAATACCGACCCCTGATGTAGTGAGTGTGTTAATTTGTATAATAAATTAACAGGAAAGTAGAGATGATAAAATATTTTATAATTATGCTTAGCCTTTATCATGTTTTTTCTAATACCTGATAGAAAAGTATCAACCTTTGTAGAGCAATACCTCAGACAGAACATTCCACCAGTCACAAACTTCAGAAAATTGTGCATCATGCATTAGAATGAGAACACAAATTTCTGGGCTTAAAAGATAAAAGAACTAAATCAATGTGGAACATTGTATCTCAAAAGGAGGACAATGTGGCCCCCCATGTGCTACTTAAAGAAATAGTTCACTCAAAAATGAAAATTCTCTCATCATTTACTTACCCTCATGCCATCCCAGATGTGTTTGACTTTCTTTCTTCAGCAGAACACAAATTAAGGTTTTTAGAAGAATATTTGAGCTCTGTAGGTCCATACAATACAAGTGAATGGATGCCAAAATTTTGATGCTCCAAAAAGCACATAAAGGCAGCACAAAAGTAATCCAAATGACATCCATGACTTCAGAAGTGATATGATAGGTGTGGATGAGAAACAGATTTTTGCTAGAAATTCTTCACCCTGCCCAGTAAATGGTGATATGCATGAAGAATGTGAATCACCAAAAACAAAAGAAGAAAGTGAAAGTTAAAGTGGAGATTGACTGAGCAGGGAGGAGAATTTATAGTAAAAAATTACTTAAATATTGATCTGTTTCTCACCCAACCTGTCATATCTCTTCTGAAGACATGGATTTAACCACTGGAGTCACATGGATTAGGCTACTTTTATGGTGACTTATGTGACATTCACCAAAAGAGCTGAGAAATTCTTCTAAAAATCTTAATTTGTTTTCTGCTGAAGAAAGAAAGTCATACACATCTGAGATGGCATAATCGTGACTAAATGATGAGAGAATTTTAATTTTTGTGTGAATTATTCCTTTAAAGCCCGATGTGGCCCCTGTACCAAACAACTGCTCTACCACCTCTATTGTGTGGTACATGACGCGCCAAGTGACCCTGCTTTTTTTTGTTTTTTTGTTGTTTTTTTGCATTCCTTGCATTGTTTTGAACATGTTTTATGCGCAACAATAACTCTCTCAGTCGGCATTAAGGGAAATTTAGACCCTACACATAAACTGATTTTAATGTAATTGTTTCATACATTATGATATTGAAAATAACTTTTTCAACTTTTCATTTCTGTAATCATGTCGCCCTTTTATTTATTTTTTGATCAGATTCATGTAGTGTTTGCAGTATCATAGATAAGTTATGTATTTTAAAAGTTGTCAATCACAAACACCTATAAAATACCTATAATTTCTGGCAAACAGCCATAAAAGGGAATGTAAATTATGGTATGTGTGCCTCATTTTTAAATTGCAGCATAGAGTTTTTATTATAAAGGTGCATAGATTTCGCAACTCAGTACTCAATACTCACTACTCATGAGTACTTTTAAATTATCTACTCTTTTACTCTTACTTGAGTAGTTTTTAGAACAGGTACTTTTACTCTACTCAAACTACATTTTTTAAGAAGTAACAGTACTTTTACTTGAGAATTATTTTTCAGTACTCTTTTCACCCCTGCATGTGAGGCATCTATTTCTCAAACTAGAGACTCTGATGTACTTATCCTCTTGTTTAGTTGTACATCTGGCCTTCCACATCTCTTTCTGTCCTTGTTAGAGCCAGTTGTCCTTTGTCTTGGAAGACTGTAGTGTACACCTTTTGTATGAAATCTTCAGTTTTTTTTGGCAGTTTCAAACATTGTACAGCCTTCATTCCTTAAAACAATGATTGACTGTTTCTTTTGTTTTGCAATTTTTTACCTAATATTGACACAAAGGGCCTGGGTAGCTCAGTGGTAAAATACGCTGGCTACCACCCCTGGAGTTCGCTAGTTTGAATCCCAGGGCGTGCTGAGTGACTCCAGCCAGGTCTCGTAAGCAACCAAATAGGCCCGGTTGCGAGGGAGGGTAGAGTCACATGGGGTAACCTCCTCGTGGTCGCTATAATGTGGTTTGTTCTCGGTGGGGCGCATGGTGAATTGAGCGTGGTCCACACGCGCTATGTCTCCGTGGCAATGCGCTCAACAAGCCACGTGATAAGCTGCGCGGGTTGACTGTCTCAGATGCGGAGGCAACTGGGATTCGTCCTCCGCCACCTGGACTGAGGCGAATCACTATGCGACCCCGAGGACTTAGAGCGCATTAGGAATTGGGCATTCCAAATTGGGAAAAAGGGGAAAAATCCCCCCCCCAAAAAAAACAAAAAACACAAAGACAATGTTAAGCTTCTTAACGGACCAAATTCAACTGTGTTTGAAATAATGGCAAGTGATTTTCTAGTACCAAATGAGCAATTTAGCATGATTACTCAAGGATGAGGTGTTGGGAAGAGACATGACGCCATGCGAGGTTCGGACGTGTGAACGTCGAGCTCTGCACACTTTTAACACTATTAATGTCATAAACTGATGAGATTCGATACACTCTGTTCCATAACTGTTCTAGGAGGACAGTATGTCAAAGAATTCAAAATCCTCGGGCTCCAGAGTCATTAAAAGACACGTGCTCAAGCTGACGCCCCCTAGGCCCTGAGACAGGGAACCAATTTGGTCGGAGAAATAGGGGAAATTCGGCGAGAATGTTGAACATGTTGGCAATGCTGACGAAGGTCGTTGTTGACTTGGAGGATCTTGCTGTAATACGTCGAACGATCACTGCCATGGAGATGAAATTCACTGAGGTGGTTACAAGAGTGGGGGATGTCGAGTAACAGATAGATTATCTGGAGTCATCGGAGAGGGAATTATCTGCTAATCCGCTAGCAACCAAGCTGGATTTGGAGCACGTCTGGGAGAAGTTGGAGGACATGGAGAACCGTAGCCAGAGGAATAATGTCCATATTGTTGGAATTCCTGAGGCCGAAGAGGGTCAGGATATGATGAAATTCCTGGACTGGCTCTTTCCGAGTCTGCTTGAAATAACAGGCCATAAGCTGGAAATTGAGCAAGCTCAGGGATCTGGCTCGGCAATCCACTGAGGGAGACAGGCCCCAATCAATTCTGGCCAAATTTCTGAGATCATCCGATAAAGATCTCATTACGCGAGGCGAGGAGTAAAGGAAGGCTTTCTTGGAAGAACTACAGCATTTTCTTGTTCCCAGACTTCGAGAATTCGACGAGAGAAACGTGATCAATTCAAGGAATGCAAGAAACCCTTACAGCAGCAGAAGGTCGCTTTTCCACTGATGTTCCCGGCCAAATTGAGAATAGATGCTAAGGATGGCCGTAAAACATTCACATGTCCCCAGCAATTGATGCCCTTCATAAAGTCAATGGAGTAAGTTATTTTGTGGTACTCACGTTTCAGCCGAGTGGACCGACTCACTGAACATTCACTTGACTGTTCGAGGAAACTGAGTGCCTTTTTTGTTTCTTTTTGTGCTGGTTCCGCCTATGGCTGGAGTTTATTTTGTGTAGTAGCACTCCTTTGGGACAGTGTTGTGGATGAATCTGCATGTTCTTTGTGCTTATGCCTCCTATTGGATGGAAATTGTTTTGTGGAGTATTTCTTGCAAGACATTGGAGTGATTAGGACATTTGTTGCACTTATGTAGCAGCCGAATGGGCTGGCTCACTGAACATTCATTTGACTGTCCGGGGAAAATGAAAACTTTTTTTTTTTCTTCTTGTGCTGGTTCCACCTAGCGGCTGGAGTATGTTTTGTGGAGGAACACACCTTCGGGACAGTTATGTGTATGAATCTACACATTCTTTGTGTTTATTCCGCCTATTGGCTGGAGTTTGTTTTATAGATTATCTTTTGTTGTGTAATTCTGTCTCACAAAATTTTTATAGAAACACCGGACTTGAGCAGTCCGACAGCAAAGTTTCGTAGGTGTACATGGACTGTTTGAATTTTGAGGGATGGACCAGATGGCGCTGTCATGCGCACATTTGGTTTGGTTCAGGGGCAAGTTTGGGGTTTGATTGTTGCTCTAATGTTGGAATGTGGTCTTTATAATTTAGTTTTTGACACACAATCTATTTTTTCTAATATGTCAAAATATCAGATGTTAATATGAGTGGAGTGTCTCTCCACGTGGAATGTGAATGGGTTGGGGCACCCCATAAAAAGAAGGAAGGTTATTTCTCTTCTTAAGCGCAAGAAATATGATATAGTGTTTCTTCAAGAAATGCATCTTTACCCACAGGAAGCTGAAAATTTGGGAAGATATGGGGTGGACATGTTTTCTTTAGTGCTGGCTCAAGTAAGGGCAGGGGAGTCATTACGCTGATAAGTAAGCATCTACAATTCAAATGTCTCAAATTGAGTAAAGATAAATTAGGAAGAGTCATTATTGTTTTAGGAGAAATTATTGATTTTGGCTAATATTTATGCACCTAATGCTGATGATCAGGGCTTTTTTTATAGATCTTGAAGGGATGTTGCAAGCTGCTGGCACCCCTCATGATATAATATTGGGAGGAGACTTTAATCTTTTGATGGATTCATTCCTTGGTCATAGTGAAGCAAAAGTGTGTAAACCCCCTAGAGCAACACTGACGCTTCACAGGATGTGTAAAAATCTTGGTTTTTTGGATATTTGGAGACTTTTGAACCCATCCGGTAGGTACTATACATTTTTTTTCATCAGTCCATAAGATTTATTCTAGAATAGATTTATTTTTTATATCCAAATCCCTCATTTCATCTGTTGTTGATTGCTCAATTGGAAACATTTTAGTCTCAGATCATGCCCTGGTGAGTTTAGAGGTGATGCCACATATAGAGAAAAAGAAATCGTATAGTTGGCACTTTAATGAATCCCTTCTGCAAAATCCTGATTTCCAACAAATCTTAAAGACTGAAATCAGTGTTTATATGGAGACCAACTGGTCCTCAGTATCCTCTGTGGGCATAGCTTGGGAGGCACTTAAGGCAGTTCTTAGGGGTCGGATCATACAGTATGCCTCATTCATCAAAAAATCCAAAGCACGAGAACTTGTGGAGTTGGAAGGAAATATTAAAAGTGCCGAGGCAGAGCTGAAGCGCCATATGTCAGCTGATGGTCTCAGAGAATTGACCCGATTGAAATATAGATATAATACTATTTTGTCGTGGAAAGTGGAGTTTTGGTTATTCAGGGCAAGACAGTCATACTTTGAGTCGGGTGACAAAGCAGGGAAGCTTTTGGCTAGATATATAAAGCAGAGAGAGTCTTTTTCAACCATTTCCTCAGTGAAATCTGCTGATGGTGAAATATTTACCTCAGCCATTGATATTAATAATGCCTTTAAAGAATTCTGTATTGATCTTTATAGTTCCACGCCTTCGTCTACTGATGAAGATATTAGAAAATTTGTGGAACCATTAGATCTTCCTAAACTGACGATTGAGCAAAAAAACTCTCTTGATTCTGAGATAAACTTGGAGGAGCTTGACGAGGTAATTAAGTCCCTATCTACTGGCAAGGCTCCGGGGCCAGATGGTTTTGCCGCAGAACTTTTTAGATCCTATGCTACAGAACTGGCTCCACATTTGTTAGAAGTTTATACTGAATCATTAAAGAATGGAAAGCTTCCCCCAACCATGACACAAGCCCAGATCAGTCTGATTCTTAAAAGGACATAGATCCAAGCGAGTGTAAAAGTTACCGTCCAATTTCCCTGATCCAACTAGATGTTAAAATATTGTCAAAAATTTTGGCTAACCAATTAAGTAAAGTTATGACATCTCTTATACATATAGATCAGGTGGGGTTTATTCGGGGCCGCAGCTCTTCTGACAACATCAGGTGTCTCATCAATATCTTGTGGTCAGTGGCGAATGAACAATCTCCGGTCGCTGCCATCTCACTTGACGCCAAAAAGGCGTTTGATATGGTAGAATGGTATTATCTTTTTAAGATTTTGGAAATGTATGGGTTCGGGAGTACATTTATTGGTTGGATTAAGTTACTTTATAAACACCCTGTAGCAGTGGTACAAACAAATGGATTAATTTCAGATTATTTTACTCTGAATAGGGGCACTCGACAGGGTTGCCCTCTTTCCCCATTATTGTTCTGTCTTGCCCTGGAACCATTAGCAGCTGCGATAAGAAAGGAGGATGATTTTCCAGGGGTGACAGCGGGAGGTGTGGCGCATAAGCTTCTGCTTTACGCAGATGATATTTTATTATTCGTCTCCGACCCCACTAGATCTATGCCTGCCCTCCACAGAATTATTAATTCCTTTTCCAAGTTCTCAGGATACAAATTCAATTGGTCTAAATCCGAAGCTTTGGCACTGACAGCGTACTGCCCAGAAACGGCTTTCCAGCGGCCTCAACAGGGCATTAAGTATTTGGGGATTTTATTCCCAGCAAATTTGTCTGATTTAGTCAGAGTTAATTTTGACCCTTTAATAAAAAGGTTTTTGAGCGATGTGGGCAGGTGGGCTTCATTACATTTATCGATGATTGGGAAGGTTAATGTTATTAAAATGAATTGTATTCCAAAATTCAACTACCTGCTTCGGTCTCTCCCTGTAGATGCCCCCCTCTCTTATTTCAAGCAATTTGATAGCATAGCTAAGTCCTTCATTTGGAATGGTAAACGCCCCAGATTACATTTCAGTAAATTGCGTAGGCCGATTGACAAAGGTGGGCTAGGCCTACCCAAGATTTTGTTTTATTATTATGCGTTCGGTCTCAGACGTTTGGCTCATTGGTCACTTCCACCTGAGAGAGCACCCCCCTAAAGCAGCAGATAGGGAGTGGTGATTTCTGCTTTTGAGGAGATGGCATGTAGAAGGCTTGGCAACTGGGATATGTACAACAGGAAATGGGGCAGCTATTTAGCATTTTTTGGAAGGCTCTCAGGGAGGGTTAGCGGAGAGAGACTAGTGGCTTTGGATGTGTGTTGTAACCTTTTGTTTTTGAAAGTATGCTTTTTACGTTCTTTTTTTGTATGTTTCTAAGTATTTTCTGCTGTTTTATTGTCTATTTGTGTGTCTTTGTCAGTTGGCTTTTGACCACTGAGGTGCTTGTTTGTGTCGGGTGGGGGGTGGAGGGATTAATGTTCAGGGGGCAAGTTATGATTTCATGTGGTTTGATTCTGCATTTTCTGTTGTGTCTATTAGATTTGCTACATGGAATCAATAAAAATTGTTAATAACAAAAGGATAATATGTTGGAGTGATAGCTGCTGGAAATGGGGCCTGTCTAGATTTGATCAAAAATTACTTTTTTCAAATAGTGATGGTGCTGTTTTTTACATCAGTAAAATACTTTGACTATACTTTGTGATCAGTTGAATGCCACTTTGGTGAATTAAAGTACCAATTTCCTTCCGAAACCTCAAAATCTTTACATTATTCCAAACTTTTGGCCACCAGTGTACATATGATTTCTAAGGTGTATGAAGCACACATGCACCTTAAGAAATATGACAATTTATATGACAATTAATCATGAAAGCCCTAAAAGAGACAATTAATCGTCATATTTGCAATTATTTATTTGACAATTCATCGTCATAATCGATAATTTCATAATCATGACGCCCTATGCATATGTATTAAATGTGTTTCCAGATTGTGTCTGGGAAAGCACCTTTGGAAAAGTTGTTACATTTACATTCTTCAGAAAATGTAAAAATCGAGTTAAATATAAATATCATGTCCTCTTGATATGGATTTGCAGTCTTCCTCTTACTGAATTATTTTATTTTGTGTGTTGTGTTACATATACAGTTGAGCTATAGTTTGAATCTGATGTCTGTTTTTGTTGTCATTGTTTAGATCTACAGTATGACTCTGAGTCTGTCTGCATTCTTTGAGCATCAGATCATTAACATAATCTCAGATTATAAATCTGCTGTCCAGAATCAGCGCAGGAGTCAACAGAGACTCAGTTACAGCAAGAGGTTACAGAGCTCATTTCCCAACAGGTAGCACACACACACTCTCAAACCATTATACTGATCGCACACACTCTCACTCACTCATTCACTCCACCAGATGATAACGGGGTCAAATGATACTGAGGATTTACTAAGTAAACAGTAAGTGACTGTTAAATGAAATCGTATGGCTGGTGGCAAATCTTTGTCTTTAAAAAACCTTTGTTCTGGATACTTTTGTTGTTTTATAGCTCAGCGATGCAAATATTTGTTTACAGACAAAGTGCAAACAACAGCAATTGCTTCCTTTCTGTGTACCTGTTCTAAAAGTGTGCGTGTGTGTTTGTGTGTCTGCAGCCCCAAAGGGAAACAAAAATCGGAGAAGAAAACCTCCCAAACGCCTTCAAAGGCTCGCTCACGGAAAACCTCTCAAGGTGTGTATTTTTCAGTGTAAATTTTTGCGTTTCCTGTTATGTTTGTTTTGAGTATGAGAGATTGTTTATTTCTCTTCATCAGATCTTACTGGTGCAATTGATGAAGATGATCAGCATTCCTCTTCATCCTCTTCCTCCTCTACCTCATCCTCTTCATCAGTGCAACTACGGGCCAACAGAGTTACACGCAGCCGAGCTTCACCTAGAAAATCCTTAGGTATATGCACATACAAACACATATTGCCTACAGTCTGTGGTTTTGCCCTTGAGTTAACCTTAACATTGTGTCCTCTGTGCATCTACAGATGCCAAAGGCCTACTGCCAAATGGGGGTCGAAGGTCACACAGACAAGCGGCAGTAACAGAAGCGGGAGAGGTCTCTGAATCAGAGAGTTCCAGTTCATCATCATCCTCGTCATCCTTGTCTTCCTCCACATCATCGTCTTCGTCCGAGAGCGAGGACAGCAGGGCTGAAATTGCTGGCTTTGCAGATGGCGGTGATCACGACTACAGCAAAGGCCCTCAACACAAACAGAAGGGCAAAGCGGCAGTCGTCTCTTTTGACAACACAAAACGAAAGAGGAAAGGAGAGGAACAAACAACAGAACCTATGAAACGAGCACGGACAGTGGATGTACAAGCAGAGGAGCCTGAGGAGGAAGAGGAGGAGCCTGAGGAGGAAGAGGAGGAGCCTGAGGAGGAAGAGGAGGAGCCTGAGGAAGAGGAGGAAGAAGAGGAGCCTGAGGAAGAGGAGGACGAGGAGGTCGAGGAGGTCATTCCAACAACAAACACTGGAAGTCAGAGGTCAAATCAAAGAACTGCAAAGTCAGGGCGTGTTAATACTCGTAATCAAGGTCGACGGACTGTTCTGTACAACGATGACTCCGAAGAGGAGGGGCCAACGACAGACCCGCTGAATCTGGGAATGTCGCGCTCTGGAAGAGTCCGTCGAATGACAGAAAGAGCTCGAGTTAGCCATCTTATGGGCTGGTCACACTGACTTAAAGCGTTGACGTTTTATGACTCGAACGCAGACTCACTACAGCGATACTGCAGGGATGTTGTTTTAAGAACTGTCTTTTTGTGACTTGTTTTTTTTTAATTATTATTATTGTCTCTGAGACTTGATGTTCATGACTCTTCCTGGACTGTGGTGCTTTTTCTTCTCTGTGGTTTCCATGGAAACTACCACGCCATCAACTAATAAGTCACCTCTGCCTTATTCTGGTCCAGGGCGGCGAAGAGTCAACTCTCCTCCGCATCCACAGTTTATCTTTCTGTCTGTTCATCCTCACTTCCTTCTCCTGTACAACCCATACATTTTGATTCTCATCTTGGTGCTTTTGCTCTTCAGTTTCTTACTCCAAGTAATTTCTGTCTGTTCACCTTATGATGATCAGAAATATGGTGCTGCTCTTATTTCTCACTTCCTCCAGCCAAGTGTTTGGCAGTCAAGTTTTTAATTTGCTGGCTTAGCCATGCAAGGGGTTATAGAGAACACTTTGTTTACCATACAATGTATCTGACTTGACTCTACTGTTAAAGCAGGGTATGTATTTACCTCGGTTCAACAATATAATCATTTTTGGTCCTTGTTGGAAACATTTGTTGTTGTTTTGTTTTTTTAACACTTTGATCAAGTGATCAAAACCTCTGAGATGCATTAAATACTTCCAGATCATGTTAATTATGCTTCGTCCATCAGAGCACAGGCACAAGGAGGATTTTGGGAAATGTAGGAGAAGAGCACACTTCTCCCTCTCCTCTTATTCAGATATACAAACTCTTTGGACTGTTTTCACAGAAAATATTTATATTTTTCCACAGTGGTAGAATACACTTTATGGTTCATTCTTATCTTACAGTAAGTAGAACAACAGTACTAATGATAATGTTTGCACATTTTATGTCAAGTATGTGGCAGCTGATTGGTGCTTATGAGGTTAAGAGGTCTGAATCCTGGACTTTGGTTCAGACAATATGTACATTTTCACTGGTTGCCCTCAAACTATCTGAGGAGAAATTTTGATTTTGATTTGTTTTCTGTCACTTTCATGAAAGACTGAAAAGACTGTTATGTTTTTGTACACAGAAGAGAAAAAAACTTCCCTGAAAATAGATAGTGTATTTTCAGAATGGTGCATACAGAACAATATTGATTGGAGAGATCAGATGTAGAGCCTGGGTTTGGTTTCTGGTGAGTCAGAGGGTGTGTGTGGTTTTATTACATTATCTGAGAAACAAAGGTTTCTACTTTCTTCCTCTTATTCTCTCCATTTCACTTTTGTTTTTCTTTGTATTGCACTATTGTGGAAAGCACCCTCTCTATCCAATTCCTAAACCCTTCCCTCTCATCTGAAAGTACACAAAGCAGCAGCCAGTCATAATGCAGAAAAGTGTGTTCTAAGCCAATCAGGATACTGTATATTTCCTCAGCATCTGTGCCCTTCCCTTCACACAGAAAGGAGTTGACCAGATTTCTCATTTTCCATCTCTCAAGGCCCATTCTTTTCCTTTGTATCAGGGAACTTTTGTCATGCTGTGACCGGCAAAGCTTGGGTCTGTTTAATGACAATAATGTTGGATGGTCCTGTTAGATTTATTAAACTTATGTCCTTGTCTATTATTTTTATTTGATTTTTTTTTACCTTTTTTCTTTTTTTTTTTTTTTTAGTAATAAATGAGTAAAACTGTTTGTGATTTGGATTTTTTCTTATCGAAGGTTTTTTTTAAAAAGCACATGAATGAATATGAATTTATATGCTGTATGTATATAAACTCAGCAAAAAAAAACAAACATCCCTTTTTCAGGACAATGTATTTTAAAGAAATTTTTTTTAAAATCCAAATAACTTTACAGATCTTTATTGTAAAGGGTTTAAACAATGTTTTCCATGCTTGTTCAATGAACCATAAACAATTAATGAACATGCACCTGTGGAACGGTCGTTAAGACACTAACAGCTTACAGACGGTAGGCAATTAAGGTCACAGTTATAAAAACTTAGGACACTAAAGAGACCTTTCTGAAAAACACCAAAAGAAAGATGCCCATAGTCCCTGCTCATCTGTGTGAACGTGCCTTATGCATGCTGCATGGAGGCATGAGGACTGCAGATGTGGCCAGGGCAATAAATTGCAATGTCTGTACTGTGAGACGCCTAAGACAGCGATACAGGGAGACAGGAAGGACAGCTGATCGTCCTCGCAGTGGCAGACCACGTGTAACAACACCTGCACAGGATCAGTACATCTGAATATCACACCTGTGGGACAGGTACAGGATGGCAACAACAACTGCCCGAGTTACACCAGGAACGCACAATCCCTCCATCAGTGCTCAGACTGTCCGCAATAGGCTGAGAGAGGTTGGACTGAGGGCTTGTAGGCCTGTTGTAAGGCAGGTCCTTACCAGACATCACCAGCAACAACGTCGCCTATGGGCACAAACCCACCTTCGCTGGACCAGACAGGACTGGCAAAAAGTGCTCATCACTGACGAGTTGCGGTTTTTTCTCACCAGGGGTGATGGTCGGACTCACATTTATTGTTGAAGGAATGAGCGTTACACCGAGGCCTGTACTCTGGAGCAGGATAGATTTGGAGGTGGAGGGTCCATCATGGTCTGGGGCGGTGTGTCACAGCATCATCGGACTGAGCTTGTTGTCATTGCAGGCAATCTCAACGCTGTGCATTACAGGGAAGACATCCTCCTCCCTGATGTGGTACCCTTCCTGCAGGCTCATCCTGACATGACCCTCCAGCATGACAATGCCACCAGCCATACTGCTCGTTCTGTGTGTGATTTCCTGCAAGACAGTAATGTCAGTGTTCTGCCATGGACAGCGAAGAGCCTGGATCTCAATCCCATTGAGCACGTCTGGGACCTGTTGGATCGGAAGGTGAGGGCTAGGGCCATTCCCCCCAGAAATGTCCGGGAACTTGCAAGTGCCTTGGTGGAAATGTGGGGTAACATCTCACAGCAAGAACTGGCAAATCATCAAAAAGAGATGCACTGCAGTACTTTATGCAGCTGGTGGCCACACCAGATACTGACTGTTACTTTTGATTTTGACCCCCCGTTTGTTCAAGGACACATTATTCCATTTCTGTTGTCTGTGAAACTTGTTCAGTTTATGTCTTAGTTGTTGAATCTTTTTGTTCATACAAATATTTACACGTTAAATTTACTGAAAATAAAAGCAGTTGAAAGTGAGAGGACTTTTTTTGCTGAGTTTATATACACTGATTAGCCACAACATTAAAACCACCTGCCTAATATTGTGTAGATCCCCCTCTTGCTGCCAAAACAGCGCCAACCCGCATCTCAGAATAGCATTCTGATATGCTATTCTTCTCACCACAATTGTACTGAGCTGTTATCTGAGTTACTGTAGACTTTGTCAGTTTCGAACCAGTCTGGCCATTCTCTGTTGACTTCTCTCATCAACAAGGCATTTCCGTCCACAGAACTGCTGCTCACTGGATGTTTTTTGTTTTTGGCACCATTCTGAGTAAATTCTAGAGACTGTTGTGTGTGAAAATACAGAGAGATCAGCAGTTACAGAAATACTCAAACCAGCCCGTTTGGCACAATCATGCCACGCTCCAAATAACTGAGATCAAATTTTTTCCCCCATTCTGATATTTGATGTGAACAACTGAAGCTCCTGACCCATATCTGTATGATTTTATGTACTGCACTGTTGCCACACGATTGGCTGATTAGTTAATCGCATGGATGATTGTTGGTGCCAGACAGGCTGATTTTCATACACAACAGTCTCTAGAATGTAATCAGAATGGTGCCAAAAACAAAAAACATCCAGTGAGGGGCAGTTCTGTGGACGGAAATGCCTTGATGATGAGAGAGGTCAACAGAGAATGGCCAGACTGGTTCGAAGTGACAAAGTCTACGGTAACTCGGATAACAGCTCTGTACAATTGTGGTGAGAAGAATAGCATATCAGAATGCTATTTTGAAATGTGGGTTTGTGCTGTTTCGGCGGCATGAGGGGGACCTACACATTATTAGGCAGGTGGTTTAAATGTTGTGGCTGATCAGTGTATATATAGTGCATTCAAAAGTATTCAGACCCCTTCATTTTTTTCACATTTTATGTTTCAGCCCTATGCTTAAATGCTTTAATTGTTTGTTTTGTTTTTCTCATATCACTCCATACTCCATAATGACAAAGCAAAAAACAGATTTTTGATCACTTTATCAGCAAATGTATTAAAAAGAAAAAACTGAAATATCACATTAACATAAGTATTCAGACCCTTTGCTATGATACTTGAAATTGAGCTCAGTTGCATCCCATTTCTCTGGATCATCTTTGAGATGTTTCTACACTTTGATTGGAGTCCACATGTAGCAAATTCAACTGATTGGACATAATTTGGAAAGGCACTCACCTGTCTATATAAGGTCTTACAGCTGAAAATGCATATCAGAGCAAACACCAAGCCATGAGTTCAAAGGAACTGCCTGTAGAGCTCAGAGACAGGATTGTGTTGAGGCACAGATCTGGGGAAGGCTTCAAAAAAATTTTGGCTGCATTGAAAGTTCCCAAGAGCACAGTGGCCTCCATAATTCTTAAATGGAAGAAGTTTGGAACAACTAGGACTCTTCATAGAGCTGGCCACCCAGCCAAACTGAGCAATCGTGGGAGAAGGGCCTTGGTAAGAGAGGTGACCAAGAACTCGATGGTCAATCTGGTTGAGCTACAGAGATCATGTGTGGAGATGGGTGAAACTTGCAGAAGAACAACCATCACTGCAACACTCCACCGATCTGGCCTTTGTGGCAGAGTTTCCAGATGGAAGCCTCAGTGCAAGACACATGAAAGCCTGCTTGGAATTTCCAAATAAGCACCTAAAGGACTCTCAGACTATGAGAAACGAGATTCTCTGGTCTGATTAAATGAAGATTGAACTGTTTGGCCTCAATTCCAAGCGTTCATGCCTGGAGAAAACCAGGCATTGCTCATCACCTGCGCAATACCATCCCAACGTTGAAGCATGGTGGTGGTAGCATCATGCTGTGGGGGTGTTTTTCAGTAGCAGAGACTGGGTAGCAGTCCGGTGGTCAGGGTTGAAAGAATGCTGAATGCAGCAAAACAGAGATACCCTTAATGAAAACCTGGTCCAGATTGCTCAGGACCTCAGACTTGGCCGAAGGTTCAACTTCCAACAGGACAATGCAAAAGTGGCTTAGGGACAACTATGTGAATGTCCTTGGGTGGCCCAGCCAGAGCCCCAGAATTGAATTGAATCCAATCAAACATCTCTGAAAATGGCTGTCCACCGATGGTCCCCATCCAACCAGACAGAGCTTGAGAGGATCTGCAGAGAAGAATGGCAGAAAATCCCCAAATCTAAGTGTGCAAAGCTTGTCACATTATACCCAAAAAGACTTGAGGCTGTAATTGCTGCCAAAGGTGCTTCAACTAAGTACTGAGTTAAGGGTCTGAATACTTATGTCAATGTGATATTTCATTTTTTTTCTTTTTAACAAAGTTATCAAAAATCTGGTTTTTGCTTTGTCATTATAGGTTATGAAGTGAAATTTTTTATTTTAAGAATTTTAGCATAAGATTGCAACATAAAGAGTCACGTGATGCCATGCGAGGTTTGGACGTGTAAATGGCGAGCTCTGCGCACTTTGCTGGTTTTAATACTTTTTATGTCATAAACCGAGGAGATTCGATACACCCTGATCCTTAACTGTTCTAAAACAATATGTCAAAGAATTCAAAATCCTCGGGCTCTGGAGACATTAAAAGACACTTACGGTCTCAAGCTGATGGCCCTGACAAGGCCGCGGACCAGGGAGCCGATTTGGCCAGAGAAGTGAGGGAAATTCAGTGAGAATTGTTGAACTTGTCGGCAATGCTGATGAAGGTCATTGCTGACTTGGAGGATCTTGCTGTAATATGTCGATTGATCACTGCCATGGAAACTAAATTCACTGAGGTGGTTACAAGAGTGGGGGATGTTGAGAAATGGATCAATTATCTGGAGTCATCGGAGAGCGAATTATCTGTTAATCCGCTAGCGACCAAGGTGGATTTGGAGCACGTCTGGGAAAAGTTTGAGGATATGGAAAATCGTAGTCAGCAGAATAACGTCCGGATTGTTGGAATTCCTGAGGCCGAAGAAGGTTGGGATATGGTGAAATTCCTGGACAGGCTACTTCCGAGTCTGATCGACATAACAGGCCATAAACTGGAAATCAAGCGAGCTCACAGGGTTCCATCTCGGAGATCCGCTGAGGAGACAGGCCCTGATCAATTCTGGCCAAATTTCTGAGATCATCCGAAAAAAAATCTCGTGTTACGCAAGGCGAGGAGTAAAGGAAGGCTTTCTTGGAAGAACCACAGCATTTTCTTGTTCCCAGACTTTGCGAATTCGACGAGAGAAATGTTTATTGTAATCGATTAAAGGAATGCAAGAAACTCTTACATCAACGGAAGGTCGCTTTGCAAAGAGTCCAAATATGATGCTGAAAGGTTGAACTATCAGCCATTAATTCATTTAAATGTTAATAGGTCAACTTCTGTGAATTATTGTGTTAATCGAACAATTACAGTTAAGAAACAGTTCTGTTAATAAACATGGAGTGGATATGTTGCTGTTGATGTCCATTTTAAGGATTCCAAGCATATGTATAGATGAATTTGTCTTTCTTTGTGGCCTCTCTTTGGTTCAGCCATTGCTGCCACAAGTGCAGTTAATTAACATGCTGCACCTGGAAGTCCTAAGGAATTTTTATGGCCATCTTTGCTTAGGATGGGAGTCAAGATTTTCATGCTAAGAAACCTGTGGACCAATGTAAAGTTCCTTCCAACATGGAGATAGATCTATGGGTTTCCTTTCTACCCCATAGGTGTCTGGCTGTTGTCTGAGCAGCTTTATCTGATGGCTGCTTGGCATATGTGTAAGTCCACCAAGACCCAATCAAAATGAAGCAACTTTTCACTGAGACAGTTAGAGAGGGGCCCTGCCATAAACTGAAGGCCCTGGGATGCCATCTTGTCCATTGTTCACTACACTCCTGGACCAAAACCATTTTGGTTCTGAAACATGTCTTATTTTGCAAAATCACACTGAATGTACAATTAGAAGAGAGTTTGATTTTTTTAATTATAATTTTTTTTCTATGTTTCTTTTGTTTTTTGTGGCAATTTTAGAAACTGTACATTCCCTTTTACCTCCAACCCCTCATCTCTACAAAAATCACAGGACAGGGAAGGGACTCTGATCTGTCACGTACTATAATTAATGTTTACATATTTACAGGTGAACACAATCAGGTAAGACTCCAATGGAAAATTATCTGAATATGCTTGGTTCTAGATTCCGAGCAGCATATTTCTCCTTGGATCACTCTAGACTCAGTGTACCAACAACAGCTGTTCAAGCTCTGCCAACTCTCAACCCAATGGACAAATCAAAACCTATCACTGTTCTCATTGAGCCCAATGGACCAATCACTGAGTCTGAATACCAGTTTCAATCTCAACCTCTCAAAACATGAGAATCCTCATTAGAATAATAAAATATTTCCTAAGAAATACTTTAGTTAGAAAACAAAGCAGATTAAAGGAGTTGCAAAATGTTTATTTATATACACACATATGTTCTCATATTGTTCTTATCTGAGCAAGCAGATAAGCTGTACATTGCCAAAGGCAGTTTTTTAATTTGGTTTTACAAAAATAGAAACCATTGAAAATAAAAATAAGAGATGCTGTTTAATCCGAAAGTATAGACTACAGATAGAGAAGATTTGGCTGTTAATGTCTGATTTTACTACATCAAGACAATATGAGAATATTTTATTCAAACTGTCTTTTGATGACATGCATTTTAAAGAGCACCTATTATGGTTTTTAAACGTGGCTAATTTTGTTTTAAAGGTCTCATACAATAGATTTACATGCATCCAATGTCAAAAAACACTTTAATTTGCTCATAATTTAAATTGCAGCATTACCTTTTTTCCCAGTGTCAAAAACAACTCGTTCAATGATCCGCTCTAAAGGATTCATTCTAAACTCCTCCTTTCAGAGAGCCTTCTCTGCTCTGATTGGTCAGATGCCCCAGTCTGTTGTGATTGGTCTACCGCTTAGTGTAGTGTTTGAGGGAAGGTCAAAGCTGTTCGCGAGCAGCCAATGAAGACCAGAGGCGGGGTTTTTTATTACCAATTTACATAGCTTAGTACAGGGATAAGTCTGGAATTACTAACGACTCGTTTCAGGTGTTCAGAATAGGTTCTTTCTTTTGGGAGTCAATAACTCCATTGACTTTTTTACATTCACAAACAGCTATATAACACACTACATGAAAGGTAATATTTGAAAAACCATAACAGGTGCTCTTTAAGTTACAATTTCCCACAATCCATTGAAGAAGAGGCAAAAATGTATGTGTTGCAGGAAGAAAAATAAATCACAAAAACATATCCATCTGTTATTAATGCTGGTGTAGATTAATGTAGCCACACTGGCATTAAATGCATTTCAGAAATAACAAGCATGTATTTAAAATACTGAAGTACATAAAATGTATAATTACAAAGAAATGTTACACTCAATATTATTTATTAGGGATTGAAAACATACAGCAGGGCCCCAAAACTATTCTAATGACAGCAGTTGTACCGCATAACATTTCAAATTTGTGTACTTCAGCTTCACATGGGTTGTTAAGAATTTGGTTTCAGTGTGTTTGAGTGGATAAGGAAAGCTGGACACAGACAGACACAGACACACACCTCAACTGCATTAAACATACAGAAATAATGATGCCATTTCTTCCAGGGATCCGTAAACAGGTTTCTTGTACACCCAAACTCACACACACATATTCACTCACACACTCACGCACGCACATCTCTCCTTACACCTGGTCTCTGAGTTTAGCCAGTCTTTGAGAGAGCTCATCCTACAGTGAAAAAGAAAAAAGTAGTAGTAGATATTTTACATATTCGTATGTTTGTATAAGAGTGTGTGTGTGTTTTAATACCTGTTCTGTAGATGCTACACTGGTTCCCACTGATCCCGTCTGACCTTGAGGAAGCTCCATATTGAGGTCCAAGCTGAACACACAAGTATAGACATTACTAATTTACAGTATATCTATTTAAAATTGCTTTTACTGACTGAATTAGCATAATTATTTTCATTACTTTCTGAATATATATATATAATTATAAAAAACAATTGTTGATTTTCTTAATGAATGAGCTTTTTGACATAATACAAAATAGTTTTAGAGACTATTTCATATTGAACAAAAGTATGCATTAACAACACCTGAAATCAAAATAACGAATCTCAGTATTAAATTATTTTTTTTTTAAAATATCCTACCCAGCCTCATCCGCCATTTCCATCATGAGCGCATCAACTTGACCCTGTGGTGTGGTCAGTGTTGTGGTGCTGCTCATCGTGTCCTCCATCTGAGCTGTCTGTACATCCAGAGTTTCAAACTGACGCTCAAACTTATCCATCAGGGCAGAAATCTGACAAATCACAACACAAAGAACAAACATCACTAATAAGAACTGATCACTTACTGCACCACAATTTGGATTGCGTCAAAGAGCTGATGACTGAAAACACTTCATTTGAAAAAAAGTGAATGCAAAGCAAGACACAGAAGCACTGCTCTCTCTCCCTTTACCTTCTCAAGGTTCATGCTTTTCAGGGTGGCATCCATTCCTTTTACCACCCCAGCCATGGACTTGGTGACCTGCAGAATAAAAGTCAAAAGTTAAATATTAAATCTATGGGATACATAATTTAGTTTGTCTGGTTTAGAGGAAAATGGTCTATATGCATGTACCTGGTTCATGGTGACTGCGGTCTGTACTCGTGCAGCCACTGCATCCACTCTGGCACTCATTCTGAGGAAGTTCACTGATTGGTTCTTCTGGCGGATGGCGTTTTCTGCATGTATCCGTGCAACCTCCATATTGCCTTTCTGGATTGCCTAGGCAAGCAAAACACAAGCATGTGCACCACACTTCAACAAGGAATATATCAAGAAAAACATTTAATTCGTAAAGCAGCTCAGAATTCCCTGAGCGGGTTTGTGTGAATTTTTTGGGTCTAGATGCATTTGTACAGCTAATGATTATATTCCAGGAATGGATGGATTCAAATAATTGTTTTCAATGTTGAATACAATAATTGCGGTTTATTTCAAAAGGGCTTTTTTTTTTTTTACCTTCTTGACCTTGGCCTTCTCTACCTTCTCTTCTTTGTCGCATTTCTTAGAACTCCGCTGAAGTTCTTTGGCTGCAAACTTGAGGTTAAACAAATTCTCTGGAATTGAAGGTCAAGGAAATAATTTGTAGTAAAATACGTAAAATTATTATTTATTTATTTTTAAGTAAAAAGAGAGATTTCCCTAATGGCATGTAAAACAATATCATTACACACCGTTACAGACTGAACAAACTAGACCGACAGGCTGGACAGTGAGTTCACCTACTTACAGGTGGGGACATTACGTAATCCTACGTCACAGTCATTGGCTCTACCTGTCGGAATCTGGTGATGTGGGGAAAAGAGTATCTAATTATGTTTACATCACCTATTCATCGAAATATACATTTAGCATTTCTTTAAAAATATATATATTAACAGTACATCGAGTTCACTTTTTTTAACTTTCCATTCAAATTCGTTGTCAACACTGGACCCAGAAACATAGAAAGTGGGTTATCTGAGATATAGCGATGATATTGAGCCGCCTATAAGTACATACTAAAATGATATCACCACCGCATTTAACCTATATATAACTCTCAGTAAACGTGTTTACGGTAGGAATCCCAGCGGTAAAGTAGACTGGAAGGGGCCCCGACCCCTCCGGGTCGTTAGGATACTTTCCATGTTCGACGTAACGTCCCGGTTCTGTTGCTGGTTGCTCTGAAGGATCAGTGCCGAGTTAGACGGTCAAAGTAGGTTTCAAACGTCTTTTTGACGAGCTTAACCTGCGTTTGGATCAGTAACAGTCCTCCCTGTCTGTTTGTAGTAATTTCCCTGCTTTCACTTCCGGCTTCTCTAAACAACTGGAGTGATGTCACAGTCATGCGCTCAAATCAGATGACGTCACGGGCAAAAGAGCAGGGGTCGGTTGCACCAGCTGTGCGTAAGTTAAAACTTACCCTAGTTGTGGCATAAATGGCATCAAGTCACAATTTACGTACTACTAAATATTTGAGCGTTGCACCATTAAACTTAAGTAGAACGTAACCCTACGTATAAACTAAATATTTACGGAAGCCTCCGACCAGGAGTAACGGATGGAATTATGACATCAATGAGCTCATGTTTTGCTTGACAGGCATCAATCATTTCGACATACATTATGATGCTGACATTTACGAGAGAGAGAGAGAGAGAGAGAGAGAGAGAGAGAGAGAGTGTACTTTTAAGCATCTCTTCAGCATGAAACCGTTCTAACGGGGCAGTTTTCAGGATGCGTCGCCCAGTGTCACGTTTCAACACATTCAAAATATATATAGGATATTAAAATGAATAAATGTCTGTTTTTCCAGCCTATTGTATTCGTATTTATTGATCACCTCTTATTTATTTTAGATACAGTTCCTATATATTATTTACACAGGGCAAATATACTATTTATCAAATCTTATTTTATTACGTATCGTATTTTAATGGGGATATAATTTATTAAAGCTAACAGTTATGTGAGCAGACAAGGTTTGAACATCAACCGTAACAAGATCAAATTGAAGTTCATGGCTTTTTAACACTTCTGTGTATAAATTTGAAGGCTGTTTTTGGATCAGTACAGGTAAACGTCATAATATGCGACTACGCATTATTTTATGAAGAGCTTACGACCTACTAGTTAAGCAGGGCCATAGCCAGGGTTTAGAAATTAGTGAGGTACAGATTTTTTCTTCTTTTAATAGATCTTATTTATGGCAATTCATACCAATATTACATCTAAACACAACCAAAGTTATACACTACAGTCACACAAACTCATTATCTATAATGAAATACATACAGAGGGACCTGTTGGCAAAAATACTTTTATTAAAGTTGCACAATCTCTTCTTCTGTGTGTGTGTGTCTGCGTTGTGACAGAGAGGGACAGAGAGAAGAGAGATAGATAGTAAAAAAAGAAAGAGAGAGAGAGAGAGTCAGGAGAAGATTAGACCAAAAAAGCTATTAAACTATTCTGAAAAGGACTATTTGATTACATCAGGTTTCATATTCTCTTATGTAAAAACTGAGATTATATTGTGCACTAACTATGTAAAGTGACAATACAGATGCAAAAAAGGAGATCCACAGCATTATGCAGATACTGTAATGTTAGCCATAATGTGCATTAATGTCAGTGCCACATATACACAGTTTGGAACAAAAACTTTTCAACCAGGCCAACCCCCTCTGAGGTGTTAATACATTGATCTGTGCTGGAAACCCTGTATGACACACAATGTATGACATCTTTTTGTTCTGGTTAACAGGGAGAATAATAAGTTGCAATTTACAGACTTTCAAGTGTGATCTCTCTTCAATCACAAATAAATTATTGCTCCAGGAAGGCCATAATTATATTCAAAGTGGCTCTTTAAGGCTCCTACCTGGCAGTGAAGGCTTGAACCGGGCAGTGGGCAAAGCAATGTTTGGTTGAAGAACACACTAACAACAGGCCGTTCATCATGGTCTTTCTCTCCACTTCTTGGCTCACTGAAATTGCATAAAATAAGACATACAGACACACAAATTATGATCTGGTAGTGCAAATGTGACAATCTTGGAATACTAATCTTCACAACATGCATTACCTTTTGGAAGGCTAGTTGGATCCTCCTGTGGCCAGAGGCATCCCACCACCTGAGAACTCTCTCTTTGTCAGTTTTCACATTCCAGTGAACATGCATAAGCGCCAGTCCTGTGAGCCGTTCATTGGACATGCTGGCTCTAAGCCATGTTTTCAGCCTTCACATGGCAGAGAATGACCTTTCACAGGCACATGTTGTCACTGGAAGTGTTAGAAACAGTTTCAACAAACATTTTATGTTGGGAAAGAAGGCCATTTATGTTGCTTGCAGAGTTTCCAAAGTTGATGTAAGCAGGGACTCATCTTCCAAGTGAAACGTGTGCCTCCAGTGTTCTATTTCCTGCTTCACTCTATCTGGGTCATGTAGGTCTTCTCGGTACCACTCTACCAGCACTTCCTCCCTTTCTTCTGTCAGCTTTTTTAGAGCTTTTGTTACCAGATAAGCTGCTAGCATCGCAGGCTCATTCCTTTGAGAGAACCTGGCATCCAGCTCACTAGTGATGTGGTCTATAAAAGGATAAAAGACATTTACACTGTAGTGGTCTTCCACTGACTCTGTGGGTAAGTTAGGCCTATAGTTCTGTTTCACAGAAATTCTCCGCTTGGCTGGGACCACATCAACAGAGTTGGCCAGGGCTGTGGCTTTTTGAAAACTAATTCCTTGCTCACATCTCTGTTTGGTTATGAATTTATGTACATTTCTTGCCTCCTCGTATGCTGTGATGATGTCCAAGTTAGTAGCCTCCAATTGTTTGGTGAGGGGCTGCATGTAACCTAGGACATGGTTGGTCATCACAGCAGTAATGATAGTCTCGAATGATTCCATACTATGCCGGAAATTACTAGCCTTTCCAGAGATGGAGGTTGGTTCTGTCTCCATGCTCTTCAAAGCAGAATGTGCAGCAGTGAACTTTTCCACAAAAGCGCATAATGTGGTTGCTCTGGTGCCCTGTCTGGTGTCGACATCAACGGGATCCCTGCTGTCCTTGATTGGCCATCTTCTCTTCTGCTCTCTTTCTGCAAAGCATCTTTCCTGACACCTGTGGCTGAGAAGAACACAGCAATCCTTTCAATGATGGACATGGCAGTGTACACCCTACAGTGGGTGAACACTGCCCTGGGGTACAGTTCCTGGATTCTCTTTTGCACCCCACTCACTTTTCCACTTATTGTAGAGGCCCCATCATAGCCCTGACCCCTAAGGAAGATTTGCATGAAGACCTCACTTTGCGAGCTGCCTGAGAATGGCTTCAGTTATTGTTGCTGCATCTTGTTTTTGTAAGGGACAGAAACCAAGAAAATCCTCTCTTATCTCAGTTTTTTCTTCCTCCTCACTGATGTAGCAGACACATATTGACATCTGTTCAATCCCACTTATGTCCATGGACTCATCAGCTAATACAGTAAAGTACTTGGCCTCCTTTATTTTCTTTAACAGGGTCTCTCTGACTTCTTCGCACAGCATTCTATTAACTCATTCTGAGTTTGTGGGGAAAGGTACATTCCATTTTGGGGTGCTGTCTGCAGATGTTGCTTTAGGGCAGAATCAAATTCTGCTTTCCAACTAACAAAGTGCTTGAAGTTCCCATTTTCACCTCTTTCTCCCTCCCAGCTCCCCTGAAATGCCACATTTCGCTAGCCAAGACACACGCTTATATCAGTGATGGATAAGAGACTCTTACGATTGGCTATAAACTTTTCATCATATTTTTGGCTAATAACTGAGCCAATGTTCTTTTTATTTCCTTGGACTACAGACAGGTAGTTCTCTGCCAGGTGAGTGGCTCTTTGATGCCCCACTGTCAAGCTATGACTTGAGATAATACCTCGCTTTTCACCAATAGCGTTCTTCCAATCAGTGCAGCCCTTTGTAATGAAGCTAAAGTTGGAACCCTTAACCTTATTAAAGGCGAGGCCATGAGCACAATAGGCTGCATCTTCATGAGGTGAGTAGCGAAGCCATTCATATTTCTTCTCCCACAGGACATTATATTTTAGCTGGTTTCCTTCAAATGCCCGATGGGGATACCTATGCTGCTCTGTTGGCACCCACTTATTTAGGAGCAAACAGGTTTTCTCTGTATCTGTAAGTACCTGACTCTGTATGACTTTATTCTTTAATTTTACAGGATCAAAAGGATGTAAAGTGACTCCTGTTTCTCTGTCCTGCTCATCTCTGTTCTCCTCCTCTCTTCCCTCCTCCTCTCTGTTCTATTGTCTGACTGTCTCCTCTCTGTCCTCCTCCTCTCTGTTCTTCTGTCTGTCCTGCTTCTCTCTGTCCTCCTCCTCCTCTCTGTTCTGTCTGTCCTCCTCTCTGTTCTTCTGTCTGTCCTGCTCCTCTCTCTTCTCCTCCTCTCTGTTCTGTCTGTCCTGCTCCTCTCTCTTCTCCTCCTCTCTGTTCTGTCTGTCCTGCTCCTCTCTCTTCTCCTCCTCTCTGTTCTCCTCTCTGTCCTCATGGTCATATTTTTCTCTGTTTTCTTCTGGTTTTGTATTTTTATTTACAAATAAATCTAGTGTATTCTGTAATAACCTTTTCGGCATTCTTCTTCTCACTATTCTGTCTGACTTGTTCTCTGTGGGAGGAGGGATCGTGGAGGTTGATTAGACCTTAATTGATTACATCACAGCATGTTGCTTGAAAACAATTTACTAAGGGTTTGAATGAATTGAGTCCTGCACATGTTAACAAGCTAGTTAGCCATCATAACCTCAAGCCAGCTAGCCTTGCTTGAGTCCTTAACTCTAACTGTTACTGCTTCAAATATATGAAATGCTGCATACTGTATCAACATTGATGCTGTAGTTAATTAATGCTTCTTAGCAATAACTTATCTTTTACAGGGTTGCCTACTTAGTTTGGGTACCTGGCTGTAGTGAGATTTTGATGCCATGGGCTTAATCATGCGAACGAGCAGTTGTGCACTTAATCACGTGCACATAATTGGACTCAATTCAGGGTCCCCTCATCTCCTTCTCTCTCTTTTAGCTTCTAAAAATACCTCAATAAACTCAACCGGAATAACAGAGTTGATAAGTCTTTCTTGAAAACATACATTGTATTAGTAGCTAGCTAACTAGTTGCATAGAAAAAACGAATGCCATTGTTTAGCGTTGCTTTCTTCTCTCATGCCGTGCACTTAAGGTTAGCTTAATTTTAACTAAGTTACATTTATTCAAAACAAATATTATATAGTTAGTTTATAGCAAACACCCTGGGTTACTTAAATAATTAATGATTGTTAGCTGTCCTAGTCACATAACTTAGTTCATGCCAAGTCAGTTCGACATTGGACTGTGGCTGGATTGCTTGATCCTGGCTGGCTGTGAACTTGAGCAGCTATCCAATCAACACAGAGATAAGCATCATGCATCAATCAGAGAGTAATTTAAGATGCAGCTCCATGGAAACACCCGCTGTGAGGATAGACCAGATGTTTTCAACTCCTGATTATACAGATAATAGCACCAATTGTTTTTTTATTAGAAAAATGTTTACAGATAGACATATTTTTTTAAAATAATTACCGAGGTCCGGACCTCGTGACCTCATAGCTGGCTACGGCCCTGTAGTTAAGTCTTGCCTTAAGAACAGGTAGTGGAACTGAATTAAGCACTGACTTAGTTACAACCTAAATAGTAGTTACTAAGCCCTTAGTGTGAACTTTATGTCCCAACTTACATGAGAACTTACGCACAGCTGGTACAACCCTATCCAGGACCATAGAAATAATGCAGGACATGTATAAAATAAATATACGTGTACACACACACACATGTAAGGGGCCACCCACTGGTCCAATGGTGGTATCCATTGGCTTGGCTGAAGGTCTCCTGCGTGTTCTGTCTTATCGTGCAAATTAAATAATATTTTGATTATTTGATTTGAGTTCCATGTTTTATTAATCTTATCATTAATTATTTTCTTTATTTCATCTGACTCCAATTATGAAAAACCTTGTTGATGTATCTATGCTCTGAATTTAAGTTTTGTATCTTATTATTTTTAGTAATTCTCTCTTCTAGACTGCATTTGTTATTTCAATGTTATTTGGGTGCTGTGCCAGCCGGACGCAGGTCCTTTAACTACAGAACTCATCAGTTTCAGATATTTGTAAGTTTTAGACTAAGTCCTTATAGGTTCCCGTCTTTATCCATTTAGTCTTATTTGGCTAAGTTCAATATAGATTCTCGACTCACCATTTAGCCCCAGTCAATTAATTTCTGTTTAACAGATTCTCGGTCCTACCCTTAGTATTCCTGTTTAATTCTACTTGGCTAAGTTCTATTTTTGGTGTCCTTAAAGTGACCTGAGGTGAGAGAGAGAGAACAGATGTGAGTGTGATTTGCATTTTATGGTCCCTAATCAGTGGGGTTTTTCTCATCATCATGATGGTGCCGCGGATGGCTGCCTCGCTCCTCAGTTCTTTTGTTATTTTTGTTTGTTCGTCCTGTGTTTAGTAATCTTTTTCCAGTCAGTTTTAACAGAGACGAACTGCTGAACATTCGACAGCATGTACCAGACAATCTTTTCCCGGTTTTCGAATATTCAGACGTTTTGCTAGACATTTTAGTTGGAGGTGCAGGCGAGGGAGACGAGTCGGTGCGCTGGTCAAACTCCGTTGGCACAGATTTCGAACAGCGCTGCCGAGTATTCACTTAGCGAATCTCCGCTCTCTTCCTAACAAAACGGATGAATTACATCTCCTCACATGCACAAACAAGGATTTTTCAACCTCTGCTGCCTTGTGCTTCACAGAAACCTGGCTGAGTGAAGCCATTGCGGACAGCGCGTTACATCTGATGGGCTTCCAGCTGTTCAGAGCGGATCGCATCGCTGAGTTAACGGGGAAAACGAGAGGCGGTGGAACATGCATTTATATCAATGAAAGTTGGTGTACAGATGTAACAGCGTTAAAGAGGATGTGCTGTCTTAATTTGGAAGCACTCTTTATTAACTGTAAGCCTTTCTACGTGACGCGGGAGTTTTCCTCGTTTATTCTGGTGAGTGTGTATATCACACCAAATGCGTGTTTAAACACAGCGCTGCAACAGCTGGCTGATCAAATCACAGACATGGAACAACAATACCCGGACTCGGTTATTATTATTCTTGGGGATTTTAACAAAGCAAATCTCACACGTGAACTGCCCAAATACAAACAGCATATCACATGCCCCACCAGAGACAGGAACATACTGGATCATTGTTACACAACAATAAAGGATGCATATTGCTCTGTCCCTAGAGCAGCTTTGGGACTCTCTGATCACTGTCTGGTTCATCTTCTTCCAACCTACAGGCAGAAATTAAAATCAACCAAGCCAGTAGTAAGGACTGTAAAGAGATGGACCAATTAAGCAGAGCGGGAACTACAAGCCTGCTTCGATTGCACGGATTGGAGTGTTTTTGAGGCTGCAGCAACAGACCTGGATGAGCTCACAGATACTGTTACATCATATATCAATTTCTGTGAGGATATGTGCATTCGTACTAGGACTTATTTAAAGTTCAACAATGACAAACCGTGGTTTACAGCAGAGCTCAAGCAGCTTCGTCAGGCCAAAGAGGATGCTTACAGGGGTGGGGATAAAGTCTTGTACAATCAGGCCAGGAACACACTGAACAGGGAAATCAGAGTGGCTAAAAGAAGATACTCTGAGAAGCTGAAAAACAGGTTTTCAGCTAACGACCCTGCATCAGTGTGGAGTGGCATGAAACAACTCACAAATTACAGGACTCCTACCCCCAACCCTGTAGGGAACCAACAACTGGCTGACGACCTGAATGTGTTCTACTGCAGATTTGAAAGGCCCAATCTCACACCCCACACCCACTCTGACCTTCACTTCACACAAACACCAACACCCCCTGCAACCCCCCTCCTCCCTCCTCCTGCTACTCAACCTGCACTTAAGATCTGTGAAGATGATGTGAGCCGCATCTTTCGGAAACAAAAGATGAGGAAGGCTTCAGGCCCAGATGGCATCTCACCAGCGTGTCTTTGATCCTGTGCTAACCAGCTGGCCCCAGTCTTCACACAGATCTTCAACAGATCACTGGAGCAGTGTGAAGTCCCAAGCTGCTTCAAACGCTCAATCATTATTCCTGTCCCAAAGAAACCAAAAATCACAGGACTTAATGACTACAGACCTGTCGCCCTGACGTCTGTGGTCATGAAATCATTTGAGAGACTGCTGTTGGCCCACCTGAAGAACATCACTGGACCCTTTCTAGATCCCCTTCAATTTGCTTATCGAGCAAACAGGTCTGTGGATGATGCAGTCAACATAGGATTGCATCATATCCTGCAACATCTGGACAGACCAGGGACATATGCAAGGATCCTTTTTGTGGACTTCAGTTTAGCTTTCAACACCATCATCCCAGCTATACTCCAGAATAAATTACACCAACTCTCTTTTCCCATGTCTATCTGTCAGTGGATTACCAGCTTTCTGACGGACAGGCAGCAGCTTGTGAGACAGGGGAAACTCACTTCTAGCACCTGTACAATCAGCACTGGTGCCCCCCAGGGATGTGTGCTCTCCCCACTACTCTTCTCCAATGAATGCATCGCCAAGGACCCCTCTGTCAAGCTCCTGAAGTTTGCAGATGACACCACTGTCATCGCCCTCATCCGAGATGACGATGAGTCTGCATACAGAAGGGAGGTTGAACAGCTGGCTGTCTGGTGCAGTCAAAACAACCTTGAGCTGAACACACTCAAAATGTTGGAGATCATTGTGGACTTTAGGAGAAACACCCCAACACTGACCCCTCTCACCATTGTAAACAGCACTGTGGCAGCAGTGGAGTCATTCAGGTTCCTGGGCACTACCATCTCACAGGACCTGAAGTGGGAGACCCACATTGACTCCATTGTGAAAAAGGCCCAGCAGAGGTTGTACTTCCTTCACCAGCTGAGGAAATTCAACCTGCCACAGGTGCTGCTGATACAGTTTTACTCAGCAGTCATTGAGTCTGTCCTCTGCACTTCAGTAACTGTCTGGTTTGGTTCAACTATGAAATCAGACATCAGAAGACTACATAGGACAACCCCCCCCCCCCCACTCTGTATATGAACTATACACTTCCAGAGTGAGGAAAAAGGCTGGAAAAATCACTCTGGACCCAACTCACCCTGCCCACTACCTTTTTGAACTGCTGCCTTCTGGCAATGCTTCAGAGCTCTGAGCACCAGAACCATCAGGCACAGGAACAGTTTTTTCCCTCAGGCTATCCATCTCATGAACAGTTAAATTGCCCCATTGAGCAATAACTATGTGCAATACACAGTAAAGTCTTTCTTATATTTATCCAACACACCCAACCTCTTCTGCCATTTCATTCCTCTGGAAAAAAAAAAACATATGCACTGTACATAACAGATTGTATTAGATTTGCACTACCCATGTGTATGTGTGTGTCTGTACGTATGTGTATAATTAGTTTTATTTTTTATTTTTTATTATTATCTATGTCTTGCTGCTGTTTTTGTATTGTTTTTGTATTGTTGTACACTGGAAGCTCCTGTCACCAAGACAAATTCCTTGTATGTGTAAGCATACTTGGCAATAAAGCTGATTCTGATTCTGATTATAGATTCTCGGTTCACTGTTTAGACTTTTACATACTTAACTAATGGGTTACTTCTGAAGTAGCTTAGTTAAGCCAACTCTAACCATAGATTTGTAGTTAATAAGAAATATACTAGAAAACAGTCCTTCAGAATTAATCATAATAACAATTAATAGTAATACTTTCAAACAATCCAATTAAAATAATAAATCAAACTCAAAGCTATCAGTGAACCAAGCATAATAATATAATTAAAGTTGCATTCCATTCAAACATTTACCAAACATAAGAAATTCAAACTGCAATTACCTAGTAGAGAAAAACTACACACAGTAGTAGAGAAAAACTACACACAATGTTTTCTGTATGGGTCATCTGGCTACAAAGACCCTGATTCCTTTGTCATCATTCCCTAAATACCAAATGATTCTATTGTTATTTCAGATGTGTGTGTTTGATGCTATTTAGGATCTGGTTTTACAATTTAGGGGGTTGCAAGCAAGTTCTTTGAAGCTTGCATTTACGTTTACAAAGAATTCCATATGGTTCCTGTGGGAGGGACATACTGATACTTACAGAATTCTACTAAACTCTGAAACCTTACTAGTGACTTGATTTTGCTGGAAGGGAATGAGACGGTGTTACCAGTCACAATAAGATCTTTCAAATGATACCAAATATGTATGATCAGAAAACCTTTTACATTACAGAACAGGATAAGTCATAACTTAGTTTTTTGGTGTCCTTAAAGTGACCTGAGGTGAGAGAGAGAGAACAGATGTGAGTGTGATTTGCGTTTTATGGTCCCTAATCAGTGGGGTGTTTTGTCTCAGGTGGAGATGTCTTCTGTGTGAGAGTTTTATGACGTTGGTTCTTGCAGAGTTCTTTGACTTTTACCGGAAGTGATGCAGACAATTTCTTACACACAGTCTTACACACACACACACACACACACACAGTATATACATATTCTTATATACAGGTATATGCACATACAAATATATATATATATATATATTTGTATGTACATATGTACATGTTCCTGAACATCCATACACAAGTACACAGAATCTATACAGTGGCCCCAAAAAATATATTTGGACCCTTGTTGAACTTAAAAATGCATGAATTCCTTTGCATTTGAGAACAAAACATCAAACCAATTTGCATTTATTGTAAAGATAACATAAGCACACTTTTCAAGCAGAACATTTAAAGAGCACCTATTATGGTTTTACAAATATTACCTTTCATGTAGTGTGTTATATAGCTGTTTGTGAATGTAAAAAAGTCTGCAAAGTTTCAAAAATTTAAGTGCACGGCAAATGGAGTTATTGACTACCAAAAGAAAGAACCGATTCTGAACACCTGAAACGAGTCGTTAGCAATTCCAGACTTACTGCCTGTACTAACCTACGTAATTTGGTAACAAAAAACCCGCCTCTGGTCTTCATTGGCTGCTGGTGAACAGCTTTGACCCGCCCTCAAACACTACAAACACTGCGGTAGACCAGTCACAACAGACTGGGGCATCTGATCAATCAGAGCAGAGTAGGCTCTCTGAAATTTGGAGTTTAGAATTAATCCTTTAGAACTGATCATTGAACAAGTCATTTTTGACACTAGGAAAAAAAGGTAATGCTGCAATTTAAATTTTGAGCAAATTAAAGTGTTTTTTGACCTTGGATGCATGTAAATCTATTGTATGAGACCTTTAAAACAAAATTAGGCATGTTTAAAAACCATAATAGCTGCAAAACAACAGATATATGGTGTCAAATTTAGACAAAAAATCATTTGAATACTTGATAACGGTTTCATTAAAGATTACAAGTTCAAGTGTATTAGTTTGCAATCCTTTCGTTCGCAGAACTTCTTGACAATGTCTGGGCATAAAATCAACAAGTTTCTGTAAAAGCTGTGGTGAAAGTTTCCTCCAGGTTTCAGCCACCAAAGCTTTCAGTTCATCCACACTAGAACATCGACAAGAAGTTTGCAATCAAAAGGATTGCAAACTAAAAACTTAAACACTGAACTCATTGAACCCTTTGTGATGTTCCTCAAACCATTCCTGAACAATTTTGGCAGTGTGGCAGGGCATGTTATCCTGCTTAAAGTGGCCACTGCTATCAGGGAATACCGTTGCCATGAAGGGGTGTACGTGGTCTGCAACAATCTTTAGGTAGGTGGTATGTGTCAAAGTAACATCCATATGAATGCCAGAACCCAAGGTTTCCCAGCAGAACATTGCCCAGAGCATCACACTGCCTTCACCGGCCATGCAAGGGTCGGACGTGTGAACAGCGAGCTCTGCCACTTTGCTAGTTTTTCATTCTTTTCGTGTCATAAACCGGTGAGATTCGATACACCCTGTTCCATAACTGTTCTGTGAGGTCAATATGTCAAAGAATTCAAAATCATCTGGCTCTGGAGACATTAAAAGACACTTACGTTCTCAAGCTGATACTCCTGACAGGGCCACAGACCAGGGACTCGGTTGGGACGGTGCGGCGGGAGAGATTCAGCATCAGCTGTCGAGTATGCTGGCGAAGGTCATTGCGGACTTGGAGGATCTTGCTGTAATACGTCGATCGATCACATCCATGGAGACCAAATTCACTGAGTTGGTTACAAGAATGGGGGATGTCAAGAAACGGATCGATTATCTGGAGTCATCGAAGAGGGAATTAGCTGCTAATCTGCTTGCGACCAAAGTAGATTTGGAACGCGTTTGGGAAAAACTGGAAGACCTTGAGAATCGTAGCCGGCGAAACAACATCCAAATTGTTGGAATTCCTGAGAACAAAGAAGGCCGAGATATGGTGAAATTCCTAGACGAGCTCTTCCCGAGTCTGCTCAACACAACAGGCCATAAGCTGGAAATCGAGCGAGCTCACAGAGTCCCGGCTCGGAGACCTGCTGAGGAAGACAGGCCCTGATCAATTCTGGCCAAATTTCTGAGATCATCCGATAAAGATCTTGTGTTACACGAGGCGAGGAGTAAAGGAAGTCTTTCTTGGAAGAACCACAGCATTTTCTTGTTCCCAGACTTTGCGAATTCGACAAGAGAGAAACGTGATCGATTCAAGGAATGCAAGAAACTCTTACATCAACGGAAGGTCGCTTTTGCTCTGATGTTCCCAGCCAAATTGAGAATAGATACTAAGGATGGCCACAAAATATTTGCATGCCCACAACAAGTGATGTCTTTCATAAAATCAAAGGACTGAGGAAGTCATGGTATGTTTCTCACATTGCAGCCAAGTGAGCTTGACTCACTGAACATTCACTTGACCATCCGAAGAAGCTAGGTGCCTTTTTTGTTTCTTTTTGTGTTGGTTCCGCCTAGCGGCTGGAATCTGTTTTGTGGAATAACACTCCTTCAAGAAACTTTTGCATCGACAGAGGGTCGCTTTGCACTGAAGTTCCCGTCCAGGTTGAGAATAGATGCTAAGGATGGCCGTAGAGTGTTTATTTGTCCCCAACATGCGATATCCATCATAAAATCTATGGAATGAGTGAGTCATTGTGTGGCACTCACTTTACAGCCTAGTGGACCTGACTCACTGAACATTCACTTGACCGTCCAAGGAAACTGGGCGCCTGATTTGTTTCTTTTTGTGCTGGTTCCGCCTAGCGGCTGGAGTTTTTTTTTTTTTGTGGAATAACACTCCTTCGGGACAGTTGTGGATGAATCTGCACATTCCTTGTGTTTATGCCTCCTATTGGCTGGAGTTTGTTTTGTGAGAGGTTTTTTTGCAGGACATTGGAAGGATTAGGTCATCTGCTGCAGTCATGAACAGCCGGCTCACTGAGAATTTTGTTGAGGAACACACCTTCGGGACAGTTTTGTGAATGAATCTTCACATTCTTTGTGTTTATTCTGCCTATTGGCTGGAGTTTGTTTTATAGATTTTCTTCTGTTATGTAATTCTGTCTCACAAAATTTGTATAGAAACACCGGACTTGAGCAATCCGACGGCAAAGTTGTCACGGGGGCTCTTGTAGGTGTACATGGACTGTTTGAGTTTAGAGGGATGGATGCTGGTTGGCGCTGTCGTGTGCGGGGTTAATGCACACGTTTTTCTTTTTTCTGTTTGTTTGGTTCTGAGGGAAGTTTGGGGTTTGATTATTGCACTAATGTTGGAATGTGGTCTTTATAATTTTGTTTTTGACACACAATCTATTTTTTCTAATATTTCAAAATGTCACATGTTAATATGAGTGGATTGTCTCTCTCCACGTGGTGTGAATGGGTTGGGGCACCCCATAAAAAGAAGGAAGGTTACTTCTTTTCTTAAACGAAAGAAATATGACATAGTGTTTCTTCAAGAAACACATCTTTCCCTGCAGGAAGTTGAAAAATTTGGGAAGATATGGGGTGGACATGTTTTTTTTTTAGTGCTGGCTCAAGTAAGAGCAGGGGAGTAATTGTTTTTTTTTTTTTGGACTCAAGATGGCGCCGAGTATGGCTGCTGCGTTGCGAGCTCCGACACAACATAGTAATGTTTTGTTTGTTTTGTTCACAATTCTTATGTTTTTTGTCTCGGATGTTGTCTGCCTTATTGTCTACGACAGACAAACACTTTTGGACATTGGTTCAGCAATCTCACACCGTAAACCGGACTTCACATTCCTCAATGCCGACCCGCTGTTTACAAACACGCAAGCGGAGCCCTTTGTCTGGGCAGCACGGCCGCGGAAACGCAGGAGGAAAAGGGGAAACAGAGCCGGCGTTCTCATCAGAGTAAGACGCCGTGCAAATCAACCCCCGCTACCCACTATTCTACTGGCAAATGTTCAGTCTCTGGATAACAAGCTCTGTGAGCTGAAAGCACGGATCTCTTTCCAACGAGATACAAGGGACTGCTGCATTATCTGCCTAACAGAAACTTGGATGTCTGCGGAGATTCCAGACTCAGCCATTGAACCCGCGGGGTTCTCTGTGCACCGAGCGGACAGAGCGAAAGACCTCTCAGGTAAAAGCAGAGGTGGTGGTGTATGTTTTATGATCAACAAATCCTGGTGTGGTCAGAGGAACGTACATTCTATCAAGTCTTTCTGCTGTCCTGATCTGGAATTTCTTATGCTTCTGTGTCAACCATTCTGGCTACCGAGGGAGTTCACAGCGGTCATTATCACTGCTGTGTACATCCCGCCACAAGCCGACACAGACCGGGCACTCAAGGAACTGTATGGGATTATAAGTGAGCAGGAAACCGCGCACCCTGAGGCCGCATTCATTGTGACCGGGGACTTTAATAAAGCCAGTTTAAAATCAGTCGCACCAAAATATCACCAGCACATTAGTTTCAACACACGAGGGGACCGGGTTTTGGACCATTGCTACTCTCTGTTCCGGGATGGTTACAAATCCCTCCCCCGCCCACCATTTGGCAAATCGGACCACTCTTCCATTCTGCTTCTGCCCGCTTACAGGCAGAAATTGAAACAGGAAGCACCCACCCTCAGAACGATCCAGTGCTGGTCGGACCAATCAGACTCTATGCTACAAGACTGTTTTGATCACATGGACTGGGAGATGTTCCGGTCCACCTCTGATGGCGACATCGAGCTTTACGCTGATAACGTAATGTGTTTCATCAGAACGTGCGTAGAGGACGTCGTTCCGACCAGAACTGTACGAATCTATCCGAATCAGAAGCCATAGATAAATAGCGATGTTCGCGCGGCACTTAATGTGCGGACCTCCGCTTTTAATTCCGGGAACGTGGAGGAGCATAAACAAGCCAGTTATGCCCTCCGAAAAACTATCAGAACCGCAAAACGCCAGTACAGGAGTAAGATTGAAGGACAGTTTAACACCACCAACTCTAGAAGCATGTGGCAGGGAATTAACATCATCACGGACTTTAAAGGGAATAAAAACTCCGCCATGAACACCGCTGCCTCTCTACCGGATGAGCTAAATACTTTTTATGCTCGTTTCGAGGGAAATAACACCGCCCTTGCGGAGAGAGCTCTCGCGGCTGAAGCTACAGAGGTTAGTTCACTCTCCGTCTCTGTACTGGATGTAACCCGATCCTTCCGACGGGTGAACATCCGTAAAGCCGCTGGCCCAGACGGCATTCCGGGCCGTGTCATCAGAGCGTGCGCGAACCAGCTGGCTGGTGTTTTTACGGACATTTTCAACCTTTCCCTCTCTTTGTCTGTAGTGCCCACATGCTTTAAAACATCCACCATTGTGCCTGTTCCAAAACAATCAAAAATAACTTGTTTAAATGACTGGCGTCCTGTTGCTCTGACCCCCATCATCAGCAAATGTCTTGAGAGACTAATCAGAGATTACATCTGCTCTGTACTGCCACTCTCTCTTGACCCGCTGCAGTTTGCTTACCGCAACAACCGCTCCACTGATGATGCCATTGCATCTACAATACACACTGCTCTCTCCCACCTGGAAAAAAGTAACACTTATGTGAGAATGCTGTTTGTAGACTACAGCTCAGCATTCAACACCATAGTGCCCTCCAAGCTTGATGAGAAACTCCGGGCTCTGGGCTTAAACAGCTCGCTGTGCAGCTGGATCCTGGACTTCCTGTCAAGCAGACACCAGGTGGTTAGAATAGGCAGCAACATCTCCTCATCACTGACCCTCAACACTGGAGCCCTGCAGGGCTGTGTTCTCAGCCCACTACTGTATTCCTTGTACACACATGACTGTGCGGCAACACACAGCTCCAATGCCATCATTAAGTTTGCTGATGACACGACGGTGGTAGGTCTGATCACTGACAATGATGAAACAGCCTACAGAGAGGAGGTACACACTCTGACACACTGGTGTCAGGAGCACAACCTCTCCCTCAACGTCAGTAAGACAAAGAGCTTGTGGTGGACTTCAGAAGAAAAGACAAAGAACACAGTCCCATCACCATCAATGGAGCACCAGTGGAGAGAGTCAGCAGCTTCAAATTCCTGGGTGTCCACATCACTGAGGAACTCACATGGTCCATCCACACTGAAGTCATTGTGAAGAAGGCTCATCAGCGCCTCTTCTTCCTGAGACGGCTGAGGAAGTTTGGAATGAACCACCACATCCTCACACGGTTCTACACCTGCACTGTGGAGAGCATCCTGACTGGCTGTATCTCCGCCTGGTACGGCAATAGCACAGCCCACAACCGCAAAGCACTGCAAAGGGTGGTGCGAACTGCCAGACACATCATCGGAGGTGAGCTTCCCTCCCTCCAGGAAATATATACAAGGCGGTGTGTGAAAAAAGCTCGGAGGATCATCAGAGACTCCAGCCACCCGAGCCATAGGCTGTTCTCACTGCTACCATCAGGTAGGCGGTATCGCAGCATCAGGACCCGCACCAGCCGACTCCATGATAGCTTCTTCCCCCAAGCAATCAGACTTCTGAACTCTTGATCTCCCACAATCAAAATACATCAGCACTGCACTTTATTACCCTTACTCTTATATCTCACACCGGACTGTCATAAATTATATTATTATTATATTATATTCTCTCTTAACAACTGACTATCAACCGACAGCCTGAATGTCAATACAGTACAATACTGTACATTCTATATATATATATATACTTTTTTATATATTTATATATTTTATTGAATATGTATCTATATAGTGCGTATTGTATACTGTACAGTGTATGTTATTATTTGTATACTGTTGAGTGTAATTATGTGTATAACAGATGTTTAAATTGTGTTGTGTTAATCTGATGTTTATTGTAAATTGGTATATGTCTCATCACTGTCACGACTGCTATGTTGATCGGAACTGCACCCAAGAATTTCACACACCATTGCACTTGTGTATATGGCTGTGTGACAATAAAGTGATTTGATTTTGATTACACTGTAAGTAAACATCTACAATTCAAATGTCTCAAACAAATTAAAGATAAATTAGGAAGAGTCATTATAGTTTTAGCAAAAATTATGGGGCAAAGGTTGAATTTGGCTAATATTTACGCACCTAACGCTGATGATCAGGGCTTTTTTATAGATCTTGAAGGGATGTTGCAAGCCGCTGGCACCCATCATGATATAATATTGGGAGGAGACTTTAATCTGTTGATGGATTTGGTCCTTGATCATAGTGAAAGCAAAAGTGTGTAAGCCCCCTAGAGCAACATTGATGCTTCTCAGGATGTGTAATAATCTTGGTCTTGCAGATATTTGGAGACTTTTGAACCCATCTGGTAGGGACTATACATTTTTTTCATCAGTCCATAAGATTTATTCTAGAATAGATTTTTATATATATATATATATATATATATATATATATATATATATAAGTCCCTAATTTCATCTGTTGTTGATTGCTCGATTGGAAACATCTCAGATCATGCCCTGGTGAGTTTAGAGGTGCTGCCACATATAGAGAAAAAGAAATCATATAGTTGGCACTTTAATGTATCCCTTTTGCAAAATCCTGATCATATGGAGACCAATTGGTCCTCAGTATCCTCTTTGGGCATGGATTGGGAGGCACTTAAGGCGGTTCTTAGGGGTCAGATCAAACAGTATGCCTCATTCATCAAAAAATCCAAAGCACGAGAACTCGTGGAGTTGGAAGGGAATATTAAAAGTGCAGAGGCGGAGCTGAAGTGCCGAATGTTGCCTGATGGCCTCAGAGAATTGACCCGATTGAAATATAAATATAATACTATTTTGTTGCAGAAAGTGGAGTTTTGGTTATTCAGGGCAAGACAGTCATACTTTGAGTCGGGGGACAAAGCAGGGAAGCTTTTGGCTAGATATATAAAGCAGAGAGAGTCTTTTTCTACCATTCCCTCAGTGAAATCTGCTGGTGGTGAAATTTTTACCTTTAAAATTTTAATTATTTATTTTTACTTTAGCCATTGATATTAATAATGCCTTTAAAGAATTCTATCATGATCTTTATAGTTCCATGTCTTCGTCTACTGATGAAGATATTAGAAACTTTGTGGAACCATTAGATCTTCCTAAACTGAAGACTGAGCAAAAAAACGCTCTTGAATCTGAGATAAACTTGGAGGAGCTTGACGAGGTAATTAAGTCCCTACCTACTGGCAAGGCTCCTGGGCCAGATGGTTTTGCCGCAGAATTTTTTAGATCCTATGCTACAGAACTGGCTCCACTTTTGTTAGAAGTTTATACTGAATCATTTAAGAATGGAAAGCTTCCTCCAACCATGACACAAGCCCGGATCAGTCTGATTCTTAAAAAGGACAAAGATCCAAGCGAGTTTAAAAGTTACAATCTTCCTGATCCAACTAGATGTAAAAATTTTGTCAAAAATTTTGGCTAACCAATTAAGTAAGGTTATGACATCTCTTATACATATAGATCAGGTGGGGTTTATTCGGGGCTGCAGCTCTTCTGATAACATCAGGCGTCTCATCAATATCATGTGGTCAGTAGTGAATGATCAGTCTCTGGTCGCTGCCATCTCACTTGACGCCAAAAAGGCGTTTGATATGGTAGAATGGGATTATCTTTTTAAGATTTTGGAAATGTATAGGTTCGGGAGTACATTTATTGGTTGGATTAAGTTACTTTATAAACACCCTGTAGCAGCGGTACAAACAAATGGATTAATTTAAGATTATTTTACTCTGAATAGGGGCACTCGGCAGGGTTGCCCTCTTTCCCCATTATTGTTCTGTCTTGCCTGGAACCATTAGCAGCCACGATAAGAAAGGAGGATGGTTTCCCAGGGGTGATTGCGGGAGGTGTGGCACATAAGCTTCTGCTTTACGCAGATGATATTTTATTAGTCGTCTCCGACCCCACTAGATCTATGCCTTGCCTCCACAGAATTATTAATTCCTTTTCCAAGTTCTCAGGATACAAAGTCAATTGGTCTAAATCCGAAGCTTTGGTTTTGACAGCGTACTGTCCAGTAACGGCCTTCCAGCCGGGCGCCTTCCAGTGGCCCAAACAGGGCATTAAGTATTTGGGAATTTTATTCCCAGCAAATTTGTCTGATTTAGTCAGAGTTAATTTTGATCCCTTAATAAAAATGTTTTCGAATGATGTGGACAGGTGGGCTTCTTTACACTTATCGATGATTGGGAAGGTTAATGTAATTAAAATGAATTGTATTCCAAAATTCAACTACCTGTTACAGTCTCTCTCTATAGATGTCCCCCTCTCTTATTTCAAGTAATATGATAGCATAGCAAAGTCCTTCATTTGGAATGGTAAGTGTGCCAGGTTAAATTTCAATAAGTTACATAGGCTGATTGACAAAGGTGGGTTAGCCTACCCAAGATTTTGTTTTATTATTATGCATTCGGTCTCAGACATTTGGCTCATTGGTCGCTTCCACCTGAGAGAGCCCCTCCCTGATTTTGTATTGAAAAGGAAGCTCTTGCCCCTATCTCGCCTCTGCATAGTCTTTCAATCAAATTAATCGGAGAAGTTAAGTCACACCCCGTTATTTTGCATTTACACTCGATATGGACAAAAGTGTCCAGAGTGTTTAATTCGGATATTTATTTAAACATAGCCTCGAGCATATGGCAAAACCCTAAACTATGCATTAATAAGTCCCCTTTCTGTTGGTCAGATTGGATTGTGAGGAGGGTTAATACACACGGTGACCTATATGAGAGCGGAGTATTGAGATCTATTGAAAATTTGGTTCAAAATTTTGGGATTCCCAGATCTCAATTTTATAAGTATTTACAGCTGCACCACCTACTCTGCTCTATTTTTGGGAGTGGCACGCACCCCCCTAGTGCGGCAGATACTCTGGGAGTGGTGATTACTGCTTTTGAAGAAGGTCATGAGGCATCAGTGTATTACTCCCTGCTAATTCAGAGTCTGGGGGATGGAGCTTTAAATTCCCTCAAAAGATTATGGGAGGAAGATTTACATTTGTTTTTGGAGGGAGTGTGGGCTAGGATTCTTAAAAACGTCAAGTCTGCATCTAGAGATGCAAGGGTGCAATTTATGCAATTTAAGATTCTACATAGATTTTATTGGACCCCTTCTAAATTGTATAGGCTTGGTCTTAAGGACACACCCAGCTGCTGGTGATGCCATTTATAAGATGGAGGCACCACCCATGTTTTTTGGGGGTGTCGTAAGATACAGGAGTTCTGGTTGAGGGTCCAGAATTTTATGGCCGACATATTGGGTACTTAGATCTCCTTTTGCCCCAGGCACTGTATTTTGGGTGACGGGGCGGTCATTGATGTTGGAGATAAGTACATGAAGAATTGGATCCTGGCCGGTGTTATGGTGGCCAGACAGGTTATCCTTAGAGGATGGAAGTCAGCTGGATCCCCCTTGTTTCGTGAGTGGTGCGAGGAGATGGGAAGGGTGGCAGCTTGGGAAGAGTTGTCATATAGAAGGCTAGGCAACATGGATATGTTCATCAGGAGGTGGGGCAGCTATTTGGCCTTTTTGGAGGGCTCTCAGTGAGGAGTAGTGGAGGGAGACGTGTTGTTTTAAATGTATATGTTGTAGCCTTTTTGTTTTTGAACATATACTTTTTTTAAATGTATTTCTAAATATTTTCTTCTGTTTTATTGTTTGTTTGTGTGTCTTTGTCAATTGTATTTGACCACTGGGGTATCTGTTTGTGTTGGGTGGTGGGGTGGGGTGTGGTGTTTAATGTTCGGGAGGAAGGGTTGTAAATAATATAATGTGATTCCATATATTCTATATATATATATATATATGGAATCAATACATTTTTTAATAATAATAAAAAAAAAAGAAGAGTAATTTAGAAGCATGGGGAAGTTTAACTTGTTTGTGGAGCCAGATACTTTTTAGGAGATGGAGGTCGGCTGGAGCACCCTCATTTCAGAAGTGGTGCTCAGAGATGGAAAGGGTGGCGGCCTTTAAAGAAGGGTAATTTAGAAGCATGGGGAAGTTTAACTTGTTCGTGGAGAAATGGGGTGGATATCTGTCATTTATGGATTTGTGATTATTATTATTATAATATTTTTTTTGTGTGTGTGTGTGTCTATATCATGTACGACCTCTGGGATGTTGTTGGGGGCCAGGATGGGATTGGGGATTGGGAGGTGGAGGGGTAATAGTGGGGGTTAATGTTAATTCTGTGTATATATGCTTTGTTTTTCTATGTTCAAATATGTGAATCAGAAAAAATTGTTAATCTGAACCATCCACAGAACTGCCGCTCATTGGATGTTTTTTGTTTTTGGCACGATTTGGAGTAAATTCTAGAGACTGTTGTGTGTAAAATCCCAGGAGATCAGCAGTTACATAAATACTCAAACCAGCCCATCAGGCACCAACAATCATGCCACGGTTCAAATCACTGAGATCACATTTTTTCCCCATTCTGATGGTTGATGTGAAAATTTTTTTCCAATTAACATTTTTTATTGATTTAACCATTAAATATACATAGCAGAACACACATATACAGAATCAATATACAACCCCCACTACCCCCCCCCCCAATCAATAACTGACATTTTGATATAATAAAAAAAATAAACTGTGTGTCAAAAGCAAAATTATACAGACCACATTCCCCATTAGTGAAACCCTGAACTTCCCCCCGAACAAAACAAACAGAAAAAAGAAAAACGTGCGCATTAACCCCGCACACGAAAGCGCCAACCGGCGACAATCCCTCTAAACTCAAAAGATCCATGAACGCCCACGAGCCCCCACGACAACTTTGCCATCGGATTGCTCAATTCTGCAAAAATTACATAACAGAAAATACTTTGTAAAATAACCCCCAGCCAAAAGGAAGAATGAACACAGAACATGTAGATTAATTCACAGAACTGTTTTAAAGGTGTGATCCTCCACAAAACAAATTTCAGCTGATATAAAACTGTTCAGTTTCACGGATAGAGAAACAAATGTTCAGTGAGCCAGCTGTTATGAGTTCAGCGGATGATGTAATCATTCCAGTGTCCCGTAAATGGCACAAGCTCCAGCTGCTAGGCGGAGCCAACACAAAAAGAAACAAAACCGACATCCCGGTTCCCCGGATGGTCAAGTCAATTCACTCGGAGGCCGCATAAAAGTAAATACCATGACTTACTCAATCTGTCAACTTTAAAAAAGACATCCTTTGTGTGAGCATGTAGATATTTTGCGGTCATCCGTAGTGTCCACTCTCAAACTGGCCGGGAACTTTAATGCAAAAGTAATCTTTCATCAATGCAAAAGCTTTTTTAAGGAAAGTGTTATTCACAAAACAAACTCCAGCCGCTAGGCGGAGCCAACACAAAAAGAAAACAAAATGACACACAGCTTCCTCAAAAGCCAGAGTAAGTACAGCGAGTCAGACCCACTCAGGAAGAACATCCAATGGTTTACTCACCCATTGATTCAATAAAAGACATTGCCTGATTGGGACGTGTAAATACTATGTGATCGTCCTTTGTTTCTATTCTCAGTTTGGCCGGAAACATTAGAGCAAAAGTGATCTTTCGCCAATGTAAGAGTTTCTTGCATTCCTTGAACCGATCGCGTTTCTCTCTTGTCGAACTCGCAAAGTCCGGGAACAAGAAAATATTATGATTCCTCCAAGAAAGCTTCCCTTTGCTCCTCGCCTGGCGCAACACGAGATCTTTATCGAATGACCTCAGTAATTTGGCCAGAATCAATCGGGGCCTGTCTCCCTCAGCAGATCTGTGAGCTGGCACTCTGTGAGCTCGCTCGATTTCCAGCTTGTGGCCTGTTATGTCGAGCAGACTTGGGAAGAGCTCGTCTAGGAATTTCACCATATCTCTGCCCTCCTCATGCTCAGTAATTCCAACAATTCTGACGTTATTCCTGAGGCTTCTATTCTCAAGATCTTCAAGCTTTTCAAGAATACATTCCAGATCAACTTTGGTCACGGGCGGATTAGCGGTTAATTCCCTCTCCGAAGACTCCAAATATTCGATTCATTTCTCAGCATCTGACACTCTTGTAACTAACTCAGAGAATTTTATTTCCATCGCCGTAATCGATCAACGTATTACAGCGAGATCCTCCAAGTCAGCAAGCACCTTTGTCATCATCACCGATATGTTGGACAACTGACCCTGGATTCCTTCTCCCGCTGCGCCATCCAAATTGAGTCCCCGGTCTGTAGGCCTGTCGGGGCTTTCATCCTGAACACATAAGTGTTTTTTAATGTCTCCACAGCCCGATGATTTTGACTTCTTTGCCATGTTTTACCTCAAAGAGCAAATGTGTAACTGGATGTATCGAATTTCACCAAATTATAACATGAGAATAATAAAAAATTTTGCAAAGTGCGCAGAGCTCGTCGTTCACACGTCTGCTTCTTGCATGGCGTCACGTGACCCGGTTGATGTGAACATTAACTGAAGCACCTGACCCGTATCTGCATGATTTTATGCACTGCTGCCACACGATTGGCTAATTAGATAATCACATGGATGATTGTTGGTGCCAGATGGGCTGGTTTGAGTATTTCTGTAGCTGATCTCCTGGGATTTTAACACACAACAGTCTCTAGAATTTACTCAGAATGATGCCAAAAACGAAAAACATCCAGTGAGGGGCAGTTCTGCGGATGGAAATGAAAGAGGTCAACAAAGAATGGCCAGACTGGTAACAGATAACCGCTCTGTACAATTGTGGTGAGAAGAATAGCTTCTCAGAATGCTATTCTGAGATGCGGGTTGGTGCTGTTTTGGCGGCGCGAGGGGGACCACCACAATATTAGGCAGGTGGTTTTAATGTTGTGGCTGATTGGTGTATATAAATATATACAGTATATATACACAGTGCATTCAGAAATCTTTTTTCTGATTAACAATTTTTTTATTGATTCTTATATTAAACACAGGAAAACAAAACATATATACACAGAATCAGTATTTAACCCCCACTATTACCCCTCCCCTTCCCAATCCCCAACCTCACCCTGGCCCTCAACAACATCCCAGTGGTCATACATGATTATAGACACAAAATAATTTCCCATTTCCCCAGTCTTCTAGATGACCCTTCTTCAAAAGCCACCACCCTCCCCATCTCTGAACACCACTCCTGAAATGGGGCACTCCAGCCAACCTCCATCCACTTAAAACTATCTGTCTGGCGATCACGACACTGGTTAGGACCCTACTATTTATGTGTCTATTTTCTACATCAATAACCACCCCATCACCCAAAATAGTCTGGAGCAAAATGAAACCCGAGTGCCCAATACGTCACACACAATACTCTGAATCTTCAACCAAAATTCTTGTATCTTAACACACCACCAAAAGACGCCCGGGCTCGGGGCCTCCAGGGGGTGTCAGCTTGAGCACGCAAGTGTCTTTTAATGTCTCCAGAACCATTAAAATTCTTTGAAATTTTTAGAATTCTTTGACATATTGTCCTCCAAGAACAGTTATGGAACAGAGTGTATCAGTTTATGACATTAATAGTATTAAAACTAGCAAAGTGCACAGAGCTCACCGTTCACACGTATGAACCTCGCATGGCATCACGTGACTCAAAACCTTTACTCTTAATGTTACATGGCAGATCCAAACAGACACACTACTAGTAGACACTACAAAAGATCAGTAGTACAGATAGTGTCTTTATAAAACATGAATCATATTATATGATCTTAGGAGCACAAACCATAAATTAATACCTTATATTACACAGTGTACAATATCTGCTATGCCAATAATTTGGTTTCACATTATGTTAATGTATTTAAAAAAAATATTTAAGTAATATTTCAAAGGATTTATATTTTTAGCACTTAGTGTTATGGCAGACTAGTCCAATGTTACTCACAAGAAATAATTATGTTAACCCTGTAAAACAATGCGTGTTTCACTTATTTACTCAGGAAGTATATGGGCTGTGAGATACAGGAGAATAATAATAATAATAATAATAATAATAATAATAAAAGAGTTGCAAGGATACTGGAGAACTGGTGCTCTCTGCTCCACATCACAAAAAGATGGAAACTGTTGTGGGACTTTTGTGCTACTGGTGGTAAGACATCACAAACTCCATGGCCCAATTTTGTTTGTGTAGCATGTTCTTTTCTATACAGTAATGGACTTGTTTTTAATACATAACTGTTATTTTTCCAATCATTTGAGCACAATGCTCTTACCCTGACTAAGAGTATCCATCCCAGACAACTGATACAACACCATGACGTGGGAATGAGGATGTTCCTGTACAACAAACTTGAGCAAAATGCAAGCACTCCAGTTGTAATGTTAAATTCTAGTGTTTATGTGTGTAAATACATGTACTCAAATGTATTGTCTTTTGTAGTTACATCCATGACAACCTGTAATTTGTAACCCAAAAAAATCATACCTTTTAGCCAACACACTTGCTTTAAAGTGTTAAAAAAAAAACAAAAAAAAAACAGTATGGCGGAGAGAAAATGTGCCCTGTCACTTTAAGGATTCGCTACCAATCCCAAACCTGTGAGTATAAAATGGCTGGTCATTTGAGTGCACCAGGTGTGTGAGACAAGGTGTGAGACAAGTGTGGGATGAACAGAGTTAGTGCTTGGAGAAAGTTTGCCCAGTGTACGTGTGATATCAAGAGCGCCATTGGAGTGAGAAATGAACAAAGAGGACTACAAAAAGGTACTAACTAGTGCATGACATTGTTTGCCTGGATACAAAGAATGGACCTAATCATCTACCCATTGACTCAAACTCATATTGACACACACATACTCCTATTCATGTTGTTCCAAACCCAAACGACTGACTTCCTTCTGTGGGAGGAACTCAAAAGGAGATGTCAGGAATTATGATAGGGACTGACAGCCTCGCTTTCATTTCAGCCTCATTAGCAGCATCTACATTTTACAATGTATTCTCATATTCCACAGAAGAAACTAAATAGTACAGGTTTTTAAAAAAACAGAGTGTGAGTAAATGATAGCATCTTTAAGTCAACCCAAAGACAATGTTATGGTTTATTTAAATGTTGTATTGCTCTTTCATTTCAAGACATGACATTGTAACTTAAAATAAATCTGACATAACAGAAAAATAAAGAATCTCATATTACACATTTTAAAGGTGTCATGTATTGGAGCTGGAACCACTGAGTTTTGGAGCAGGTGAGTCAAGTGCTCAAAGTTGATGGGCAGTACACGGGAAACATCTGAAAAAGATGGCAATAACTAATGATTCAATTATCACTGTCAGAACATGATGCTGTATTTTAGAATGGGACCCCATAATAGTACCTCCTAAAACATTCACACAAAAGTGCTAAAATGCAAAATTTGAATAAATATTACCTTACAAATGCTTTTATTAAATATTATTTTACATAAACATTGTTAATGTGAAACCAAATTATCGGCATAGCAGATATTATACACTGTGTAATATACGGTATTCATTTATGGTTTGTGCTCCTAAGATCATCTAATGTGATTCATGTTTTATAAAGACACTATCTGTACTAAAGATCTTTTGTAGTGTCTAGTAGTGTGTCTGTTTGGATCTGCCATGTAACATTGAGAGTAAAGGTTTTGATGACACATTTCAGTCAAGAACCTTGAATACCAGACTCATATAGTCAGCCAGGATAGCTATAAAGCTAATGATTAGGACACTCTATAAATGGGGAATTTTCAGCTGTCGACATTTAATAAGACACTACACGTGTTTATAACCGAGAGAAAATGATACGAACCTTCGTATTCCTATAGAGCCCATATATTATAGAGCCCATCAGTATTCCTCTTATGGTGTCTGTTTCTTAAGAGTTTGCAGCCTTGGAGCTTATCTGTATGTAATTGATTCCATGCTCATGACAGCACTGTGACTCTGATCCCACCTTGATAGTAAAACAAAGCGTGATTGGTTTGGTCTGAGAAATGTGGCCATTATCTGATTGGCTTGAGTAGATGATGGGTGGAGGCCACCTATTTGTAGATTTGTGTGCACATCTTGATGCTAGATTTGTTTCAGAATCGACAAATGCGTGTAGCGATCCGCAAATGCACAGGAAGTGATCCACGAATAAATGCGTGCGATTCACAAATGAATGCTGGACAGAGTTGTGTTTATGAGTAAAAAAATATATTTGTAAATTTCTTATTTGCAAATTTCATTTTATATATTTGAATTCATTTCATTTTTGTGAAACTCCTTAGATTTATTTGTGGATCTCATTCAGTTTATTTGTGAACCAACTTTCTAATTGTAAATCTCTTTCCATTTGTATGCTAATATGCAACAATTCTGTCTCCATACCACCCTGCCCAATTTGGTGAACCATTCTTGAAATGAGGGAGATTTTGAATTCCAAAAATGATCGGTCTGCCAATCATTACGCTAGTTTGGACCCAGTTTTTTTATATATATTTGTCACCTACTTTAATAAATGCCCCATGAGGGGCAGATTGGGACTAAAAAGTGGCCATGGACTTTCTGGCCCAGAGCGGCCCACCAAACCCGGCCCGCAACACACCACACCACTGATTTCATATTCCGGCTCAATTTCAAATTTTTGTGTTTAAAAAAAAAAAAAACATTTCTATTGACTGCTAATCATGACATCGGTACCCACCAGTGCAAAAATTATCCTAACTTTAAAATATATAAAACTGGATTTTTTTTAGAGAGCATTAAAAATAAGCACTTTATAGCTCAGACAAATAACATGTATGAAAACTTTTTTCCCAACATACAGATGTTGGTTTAAAATGTACATGAAATTTCAAAGGAAAATGTGCATTTTATGTGCTGTGGCAAGTCAGCATTTTTTCTACTTTTTTCTAGAAGTGCAAATAAACTATTGTCTTAGTTAATATGAGGTTGTGGAAACAACAAGTACAGGTGCATCTCAATAAATTAGAATGTCGTGGAAAAGTTCATTTATTTCAGTAATTCAACTCAAATTGTGAAACTCGTGTATTAAATAAATTCAATGCACACAGACTGAAGTAGTTTAAGTCTTTGGTTCTTTTAATTGTGATGATTTTGGCTCACATTTAACAAAAACCCACCAATTCACTATCTCAAAAAATTAGAATACATCATAAGACCAATAAAAAAAACATTTTTAGTGAATTGTTGGCCTTCTGGAAAGTATGTTCATTTACTGTATATGTACTCAATACTTGGTAGGGGCTCCTTTTGCTTTAATTACTGCCTCAATTCGGCGTGGCATGGAGGTGATCAGTTTGTGGCACTGCTGTGGTGGTATGGAAGCCCAGGTTTCTTTGACAGTGGCCTTCAGCTCATCTGCATTTTTTGGTCTCTTGTTTCTCATTTTCCTCTTGACAATACCCCATAGATTCTCTATGGGGTTCAGGTCTGGTGAGTTTGCTGGCCAGTCAAGCACACCAACACCATGGTCATTTAACCAACTTTTGGTGCTTTTGGCAGTGTGGGCAGGTGCCAAATCCTGCTGGAAAATGAAATCAGCATCTTTAAAAGCTGGTCAGCAGAAGGAAGCATGAAGTGCTCCAAAATTTCTTGGTAAACGGGTGCAGTGACTTTGCTTTTCAAAAAACACAATGGACCAACACCAGCAGATGACATTGCACCTCAAATCATCACAGACTGTGGAAACTTAACACTGGACTTCAAGCAACTTGGGCTATGAGCTTCTCCACCCTTCCTTCAGACTCTAGGACCTTGGTTTCCAAATGAAATACAAAACTTGCTCTCATCTGAAAAGAGGACTTTGGAACACTGGGCAACAGTCCAGTTCTTCTTCTCCTTAGCCCAGGTAAGACGCCTCTGATGTTGTCTGTGGTTCAGGAGTGGCTTAACAAGAGGAATACTGTAGCCAAATTCCTTGACATGTCTGTGTGTGGTGGCTCTTGATGCCTTGACCCCAGCCTCAGTCCATTCCTTGTGAAGTTCACCCAAATTCTTGAATCGATTTTGCTGGACAATCATAAGGCTGCGGTTCTCTCGGTTGGTTGTGCATCTTTTTCTTCCACACTTTTTCCTTCCACTCAACTTTCTGTTAACATGCTTGGATACAGCACTCTGTGAACAGCCAGCTTCTTTGGCAATGAATGTTTGTGGCTTACCCTCCTTGTGAAGGGTGTCAATGATTGTCTTCTGGACAACTGTCAGATCAGCAGTCTTCCCCATGATTGTGTAGCCTAGTGAACCAAACTGAGAGACCATTTTGAAGGCTCAGGAAACCTTTGCAGGTGTTTTGAGTTGATTAGCTGATTGGCATGTCAAAATATTCTAATTTTTTGAGATAGTGAATTGGTGGGTTTTTGTTAAATGTGAGCCAAAATCATCACAATTAAAAGAACCAAAGACTTAAACTACTTCAGTCTGTGTGCATTGAATTTATTTAATACACGAGTTTCACAATTTGAGTTGAATTACTGAAATAAATGAACTTTTCCACGACATTCTAATTTATTGAGATGCACCTGTATAATAATAATATAGTAATATATTATATATGTATATGTAGCTATAAAAGATCACAAAATGATGTCACACAGCAGGACACTGTTGACAATGTTTAAAATTTCATGTCAATTACCCACTTAACTGTTTGTTTATTTAAAAAAAAAAAAGAAAAGAAAACAAAGTTAGCCAGAATATGTACATATATAAATATAAACGAATATAAGCGTATGCCAAGATAATAAACATACCTCTTAAAGTGTAGATCTTTGCAGATATTTTGCAGATTAATTGCTCATATTTTTCACTCTATGCGAGTTTGTTGCGTCTTTATATCTGCAATGTTTTGATTCCTTCTCAGATTATTCTTGAGAAAAAGTGAAAAGCCCTATGCTTTTGCAAGCGCTGTTTCTGCTACAAAGTAAACAAGTAAGCCTCAGACTCAAATAGCCACAAAGTAATCTTATTTTCTGTATTTTTATCAGGTGTGAGCAATATTCAGCAAGCTGCAATTCAGCTCCCTGCGTTATGAATAAATTATGCAAATGTTCGGGGGGAGGAGTTTAATGTATATAATTGATTCCGTATTTTATGTTGTGTTTGTCTTATGAATGGAATCAATAAAAAATTGTTAATAACAAAATGAAAAAGTGCTATAATATGTAAGTAATTTTAAAATAAAAGGCATTTAATTATTTTAAAATAAAAGCCATTGTATCGGCTTTACCTTACAGAGATCATTAAATATTCGCTCTGTAATGGGGTCCGTGCCGGCATGTTGAAGCCCAGGGTGGCTGCCTATTTTGCCTGCAGGATGGGTGTAGCAACGGGCCACCCAAATTACCCAGCGGCCCACCGGGTAGGGATGGGCGATACCACTTATTTTCTTTTCGATCCGATACCAATAATTTCAAGTCCAATATCGTCGATACCGATACTTCTATAACATTTTTTTTTTTTTTTTGTGATTTCTTGGGATAAAATGGGTAATTTAAAATATAATTTTTAGCCATAATTCAAGTCATTATTTTTTTGAGCCTAAACAGAAAATTCTTTTTCAGCAATTTCTGTTTTGTTTACCCTTACAAAAATTAACCATGGTTTCACTACAGTAACTATAGTTTAACCATGGAATTTAGTTAAACCATAGTTACCACACAATTAACCATGGTTACTACTACAATGTTACTGTAGTAAAACCATGGTTATGTTTTTTGTTTTTTTTTTTGGTGGTGGGGGGGAGGGATTTCTCCCCTTTTCTCCCCAATTTGGTATGCCCAGTTCCCAATGCGCTCTAGGTCCTCGTGGTGGGATAGTGACTCGCCTCAATCCAAGTGGCGGAGGACGAATCTCAGTTGCCTCCGTGTCTGAGACTATCAATCCACGCATCTTATCACATGGCTTGTTGAGCGCGTTACCGCGGAGACATAGCACGTGTGGAGGCTTCACACCATCCACCGCAGCATCCACGCACAACTCACCACGTGCCCCACCAAGAGCGAGAACCACATTATAGCGACCGTAGGAGGTTAACCCAACTTGACTCTACCCACCCTAGCAACCGGGCCAATTGGTTGTTTAGGAAGCCTGACTGGAGTCATTCAGCATGCCCTAGATTCGAACTTGTGACTCCAGGTGTGGTAGTCAGCGTCTTTACTTGCTGTATAAAGAGGAGGTCACACTGTGAATTTATGAAAAACACATGCACCCGATCTCTCAAATTAATTTACATTTATATACAGTTCATACTGTATGTAAAATGTGTACGAATTTTTTTCCATTAAAATTGGGACTGTTGCTAGTCCCACATGAACTAACAAAATGTATATCAGGGTAAGTTTCTTGCTGGCATGGAGTCGAGTACATAACTAAGAACAATGGTATGGTAACTTGATGTTAAATATATATTTAAATTAATAGTTGTCATTAATGTTCCTTTTATTAGGCTACAACAAAAATTGTTAATACTTTATTATTACTCTAATTAATAAACTGATTCATAATACGAAATAAACTGTTAACCATTGTGGCTAATATGAGTGTAATGTTCACGTTAAGACGTTATCTTGTATTACCATACACTGAATAGTCTACGTAAAAAATTAATGGTTATTTGTTTTATTTGTGTACTATTATGTGTTTTTCTTTGTATAGTGAAATTGTTTTCCTACTTAGAAATATAAATTGAAATATTTGATATCACGAGAAAAGACACCACCGACAGCAGTAAATGTCACAAAAAAAGAGCATCAAAAACCAGCATGGCTGTAATAACATGCAGTATTTTCACAAAGTTTAATTGCATAAGTTAAATTAAATGTGTTTATATTTACGTTTTGCAGAAAAATAAATTTACAGTGCAAATTATGGTTACTCCAGCGATGCATGTGCATCAGACGCTGGAAATGTCCCGCCCCTTACTGAAACGGAAAATATAATTGGTTAGCAAATATCCAATCACGTCTGAAATGAACGTTCTGATTGGTGGATCAGCTTAGTCGGACTGTCTGTCTTGCCAGTGCCATCAGTTGCGCTCCCGCAGCTCCGTGCACACTCTCTGTACACTTTAAAGTACATATATATATATACACACACACACACACACACACACACACAATTGACTCAACGGTTCTGTGACATTGCGTTAGCAGATTGAAGAAGTTCCGGGTCAAAAGACTACTCGTTGTTCTGCCGGCCATACGTAGCCTATCATCACTTATTTCAGGTGGGCATACGCAAAATCCTAAGAAAGATAGTTGGGCATACGGCATATGCCAGGACTACACTACTGTCCAGAAGCTTTCTCTGATTTTCTACCATTACCTCTACAAGGCACTGATCCCTCTAGTTTGAACGAGTCTTGTGACGGCGCAAGCGCTTGTCTGCTTGACTTTCAACATGCATGTTAAGATGAGCGGAAGAAGAAATGGTTCCCATCTTGCACAAGTATTTGCTAATATTGCTTAATCCTTTTTATTTCACTTTGAAGCTTATTATTCTTCATGTTCATGGTAACCAATTAATAATATCCCTAGTAAAAAAATAAATAAAAAAAAATTTGAATCTATTTTTGTGTGAGGATCGATATTTTTTACAACATCGGTATCGGAAGTATTGATTCTTTAGGATCGATCCACCCATCTCTACTACTGGGAAAACTCCCGGTGCTCCCAATGGCCAATCCGCCATACATAGTCTAGGGCAGAATGAAATGTGAGTATCTAAAGCCCCACCCAGGTGCGGGTTTACGATTTCTGAGGCCCCAAGCAACCAACCAAGCTGGGGCCCCATTTTGAAAATGTTTGCTTAAATTTTATGTCATTTTTTATTTTATTTTAAATCATAATTTTAAATTCATCCTATCAACCATTGTAGCCAAGTACATTCAAAATGTTTAATGAAATAAAAATCTAGTTAAAGATAATTAATGCATGTTTTCCAGTTTTTCCACAATACAGTAATAAAAAAAGCAATATTTACGTACATAAATTTATACAAAACAGTTGTTTTTGAACAGGGTGTGCAAAACCTACTACTTCACCCAGTAACATTTTGGAATTCAGTTGTTATATAATAATTTTATAACCCAACAATTATTTATTGTTGTCCAGTTTATGTCATGGTTTTATGTGTTTTTGTTCATGTTTTGTGTTAATGTCTTTTATTTTGGAAGTTTAGTTCCTGTTTTATAGTCATGTGTTCCATGTCATGTTATTTCCTGTTTCCCTGCCATGTCATGGGATTCCCTGTTTCCATGTCAAGTCATGTGATCATCCTGTTTCCCTCCATGTTCATGTGTCTTGTTTTCATTGGTTTATTGTCTGTTCATTGGTTGTCTTGTTACATTTGTCCATGTATTTATACCCTCATGTTTGCCTTTGTCCTTTGTCAGGTATTGTGTGTTGTAACATTGTTTGGTAGTCATGTCAAGTCTAGTCAAGTCTAGTCAAGTTCATGTTTGTTTTGTTCACGTTTGGATTTACTGTTTTTGGATTTCACGTTTGGATTAAACTGCACTTGGGTTCTTCACATCATCTTGTCTTCGTCTGCCTGTCATTGCCAGAGCATCGTTACAGAATACCTGAACGCAAAATGAACCCAGCAATTCAGTTTCTTCATTTACGTCAGGGGAATCATCCCCTGGAGGAATATGTATAAGACTTCTGTGCTCTGGACTGCAGGGTCGACTTTAATGAGATTGCCCTCAAGGACTGTTTCCGTTTTGGGCTGAATGAGCCTGTCTCCTCCTTGATGCCTGACGGCCTGACTCAGTATATCGACCTTGCACTACTGATAAGTGCTTCACCGTTCACTGTCGGGGGAGGCGGATAACGAGCCAGCGTCCCACGTCACGGCCGCCGAGCCAGCGTCCCACGTCACGGCCGCCGAGCCAGCGTCCCACGTCACGGCCGCCGAGCCAGCATCCCACGTCACAGCCGCCGAGCCAGCGTCCCACGTCACTGTCACTGAGATTGCGTCACCTTCTGCCTCGGATCCTGAGTCAGCTCCGCGCCATGTCGCAGCCACGCCAGAGTCAGCTCCGCGCCATGTCGCAGCCACGCCAGAGTCAGCTCCGCGCCATGTCGCAGCCACGCCAGAGTCAGCTCCGCGCCATGTCGCAGCAACGCCTCAGCCTGCTCCATGCCATGTCACAAGCAAGCCTCTGCTCCACTGTCCTGGCCCGCCTCTGCTCCACGGTCCAGGCCCGCCTCTGCTCCACGGTCCAGTGCTCATGCCTGCCACGGCCAGTGAGTCAGAATCCACGCCTACCACGGCCAAGTCAGGATCCTGCCGTACCATTTTACCATGTCATGCCATGTAACCACGTCAGGTCACCACGGTACCCCCCCCCCCCCCCCCACATCATTACAGTTTGCCATTATAATATGTAGGGCTTTACTGGTTGTTTAGATCAGTGTTACTAACAGAAATAATTGATAATTATTTCTTTAGATATTAATTAATATTTTAATTAATTGAATCTAACTCATTAAAACCTCATATGGGGCTCCAGTAAATGTAGTGCACTAAGTTTAGGAGCGGGTTTGGTTATTAGCAATAATTAATAATTATCAAAGATAATCACCAATCATTAACATTGTTGAAACATTAATTAAAATTAACACTAGCTTATTGATCATTCAAATTCAACAAAAATCAAAGAATTATCAATTATCAAAATAGAATATTAATAAGGATTAACATTGACAGGGCACCACCCTGGAATCAGGGACTAATAACCAGATAGTATAACAGTCTCAATATTAGATTGTCTTCTTAGGAAAATCGACATCCGAAGAATATCGATTTTTGGAAAAAAACAATGAATGAAGGCTTGAATCCGAGCACTGACATCCCGTCAGCATGACACAGGTGTATGCAAAACAAACCAAAACACTTCTCTTTGTAATATAACAAAGTAATATCAATTAATAATTAATACAATGCAGTCAATAAACTTCCAACTTCCAACTACAAACTAAACCGTGATATGATTAGATATGGAAACTAAAATAATCCTATAACACAAGGTGTGTGTGTGTGTGTGTGTGTGTGTGTGTGTGTGTGTGTGTGTGTGTGTGTGTGTGTGTGTGTGTGTGTGTGTGTGTGTGTGTGTGTGTGTGTGTGTGTGTGTGTAAGGAGGGATGCACACAAAATGGCGGACGTGACTCTCGTGGGGAGTATGTCACGCAAGACTTCCGGCCAGGGAATATGGCCGCGAATGTAGGCGGAGAGAAACCAGTCAATGGTAGCTTAGGGACAAAGCTGAGCTTTATCACAAAGCTATCTACTAGCCAAAAATGTGTGCCAGAATGTTTGTGAGGGGTCGTGTGTGTGTGTGTGTGTGTGTGTGTGTGTGTGTGTGTGGTTAGTATGAGAGAATTAAGTGATGGCCCTAAGCCGATTTCATGATCGTGGGAGAGAAAGCAGCTGTTAGTTTATCACTCAGAGACGCGGTGGACGGCTCGTAAACCGTCCCGCGGTCTTTGATTCTTTAATGGATAAACTCAGTTTGCCGGTCTCACCCGCGATGGTGGAAATGCACAACAGCCCAATGTGGTTGGACTACAATACAGCAAATCAAATTCGTGATAATTAATACCCTGAGTATTAATAATGAGCGGACATGGTGGTCCGTAAACTGTACAAGCAATAACCTTGATACACAAGAATAACACACTATAATATTCTATCTCTGCCCAGACGTAAACCTCTTACATTCTGCATCCTCATGCGATTCAAGTGTGTTCATCCATCCTTTAACTCCGACTCGGTTCCTCGAGGCTTGGGTGATGACGGGAGGCCGTTTCCTCGCTCTGTTGGCGGGCGGTATGGCTGCTGATTCTCGGCGGGCTGGCGGAGAAATCAGCGACATTGACTTGATTGAAGAGGGAAGAGAAATCTTTTCTCTTCACTTCTGCAGGCAAACGGATGAAGATGCGGATTGCTCTGCGGTCTCCTTCGGATCCGTTAGAGTGTTCGGTGGAACACAGAGTAATCTCAACTCATCCAGCGAGATGGAGATTGTATGGCCACAGTTTCAAGTCAGATGTTACTTCCTTGTGCCATGAGGCTGCACCTGAGAGTAGCAATGAGCTGCGTCTACACACGGCGAGCAAAGTTGCTGGAAGCAAATCCCGGAAGCATTTCAGAGGTATTTCTACTCATGATGATGTCATGGTTGAGGGACTTTCTGTTGTGTGCCTCATCCGATAGGAGTTGAGAGTTAGATCCTTTAGTGAGCAAGGCTTCATAGGATTTGTAGTCTGTTTCGGACTCCCTTTGTTTGATTTTGGCGCGGTTTTTATCAGTAAGATTTACGACTTGGTATGTGGGCCTGAGTTAGGTTTTACGACTGTGTTAGGCCTGCCTTTGTCTTCTATCTGAATACATGAGGCCCAACAAATATGATAACAGTATTTTTATTACTTTTTTTTGTAATTAACATTTTTATTGATTCATGTGCATATGACAGTGAAAAAAACTCAACACGTATATAATGAATCAACATTTTACATTTAAACCCTACTAATACAATCCCACCCTGACCCCTAACGAACACCCCTGTGGTCCCACATAACATACACACAATCCAAAAAAAATAAAAATAAATATATATATATATATATATATACATACATACATACACACACATATACACACATACACAGATACACATCCATACACTTACATAAAATATATCATATATATATATATATATATATATATATATACACAAATAAATAAAATAATAAACATACATGATTAAACTACACTCTGCACATCCCCTCCCCGAGATTCCCCCAAAAAAACTAAATATTTGCCCCATTTTTTAGTAAATAAGTCCCTCAACCCCAGCCTTCTACTTACCACCTCTTCAAATGCAGCCTACCCTCCCCATTTCCACACACCACTCCGAAAAAGAGGGTCCTCCATTGGACTTCCAACCCCTTAAAATTACTTGCCTGCCGATCATGAGACTGGTCATAACCCAGTTTTTTATATGATTGTCCCCTAAATGCATGACCGCCCCATCACCCAAAATACAGAGTCTGGGACAAAGCAAAACCTGAGTGTTCAAAACGTCGCACAAATACCTCTGAACCCTCAACTAAAACTCCTGGATCTTAACACACCCCCAAAAGACATGGGTAGTGTCTCCAACTTCTAACTGGCATCGCCAGCAAGTGGGTGTGTCTTTAAGACCAAGCCTATATAATCTAGAGGGGGGTCCAATAAAATCTATGTAAAATCTTAAATTGCATAAGGCGAACCCTTGCATCTCTAGATACAGACTTGACATTTTTAAGAATCTTAGTCCACACTCCATCCTCCAATACCAAATTCAAATCTTTTTCCCATACTCTCTTGAGAGAAGTCAAGGCTCCATCCCCCAGACTCTGAATTAGTAGGGAGTAATACACTGATGCTTCATGGCCTTTTTCCAAAAGCAGCAATCACCTCTCCCAAAGCACCTGCCACTTTAGGGGGGTGCGTGCCACTCCCAAAAATAGTGCAGAGTAGGTGGCGAAGCTGTAAATACTTATAAAACTGAGATCTGGGAATGCCAATATGTTGAACCAAATTTTCAAAAGATCTCAATACTCCACCCTCATATAGGTCACCAAGTGCATTAAACCCCCTCACAATCCAATCTGACCAACAAAAAGGGGACTTATTAATACATAGTTTAGGGTTCTGCCATATGCTCGAGGCAACATTTAAATAAATATCAGAATTAAACACTCTGGACACTTTTGTCCATATCGAGTGCAAATGCAAAATAACAGGATGCGACTTAACCTCTCTGGCTAGTTTAATCGAAAGGCTATGCAGTGGTGAGATAGGGGCAAGAACTTCCTTTTCAGTAAAAAAACCACGGAGGGGCTCTCTCAGGTGGATGCGACCAGTGAGCCAAATGTCTAAGACCGAACGCATAATAATAAAATTATTGGACTTAATTACCTCGTTAAGCTCCTGTAAGGTTATCTCAGAATCAAGAGTTTTTTTGCTCAGTCATCAGTTTAGGAAGATCTAATGGTTCCACAAATTTTCTAATATCTTCATCAGAAGATGAAGACGTGGAACTATAAAGATCAATATAGAATTCTTTAAAGGCATTATTAATATCAATGGCTGAGGTAAATATTTCACCACCAGCAGATTTCACTGAGGGAATGATGGAAAGAGACTCTCTCTGCTTTATATATCTAGCCAAAAGCTTCCCTGCTTTGTCACCCGACTCAAAGTATGACTGCCTTGCCCTGAATAACCAAAACTCCACTTTCCGCGACAAAATAGTATTATATCTATATTTCAATCGGGTCAATTCTCTGAGGCCATCAGCTGACATACGGCGCTTCAGCTCTGCCTCTGCACTTTTAATATTTCCTTCCAACTCCACAAGTTCTCGTGCATTGGATTTTTTGATGAATGAGGCATACTGTTTGATCTGACCCCTAAGAACCGCCTTAAGTGCCTCCCAAGCCACGCTCACAGAGGATACTGAGGACCAGTTGGTCTCCATATAAACATTGATTTCAGTCTTTAACATTTGTTGGAAATCAGGATTTTTTAAAAGGGATACATTAAGGCGCCAACTATATGATTTATTTTTCTCTATATGTGGCATCACCTCTAAACTCACCAGGGCATGATCCGAGACTAAAATGTTTCCAATTGAGCAATCAACAACAGATGAAATTAGGGATTTAGATATCCAAAAAAAAAATCTATTCTAGAATAAATCTTATGGACTGATGAAAAAAATGTATAGTCCCTACCGGATGGGTTCAAAAGTCTCCAAATATCCGAAAGACCAAGATTTTTACACATCCTGTGAAGCGTCAATGTTGCTCTAGGGGGTTTACACACTTTAGCTTCACTATGATCAAGGACTGAATCCATCAAAAGATTAAATTCTACTCCCAATATTATATCATGAGGGGTGCCAGCGGTTTGCAGCATCCCTTCAAGATCTATAAAAAAGCCCTGATTATCAACGTTAGGTGCGTAAATATTAGCCAAAATCAGACTTTGCCCTTGAATTTCAGCTAAAACAATAATTACTCTTCCTAATTTATCTTTAATCTGTTTGAGAAATTTGAATTGTAAATGTTTATTAATCAATATAATGACTCCCTTGCTCTTACTTGAGCCAACACTAAAGAAAACATGTCCACCCCATATCTTCCCAAGTTTTTCAGCTTCCTGCTGGGAAAGATGTGTTTCTTGAAGAAACACTATATCATATTTCTTACGTTTAAGAAAAGCAATAACCTTCCTTCTTTTTATGGGGTGCCCCAACCCATTCACATTCCATGTGGAGAGAGACAACTTATTCATATTAACATTTGACATTTTGATATAATAAAAATAAAAAATTGTGTGTGAAAAACAAAATTATGAAGATCACATTCCACATTAGTGAAACAATCAACCCCCGAACATCCCCCGGAACAAAACAAAAACAGAAAAAAGAAAAACGTGCGCATTAACCCCGCGCACGACAGCGCCAACCGGCTACAATCCCTCTAAACTCAAAAGGTCCATGAACGCACACGAGTCCCCACGACAACTTTGCCATCGGATTGCTCAATTTTGCCTCACAAATTTGTGAGGCAAAATTACATAACAGAAAATACTTTGTAAAATAAACCCAGTCAATAGGAAGAATGAACACAAAGAAAGTGTAGATTCATTCACAGAACTGTCTCAAAGGTGTGATCTTCCACAAAACAAATTCCAGCTGATATAAAACCGATCAGATTCCTCGGACAGACAAACGAATGTTCCGTGAGTCGGCTGTTATGAGTTCAGCGGATGACGTAATCATTCCAATGTCCCGTTTAGAAAAAACAAAAACTCAAAACAAACTCCAGCCAGCAGGAGGAATAAGCATGAAGAACGAACAGATTAATCCACAGCTGTTCCAAAGGAGTGTTATTCAATAGAACAAGCTACAGCCGCTAGGCGGAACCAATACGAGTAAATTCACTCGAAGGCTGCATAAAAGTAAATACCATGACTTACACAATCCGTCAGCTTTATAAAAGACATCCTTTGTGTGAGCATGTAAATATTTTGTGGTCATCCGTAGTGTCCACTCTCAAACTGGCCGGGAACTTCAATGCAAATGTAATCTTCCATCAATGCAAAAGTTTCTTTAAGGAAAAGTGTTATTCACAAAACAAGCTCCAGCCGCACGGCGGAGCCAATGCAAAAAAACCAAAATTTCACCCAGCTTCCTCAAGAGTTAGGTACAGCGAGTCAGGCCCACTCACATAAGAAACATCCAATGGTTTACTCAGTCACTGATTCTATAAAAGACATTGCCAGATTTGGACATGTGAATACTTTGCGACCGACCTTCGTTTCTATTCTGTTTGGCAGGAAACATCAGAGCAAACGAGATCTTTTTCTGATGTAAGAGTTTCTTACATTCCTTGAACCGATCGCGTTTCTCTCTTGTCGAACTCGCAAAGTCCGGGAACAAGAAAATATTATGGTTCTTCCAAGAAAGCTTCCCTTTGCTCCTCGCCTGGTGCAACACAAGATCTTTATCGGATGATCTCAGAAATCCGGCCAGAATCGATCTGTGCCTGTCTCCCTCAGCAGATCTGTGAGCTGGCACTCTGTGAGCTCGCTCAATTTCCAGCTTGTGGCCTGTTATGTCGAGCAGACTCGGGAAGAGCTCGTCCAGGAATTTCACCATATCTCTGCCCTCCTCATGCTCAGGAATTCCAACAATTCGTATGTTATTCCTGCGGTTTCTATTTTCAAGATCTTCAAGCTTTTCAAGGAGATGTTCCAAATCAACTTTGGTCGCGGGTGGATTAGCGGTTAATTCCTTCTCTGAAGATTCCAGAAAATCAATTCGTTTTTCAACATCAGACACTCTTGTACCTAACTCAGAGAATTTTCTTCCCATCGCCGTGATCGATCGACGTATTACAGGGAGATCCTCCAAGTCAGCAAGAATCTTCGTCAACATCATCGACATGTTGGACAACTGACGCTGGATCTCCTCTCCCGCCGTGCCATCCAAATCGAGTCCCCGGTCTGTAGGCCTCTCGGGGCTTTCATCCTGAACAAGTAAGTGTCTTTTTATATCTCCAGAGCCCGAGGATTTTGACTTCTTTGCCATGTTTTGCAATAAAGGACAAATGTGTAACTGGGTGTATCAAATTTCACCAGATTATAACATGAGAATAATCGAAAATTCAGCAAAGTGCGCAGAGCTCGTCGCTCACACGTCTGCTCCTTGCATGGTGTCCATTTTTCCGTATTTTTATTACTTTGAGGATTTGTTGTATACAATAGTAATATATTCCTGTCTTATTTAGCCTACTTTCACCTGGAGTTTATATTCTGACGCTGAGGCTGTATTTTATGTAGGCATTGTAGGCAACATTCCTAACTAACAATAAACATTCAAAGCATGGCGGCCCCTCAGCACACTAGAGCAGAAGGGAAAAAATATTGTTGTTTATCAAGCGCTGAAATTTTGCTTGTTGCAGAGCAATCTGGAATAACATTAAACATTGTAACAGTCCCCTCTTTGCAACCTGAACTTGTTAAGAACGTTAAATCTTTGTGACACCTGCGTTAAAATACAACAATCTAGACACAGTTCAACGACTGATACAGAACGCAGGTGTCTCGGCATGCATTTTTGAAACCTGAAACTCTTAAGTTGCCACAGTGTCTAAAAATGTGCCAGTGCTCCGTGAGACACTGAAGAAACAGCGAGACACAGTGCAGCAGGTATGGACGTTCATCCAGTGTGTGTTTACGCAGGAAAACAATGGCAAAACAGAGCAGATGCAGGCAAAAAAACGTTCGGTGTGAACAGGCCCTAACTCATCCATTCGCGCGTATCTGGGAGTGAGAGCGCGTGCGAGAAACAAGTTCAGACGGCCTACATTTTTTTTCATAAATTACCAACCCGATCCCTACTTAAACTCACCTGTCCCTACCCCAGCGGCTTCTAACGTGAACCTCTCTAAGAGCGCTGACAACAGCGTATTCGCGCGTATACCCAGAACAACATGTCACCCCTCAAGCATTTTTTGCGGAGCTTTCCTACCTAGGCGCGGGTCGATTTATCATGAACGTTTTTTATTATATCATTCATTTATCTGGCTTTGGGACCTATCATGCATCCACAAGCTTTTAATCTGCTCAGGGTTGCAAATATCCAATCACGTCTGAAATGAATGTTCTGATTGGTGGATCAGCTTCGTCTGACTGTCTGTCTTGCCAGTACCCCTGCAGCTCTGTGCACGCTCTGCACACATTTACATTTACATTTATGCATTTGGCAGACGCTTTTATCCAAAGTGACTTACAGTGCAATTATTACAGGGACAATCCCCCTGGAGCAACCTGGGGTTAAGTGCCTTGCTCAAGGACACAATGGTGATGGCTGTGGGGATTGAACCAGCAACCTCCTGCCAGTGATGTGTTTTAGCCCACTACGCCACCACCACTTCAAAGTATATACAGTTGCAATCAAAATTATTCAACCCCCCCAAGACAGTAAGGATTTACAAAGGTAAGCTTTTCTGATGACCCAGAATTTTTTTACTTTACATCTATATCAGTTGAGTGACACATTCAAAGTCACAGTGTGAATATATAACCTAATATTTCTAAATAGCAGGATTTTTTACAAATACAGCCATGTCATAATTATTCAACCCCTATTGCATGTAGCTGTTTCTTAAATATGTAAGGCTACACAAGTAATTGTTTTAAAACAAAATTAAGTCATCAGTCTGCAATGGCACTTATTTAAGTTTTAAAATTTAAGTTTAGCGTTGTAAGCAAAAATGTATTTCTATGCAAAAAATGCAATTAAAAATAAGCTGTCTCAAAAGCTAACAGAGGAGATCATTCCATTACACAAGAAAGGTCATGGCTAAAAGTACATTTCCAAGGCACTTCAATTTCCAATAGACAAAGTTGGCAGCACCATTCATACATTTATTTTAAATATGGTACAACAGCAACCTTCTTGGGGTGTGGAAGAAAGCAAAACTTCACCAAGGGAAATGTTGACTCCAGCTGACTGAATATTCAAGAAGTAATTAGGAAAGACCTGTGGAGTCCTGGAAGAAGATTTTATAGACATATAACACTAAACTGAAAATGAGTTTTAGACCCATGGGTCAGCAGCACGTCTGGAGTAAGATGATAAGTTGATGACAAGAACGACACCATCCCCACAGTCAAGCATGGAGGTGGGTCAGTCCTGTTATGGGGGTGTTTTGCAGCTGCAGGAAATGGCTATCCTGACTATGTGACTGACACCATGGATTCTTTCAGGTATCAGGCCATTTTGGATGTCTTCAGTGTGTAAATTGAAGCTCGATGATCACTGGACTTTCCAACAAGACAATAACACCAAGGATACATCCAAGTTGTCCAAAATCTGGTTCAGGGATAGGTCGTGGAATGTCCTTAAATGGCCCTTTCAGTCCATCATTAAAATCCCATTGCAAACCTTTGTTGGGATTTCAAGGAAGCAGTGGCAGCACAGAAACCAAAGAATGTCAATGAGCTGGAAGCTTTTACTCATGAGAAATGTGTAAAAATTCTAATAGAGAGGTGTCTGAAGCCTGAGAACACTTACCTGAAACATTTATTTGCTGTTATTAAGGATAAAGAATGCTCCACAAATGAATGACTTTGGGGGTTGAATATTTTTGCCATGACATTTGTGGAGAGAATTAGTTATTTTTTATTTTAAAATTTGGGTAAACTTAACTCTTTGTTCTCAGAATCACTCAAATGTGTATTAAAAAATTACTTTGACTGTTTCCTGAGGAGTGCACGACTACTTCTGGGCTTAAAAGATTCAACTATGCAGAACTTTTTATCTTCTCTCTTCCATGTTCTACTTAATGGCTGATGTGGCCCCTGTACCAAAATAATTGCACACCCCTGCTCAATTGAATATGTAAGACTAATACTGTAAATTGGCAAGCAGATTTCCTTGAATCCCAGTAAACACACAAAATCCCTTCATTTTGTGAACACAAAATGCTGCATCAAAACTTATAAACATGTATGATTTTGCAAATCATTATGTCCTAATCTGCAGGCGCAGCATTTTGCTGTAATTTTCAGCGACAGATCATGTGAACGAAGCAATAAATATTTTGTACATTTAAAAAAACAAATTTTTTTTTTTTTTTTTTATGTTGTTTTAGTAGCATTTAAACATGATTTAATCTATTTAAAAAAAATAATTACAATACATCTCCACTTCATACAGGGTACACCCACTATTTTCAGAAGCACCCTCAGTGATTTTGATCTGGAACCAGGCCTGCACAGAGCATGGGTTATGTCTCCATCCTCCAACTGACATTGCCAGCAGAAAGGTGTCAATAAATGTCACTATCAAGACCTCTTTCCAGAAACCTTGGCATTAGTGTATATTACCAGCTTATGAGTATCTAATGGTCTTTCGATTGCATAACCTGTTTATCAAATGTCTAGCAAATAATATTTTGAATTAGATATTTGGGGCCCTATGTTAAGAGCTCTAGTGATAAACGCAGCACTATGCTTTAAGTCATACACACAAAGTCAATGGGCATGACAATGAAGTTTTGGTGTGTTCGTGCAAGCATGCACTAAGTGTAGGCGCAAATAGGTTTGGCAAAATTGCTCACACAATGCGCAAATGAGCTGGGTCAAGTGCAATTGAATTCGGAGGTTCTTCTCCGGTTATTGCATCGTCTGCATCCTATTATATCATTGTCCATTCCTTCAAGCACCAGTGATATATCAAATGCATCACATTCATAAGAAGTTGGTAGTGCAAATGGGCTGTATATGAATTAGAAGAATAGAAATATGGACTTACGTTCTTTTGTGAATTAACTGCGTGACTGTGTTTTTGATGGATGTCAGACAAATCCTGACATGCATGGAAAATATGGTTCTTGTCAGGATTTGAATGTTTTGTGGGGGGGGGGGGATTTTTCCCCTTTTTCTCCCAATTTGGAATGCCCAATTCCCAATGCGCTCTAAGTCCTCGTGGTCACATAGTGATTCGCCTCATCACCAGTTGCCTCTGCGTCTGAGACAGTCAACCCGCGCATCTTATCACATGGCTTGTTGAGTGCGTTGTCACGGAGACATAGCGCGTGTGGAGGCTTCACGCCAACCACCGCGGCAACCACACTCAATTCACCATCGGCCCCACTGAGAGTAATCCACATTATAGTGACCACGAGGAGGTTACCCCATGTGACTCTACCCTCCCTAGCAACCGGGCCAATTTGGTTGCTTAGGAGACCTGGCTGGAGTCACTCAGCACGCCCTGGGATTCGAACTAGCGAGCTAGTGAACTCCAGGGGGGGTAGCCAGCGTATTTTAACACTGAGCTACCCAGGCCCCCCTAGAGAAAGTATTATTAATTTACATCTACTGATACACATCATGGCTAGTATTAACAGTGATATCTGGGAGAAAAGGGGATAAAAATGATTAAAAAAAGAACAGGTGTGACGTCATTTCAGCCGAAATCTGGCCAAAAAGGCGTTTTTGAGCTCATAAGTTTCTCAGATAACTGAAAGGGTGCCTAGTGGATCTCCTGATGGTTCCACCGGTGTGGCAGCTGAGGAACCCCAAATGCTGCCTAAAGTATCTTTACCTTAAACTTACCTGACCGACTTTTGCTTTATCTCCTCCTATTCTCTCTTTCTCATTGCTTCTACATACCCCGCCTCTCTCTCTCTCTCTCTCTCTCTCTCTCCCCTCTTCCTCTTCTGCTGGACTAATTTCTACTCTAGAGATGAGAAAGAGATGGTGAGAATGATATTACACAATTTACACAAAATACATAGAGGGTGAACTGGGAGTTTCTTAATAAGAAACACTTTGTGTATGTGTGTTTGATGAGGAATGTTATTGTATCTAAAAGATGAAGATTTATTATGGAACAACATTCAGGAATTATTTACAATCTTGAAGAGGAGCAGCTGATGGTGAGTCAGGGAATCTCTCTCTTTAAGACACAAACACGCATGCAGGGTTGTACAAGTGTTTCTCAAAGGCCTTCTCATAAAACACAATTCACAGACACTTTATTATAAAACAAGTCAGATTTTTTGACAGCTTTTGAGTAAACAAAGTATAACTTTTTATTACGATAAAATGAATAAATGTTTGTTGCCAATTAAATGAGTTTTTGTTTGATTCCAGCCTTTAGAATACAACAGTTTTTATTAATTGTTTTTCTTTCAAGTAAAGTTTAATTCAAGCAGTTTTGTCTTTATTCAGTATCAAAGTATGTGAAAATGTCTTTGTGAAAAATTTGAAATGTCTTACTGTAACATTTTACTTTAAAATATGGAAGAAAAAAAAATCTTACTAAAACACCTAACAAGTGTTTCAGTAACAGAGAGAATTAACTTTTATTTAGATTAACAGATGCCAACAGTGTGTGTACACGAGTCAGAAAGATGGTTGTTTGCAACCATGATTTCCCGTGAGACGTTAGCTGTGTGTGTTTGTCCCGTGGGAAAGGAGCTGGGTGTCACTCTGTGTTCTGTGTTTCTTTAATGATGAGCCAATTAACAAAAACATTGTTAACATTCAGCTAGCCATGGCATTATCTATCCATGCATTAATCTATCCGTCCAACCAAGCATCTGTCCATCTCATTTTCAAAAACTGTTTCTGCAATACCCATGAGATCATCTCTCCATCCAGTTTTTGAAAGAGTAATTGATTAATTCTCTCTCTCTCCTTTTTCTGTCTATCTCTCGCAGTAAGCTGAGGTGATTGCCATAGTGACCACATTCCCAGGTGAGAAATGTTTGCTGGTAACTCCCTTGTCCTGCTGTCCCTCTTATCTCTCTCTCTCTCTCTCTCTCTCATGAGCATGTTAGAGAGAGAAGTTTGAAGTGCTGAAAACATCTTTGTAGTACATATCAATAGAGGCTAAAGGCACATGTACTGAGGAGATCTGAGTTACCTGTGTGCCTGTGTTTTATGCGTGTGTGCAGTATGATGGGACAGGCAGCAGCTGAGGGGTCTCCCTGCTCTAAGCGTCTCTCAGTGAAAACTCAAGGGGATGATCAGGATGGAGCAGAGAGTGTGCTCAGTCGGTCAGTAACTATATGTGTGTGTGGTTTTGTTCACCTATCCACGTGGGAAATAATTGTCCTCACAATGATACCAACATTGTGGTGACCTAACTGGTGGTCCCTTTCACAATTTTTGTGCAAAAACTACAAAGAAGGAATATGACATAACTATCCATAAAGCACTTCTTAACAGAGAAATAACACAGCTAGAAAAGTATACCCACCCTTATAGGACAATTTAAACAACTTTACAGAACAAATAATGGAAATTTTTAATGGATAATTCATGTAAATGCTTTAACAAAAATATGAGCATCACATTTCTGCTTTTAAGCCTCCAGTGCATTCTAACACATGTTCTGTCTCATTTTCACTCAGGTCTCAGTCTGTGTGTGATGACACCTCCTCTGAGTTGCAGCGAGTAGCTGCTCTTAAGCCTCAGGACAGGCCCTCTATAAACTCTTTTAGAGGCAGAGGAGCACTGTCCAGATTGGTGAGTATGGTGGTCACTCTGAGAGACTGGGCACACAGAAGTCTGATAGAGGAGGAGGAGAGACCAGATTCTTTCCTGGAGAGATTCCGAGGACCCGAAGTACGAGCCCCACCCAGCCGAACCAGCAACAACCAACCAGACACTAACGGCAACACTAAAGGAAATGCAAAGTAATACAGCCATAACACACAGGCCTATACACAAATGCAAGTTCTACATAAACACAAATACAGTAAACACCAGGCTCAACTCCGTGTGTTGTGCATTCAATGTCCTCAAAACAAAGCAAGTAGCATCTCTATACAAATGATGCTAGATTTTTTTTCTCAGAAGTAATTCCACTTTTCTTAGCCATTTTTTAATTACCTATTTTAACCAACTGGTCCCGAGGTAATTTTGGATGTAAGAAGTCAATTTACTCAGGTGTAGTTGATCACATTAATTTATTAACATGTTCCACTAAGTTTGCCAACCAGAAAAAAATCCAAATGCTTTTGGTCTTAATTTTGAACAATATATCTAATGTTTTAAAACCTAACAATATTTTTACATTAGATATTTTGTTATCTAATGCAATAACATTAATGCATCTTCAAGTGTTGTTTACTTGTCCAAAAACATTCTTGTCTATTATATCTGTATACACACTGTATGTGCGTATATGTGACATATGGACATGATAATTGGTAACAGTCTGCTCATTCCATATGTAACACAAACATGTATGTTTTTCCTCACAGGAAGAAATGGGAGACATTGATCATTTCTCCCTCTGATGACGTGTACTATTACTGGCTGTTCTTCATTGCTGCAGCTGTACTTTATAACTGGGTTCTGCTTGTAGCCAGGTATGAACTTTCTCCTTTACCCTCCCCTTTACATATTCATTGTTACCCTTTGTTAATGTTCTCTTAATCAGCCGTTAAAGAGTGCACATTCCCGCGTGTTGATGTGCTTGTTGTTGGCGTAACTAATTGCCGTAATGCTGTAAGGCTTCTTTGTTACGCTTGTCACTCTTAGATAAACAAACAGATCAGCCCTCTGAGAACCCTGTTTGACTGACTGTACAGATGTGTGTGTGTGTGTGTGTGTGTGTGTGTGTTTAGAATATATTTAACACAGGCTTTCTAATGATTATGTGCAGGTTATCAACATATTTTTGGTTCTTGTTTTCTTTCTCTTTCTCCCTCTCTGTATGTGTAGAGCATGTTTTGATCAGCTGCAGACTGAGAACCCCATTGTCTGGCTGGTGTTAGACTATATGTGTGATGTTGTCTACATACTGGATTCATGTATGCGGCTAAGGACAGGTATATGAAAAACACATCCTCAGAATTCCGGTCACACTTTAGATATATTGTGGTTTGTAGGCTTATCTCATATTAATGATAACCCCTAATGGTTTACTTTCAGGGGGGTTTTCACGTTCTGTAAAAAAAGAAATGTTTTGCATAAATCACTTGTTCCAAACTTATATTACTTTAATTTCATGGAACACAAAAGGAGATGTTAAGCAGAACACCAGCCTCAGTCACCATCCACTTTTATTATATGGAAAAAAAGATGCAATGAAAGTGAATGGTGATTAAGGCTGTCAATCTACTTAACATGTCCTTTTGTGTTCTGTGAAAGAAAGAGAGTCATACATGGTTGTAACAGCAAAGAGTGAGTACATTATGACAATTACATTTTTTGGGTGAACTACCTCTTTAAAATATCATTGGCAAGATGGTAAAGACAACAATTTGGTAAAAATACAAAATTATTCAGTTAAAAGTTAGTGGGCGCTGTGGTAGGGACCAAGGCAGTCATGGGGAGAATAATGTCATTTGAAGCAGCCAGGAGTGCCATTCCAAAGATGTTGTTTATTTGCAGGAAGTGCAAAATAAAACCGTTTAAGCAAAATAAAAACTAGAACTGTTGGGTACTAAAAGCAGCATTCACTACCTTCCCTAAACATGGAGGTCAGAGTCCTTTGCACTCAAGCAGTGCTAACAAACAACCTTGTTTCACATGTGCTCCAGAACACAATCCATCCTTCTTGTCTTCCTTTCCTCTAGTGGTGGCTGGTTTACACAATATTTCCCACCTTTATCAATTGAAATATACCATTTTGTTTAACATAAATTTAACCCTAACCCTCACATTCTTACAACAAATTACATTGAATAAAATAAGAAAAAAGATAAATGAGAGTTAAAAACAACACCAATCAATACAAAAATAAATAGGACAGATAAAACAGCAGCATTTGCACATTAAAATGGTTTTCCTTAAACAGCTAAGATGAGCACTCCCTGATTAGGTGCCCGCTTCCCCAATTGCCTCGCCCATTTGCTAAAACCAGAAATCAAGCAACAAACACTAATATGGTGAATAAAATGATAAATAAATCCTGGGACATATTAAAATCCTGTGATGGACACTGAATCAAAAGGATCTCCATCACAGGCACTGAACACCTACAGACTAACAGTGAAACTTGAAACAGTAGGTTGACCTTTCTTAGATAAAATTGGTCCGTGCTTAACAAAATTCAAAACAGTGCCCCTAGTGGCCAAAGTGTTGTGTTGTTGGGTGAATGGGCATGTGTGAGCTCCATTTTCCTGGTTTAATGTCCACAGGAGGGCACAAAAAGCAAGTTGTGAAGCGAGTTGTTTTCAGCTGTACAGGCTCTAATACAGTGAAGATGAATGTATATTTTATTAACTGTACCCCCCAACCCAAACATCAGAACCTAGCCATTAGTGGAGTAAAAGTAGAGGGAAAAAAGGCAACCTCTGAATCACACTCATCACTGATTATGCGAAGGTGATTACTTCCTGGTTTCAAAGCAGGATCTGAACCCGGGCCTCCCACGCTGCTGATACAACGTGTTTCCAGTCACGCCACAAAGGAAGGAAAACATGCTGGGGCCGATGCAAATATATCTGATAGGAGATGCTGCTTTTCAGTGAGTCTGCATAATGTAGCTGATCCTAGGTTATTGGAACTCTCGGAAACAACATGCCGACTTCCTTGTGATCATGTTGACTGCTAAAACATCTGGGTTATAAAAAGTTATAAAAAAAGAGGAACTTTATAGTGCAGACATGACAGCTTCATAGTCAGAGATCCTGCAGTTTTCAATAGAAGTTTCTCTGATTTAGATTGTGTTTTTCTCTTATTATGCCCTCCTAGGTTACCTGGAGCAAGGACTTCTGGTGAAGGACCTGGCAAAACTGAGAGACAGCTACATTCATACTTTTCAGTTCAAAATGGACCTTATCTCCATCCTCCCCACTGACCTAGCCTACATCAGCATAGGCATCAACACTCCACAACTCCGCTTCAACCGTCTCCTGCGCTTCTCCCGTATGTTTGAGTTCTTTAACCGAACAGAGACGAGAACCAACTACCCAAACATCTTCCGGATCTGGAACCTGGTGCTCTACATCCTGGTGATTATCCACTGGAATGCCTGCATCTACTATGCCATCTCGAAGTCTCTGGGCTTTGGGTCTGATCAGTGGGTTTACCCTAACATTACACTCCCAGAGTTCAGAAATCTGAGACGGTGTTATGTGTACTGCTTCTACTGGTCTACTTTGACGCTCACCACCATTGGTGAGATGCCACCACCTGTACGGGATGAGGAATATGTGTTTGTGGTGTTTGACTTTCTTGTTGGAGTCCTGATCTTCGCCACCATCGTAGGTAACGTGGGTTCCATGATTTCCAATATGAATGCCACACGGGCAGAGTTCCAGGCACGGATCGATGCTATTAAACATTACATGCACTTCCGCAAGGTCAGCCGCAACCTTGAGACACGGGTCATCAAATGGTTTGACTACCTCTGGACTAATCAGAAGGCAGTGGATGAACAGCAGGTCTTAAAGAATCTTCCTGATAAGCTACGTGCAGAAATTGCTATCAATGTTCATTTATCCACTCTGAAGAAAGTTCGCATCTTTCAGGATTGTGAGGCTGGGCTGTTAGTAGAACTCGTTTTAAAACTGCGCCCCCAGGTGTACAGTCCTGGCGACTACATATGTCGAAAAGGAGACATTGGAAAAGAGATGTACATCATTAAAGAGGGAAAGTTAGCAGTTGTTGCTGATGATGGAGTGACACAGTTTGCTTTGCTAACAGCTGGGGGATGTTTTGGGGAGATTAGCATTCTTAACATTCAGGGCAGCAAAATGGGAAACAGGCGAACTGCAAACATTCGTAGTATCGGCTACTCGGACCTCTTCTGCCTGTCGAAGGACAACCTAATGGAGGCTGTTACTGAATACCCAGATGCTCAGAAGGTTCTGGAAGAGCGTGGAAGGGAGATTCTTAGGAAGCAGGGACTTCTGGACGAAAGTGCTGCCACACAGGGAGGGATGCTTGCTATGGATACAGACTTGAAGGTTGAACGTCTGGAGGGCTCATTGGATGTTCTGCAGACACGTTTTGACCGGTTGCTGGGAGAGTTCATGGCAACTCAAAGCAGACTGAAGCAGAGAATCACAGCGCTTGAGAGACAGCTGTGTCACACAGGGCTTGGGCTTGTTTCAGATCAAGAGATGGACTTTGAGAGTGATGGGAACATATCACGTACCAATTCAACTGTACAGACACATGCACAAATAGACAATGAGAAGTCAACCATTGTAGACCCTCAACCTGAAAACCAGCACTCACCCAGGAACAGCAGGAGCCGGGACTAAACAAAGACCTGATTTCATAAAATGCTTCTGAACATTTTTAGGCTGGGTAATAGTAATCATCAAATCTAATTATCACTACACTATGTGTCTGTGTGTGACAAAAGTATCACAGGGAAATACTTCAAAGGACCCTAGACTTGGTTTGTGTATAAGGGACAATACTTGTGAATATCTTTCATGTGCAGGATGATATTTGTAGTTGCACACAATATCACAGTTACAGACATTACAGTCTGTATTCTCTCTTTCTCTCTCTTTACAAACATTACAAACTGCCTCCAACAATTTGTGATGGATGTGTATACACATTTGTTTTTAAAGTGTTGTCTTTAAGAATAATGAAAATTATGTCATCATTTACTTACCCCCACTTCAAATTCCACTTTTTTTCCCCATGGAACACAAAAAGAGATATTTTGTAGACTGCTGAAGCTGCTCTTTGAAAGTGAAATTAAAGCATGCAATGACCAGAGGATGTCGAGGATTTCCTACCCGCCCCGGTAGGAAAGCTCCGCAAAAAAAATGCTTGAGGGGTGACATGTTGTTCTGGGTACATGTGCGATTACGCTGTTGTCAGTGCTCTTAGAGCAGTTCACGTTAGAAGCCATTGGGGTCGGGACAGGTGAGGTTTTTTAAGTAGGGTTCTGGTTTGTAATTTATGGAAAAATATATAGGCCATCTGAATTTGTTTCGCGCACGCGCTCTCACTCACAGATACGCGATATGCGCGAACGGATGAGTTAGGGGCTGTACGTGTTCACACTGAACGTGTTTTTGCCCGTGTCTGCTCTGTTTTGCCATTGTTTTCCTGTGTAAACATGCGCTGGACGAACATCCATACCTGCTGAACTGCGTCTTGCTGTTTCTTCAATGTCTCACGGAGGACTGGCACATTTTTAGACACTGTGTCAACTTGATTAGAGCTTCAGGTTTCAAAAATGCATGCCGAGACACCTGCGTTCTGTTTCAGTTGTTGAACTGTGTCTAGATTGTGTGTTTTTTTTTTTTTTTTTTTTTTTT